>NC_048432.1:15024627-15624627 GCF_004353265.1 Vitis riparia | reverse complement strand
ATTCAAAAAGTTGCATAAAGAAAATCCACTGGCAACAGGCTAGAGCTGAAAGCTCTTGAAATAATGGTAGGGTTGAAGCCAAAGTAGATAAATTAGGTGATGAATATTTGACAGAAAACTGTGAAAGGTAATGAATATATGAGAGAAAAGAAGGAAAAAGTAAAGATTTGAAATAAGGATAGAATATATGGGGTCTACCCATTACTATACAATTAATGGGAATTGGTTAGAACCAATCTGCAAATATCTAAGTTCAACTTCACATGGGATCATAATGAAGCAAACAGTTGTCAGATTCTGAGAGAGGAAAGGTTAGATTAGACATGTCCATAAGTTAGTGATGAAGTAGGTAACACTCCTATTAAAGGGCTGAGTTAGAAGAACAACTCAACATCCGATGCTAAAAATTTCAACTTATTCAGACCAAATGAATGATGGTTTCTCAAACAAATTAATGCAATCGATCGAGGATTGATACCAATTTTTGTTTTCTTAGTAAAAGAACAAACAGAGATATGCCTTCATAGGCCAGATACAAGGAAGACAAAAGCATGTGAAGACTATGGCCATTATCCTGATTGGACAAAAATAACATTGGATTCAAGGTTGTGTTGAATTCAGAGTCACCCAAAAGACGAAAACATAAAGCACAATAAAAAAAACGAGAGGAATATGACACATAATATACCTTGAGGCCCAAATTTTCTTGCCTCCTTCTGTAAGCGAAAGAGGGCATCTCTCCTCTGGACTGCTTTTTCTCATCCTCCCTGATCCAAACAGATATGGAGGAAAAAAAACATTCATAGGTCGAAATCATGCTATGTAGAATCTCAAACAATAGTAAGAAGCTTTTGATCAGACAAGAGCCTTTGCATGGAATGCTAACTTTAAGAGAAGGCATCAAAGGATATCCCTGGCATAACCCTCTAGCATATGCCATTTCTCAATGGCTTATTCCATAGCTAGGGCTCGAAAAGAAGAGCTTTCTGGACTATATATATGTGAAGCTCAAGGGTCCCCTAATTGGCATAACCCAGATGATCATGTGGCGAGCGGACAGTGTTCACTACTAAGCGAAGTAGTTGTAGGGCTTCTCTCCTTCTGGCAGGAGATGGCAATAGATAATCCTTTGTGGCTTATCTCCGGTGTTGATTAACTTCCAATGACCCGCCAAAGGAGAGTTGCCCTGTGACTACTTCTGCTTAATATAAACTGATCCAAAGGCCACCACCATCTGCCTCAAGAAACAAGGTACCGTTATATATCAGAAACCAACTGCATGTACATATTTTAATTTCATTCTCCTTTTCTTCTATATATAGCTCTCTTGTTTTTAGAAATTTTTAGCTTTCATCAAGATCTGGTCATACTTCACTGATGATATGATTATTTGGTCAGCATAGCGTCATCAAGACCAAATAATTTGTTGGGGAGTAAAGCCAACCACAATGTGCATCATTTGCACATATGGATGACAGCTCCACAGATATTTTTGCTAGTTCAATCTTGATCGCATTAATAATTGAATTATATACCCTCTACCCTATGTTGATGAAAGGAGGGATAACTGAATAGTAGAGAAGTTTGACAATAAGTTCAGAAGTTGCTGCAGTAGTACAGGTTTTCTAACTACACTTCTCCATTTTCCTGGGAAATCATTTTGAGAGTGCAACCAAACTAAATAACATGAAAGACACAAGTTTGGTAGAAACAAACAGTAAATTTCTCAAGAAAGGCTTTCAGTTTATCTTATTTTTCTCATATGACTTTGAAACCTTCGTTCCATCTGCTGCCAAAGCAGTGATGACTATTTTCAACTTTATCCTGCATTAATACTTAAAAAAATCAATGGGGTCCGTCGTCCCAAGTGTAAAATTGGCCTAACAAACAAGCAACGCATTTGAACATGATCTATAGATTTTAAGGACTAAAGTTCATTCATGATAGCCAGGCTTATTGCACAGTAATCGAATGCATATCCGAGCCCTTCAATGTTTTCAACAGCATCACTGCAGGCTTATGATTTGGATAAATGGAAGAGTTCAAACTTAATTTCCTTCAAGCTACTCTTTTTTGTGCAGTTCTAAAGCAACAATTTAAGTCTTTTCTCTGACTTCCAGAAAGGTTGAAGGAAGGAAAGGTCCTAACAATTTAAACTTCAGCGCTAGCTCAACGGTGGAACTTCATCACTGCTGGTCAGGAGCACAGCTACAAAGCTTCAGCCCTTCGTGTATGGTTCTGAAGTTCCAGTGTCCCTTCATTTTTGTTTATATTATCTACCGGAGGAACTTCATGAAGGCATATTAGAAAGAGCTGGTTGATGACATTAAGATTCTCTCTCTGAAGCCATCCGATTTGATTTGATTCTTGTTTTGAACTTTTGTTGTCCAAATAGAACCAGCTAATTTCATACATCTTTTTCTATAAAGAGTGTTTCCTGAACCAGCTAAAAATTCATAATAAATTGCAATGAGGAGAATAGAAGAAGTGCCTTCAAATGTTTTGATAGGACGGAAACCTAGAACTTGTTCAATTTGTGGAAATATGCAATAATCCCGAGGGGAAAGAGAACTTCTAGTTAAACAATTTGTTTCTCTCCTTGTAAGAATATGCATTCAATTGGTATACAAAAATCTTGAAGCTCATTTTAATTTTATGGATAGTTAGAAACATAGATCAGACAACTAAAAGTTTGTACACAAATCTTACAGCCAAGTTTGATTTATTTAAACCAGTCATTATTACAGATGGTATGTTTCAATAATCTAATATACATCAAAAGTTGAAAATTTGATCATATTTCTTAAAGCATTAGCTTAAACTGCAATTGCTTGTAGCTTAATTACAAGAGCCTAACCCATAATGATTTTTAAAAAAATGTAAAAGAAAAAAAATTATTGGTAAATTTATGACATTAAGGAGACAAATCTCTTGATCCTTATAAGTTCAATTTAAAGATTCTAAATTAAACAAGTCCAAATATAAATTTCATTATCCAACATGAACAATTCTTAGTCTAGATGAGAACAAATTAACCATTTTTAGTTTTTGCTTGAACTTTGTTCCAAAAACATGGTCACTACCTTTGGATTAAAATCAAGATAAGCGATATTCTTTATGCATGATATTAAACTACGTGTTGCTCTTGATTTGCATAAACTTAAACTATATATGAAAAAAAATTGTCAAGTTGAAAACTTGATAGAATAATTATGGCCAAAATTAGATTGCGATTGTAACACTAACAAAAATTCAAAAATAAATAAATAAAAGTGTTGGCAAAAATTAAAGTAAAAGAAAAAAAATGTTTCAATTATGCTATGACTTCATCTTTTTGGGACATTTTAAATTTCGATTTCTTACTTTTGCAAAGGGAGGAAAAGGTTCTTCTACTCTCTTTGGTTAAGCTGTCCACAACACGAATACTTCTTTCCTCTAAATATCTATATCTTTTTTCCCAATCTATTGTTCTATAATAGCAGTCGCATATGGAATATCGAATCTAGCTCTTAGTTAGTCTAGTTCAACCCCTCTTCTGTCTAATGACAATCGATAATATCTTGCTTGCAAATTAAGCAAGAAAAGGGATGTCATTAGTTTGATTAAAAGTTATGTTTTCATGATTGGATCAGTTATTAAATTGAAAAAGTTACAGATTCATAATTCACTAGTCGGATTCGATCAAATCGGTGATGTCACAACTATATATTATATATATAATTAAAATTAAAAAATAATAAATAAATAAAAATAATAAATTATATCTAAATTTTGACAATATCTACTTTGTTTGTTGAGTTTTTTCATTTTTTATTCCATTTTTTTATTTCTCTATCAAATTGTAAACAAAAATCACAATTTTAATCATAAAATTAAAAAATGAAGTCATCAACAATTTATAAAAACCCCACATTAATTTAGAGAATCAAGTCATCAATAATTTTAAAAATAAAAGAATTAAAAAAATTGAAATTTATTACAAAAAAAAATTCAAAATAAGAAATTTACTTTCAAATCAAATATTTATTTAAAATTTAAAAATTAGAATTTCATTTGAAAATCAACAAAAATTTCAAAATGCAATAAATAAACAAAAAATGAAAAAATTATAAATATTAAATATTAAACATAACATTAAAATTATAACAACAAAAAATTAAGACATTAAATATAAAACATAAAATTTAAATTTAAAAAAAAAAAAAAAATGGGAGTTTAAGATTTTAGTTTCACACTTTCACCTGCTTGTCAATAGCATAAAGGTGTGCTGTCAACGAGGGGAAAGGAAAATGCGCGACAAAGAGTGGTTTTCTATGTGAGGAGGGACTCGTCAATGAGCCAACGACTTGCTACGTACTAGAGCTAGGATGGCCAAGGGGTGAAGCTAGAGCGTCACGGTACAAACTATTGGAGTTGGGAGTTTGGAACTTGCGATGAGAGGCAAAGAGTGGTTTTCTGTCTGTGGAGGTTTGTTAGCGGCATGTGGGCCATCAACCTATTGCTAGAGTTAAGGTAGTTAGGGGATGAAACTGAGGCGCTGTGGCGGTGGGTTCGCTAGAGTCATCAAAACGATGTCGTTTTGATGCCATTAAAATATATATATATATATATATATATATATATATATATATATATATATATATATATATATATATATATATATAGTTGAACTATCCAATTCGTCAATCGAACTACCGGTTCACCCGATTTGATTTCGGTTCAACCATATTCCAATCCAATTCACCAAATTGGACTGAAACCATGGCCGATAGATCTAGTCCGATTTTTAAAATCATGATTAAAAGGTACACTTCTAGGCAAAGAGTGGTTTTCTGTGTGAGAAGGGGCTCGTCAACGGCAGGCGGGCCAACGACCGACTACTAGAGCTGGGACGACTGGGGGGTGGAGTTAGGGCGTCATGTTACAGATTGTTGGTGTTGGAAGTTTGGAACCCCCGAAAGGGGAAGGAGGAAGGGAGGAGTGGTTTTTTATGTGTGGGGGGTTCGTCGGCAATAGGCAGGCCATCGACCTATTGTTGGAGCTATGTTGGTCAAGGGACGGAGCTAAGGCACCGCAAGGGTGTATTCGCTAAAGCCATCAAAACGACATTGCTTTGATATTGTAAAAATTAAAATAAAAAATAAAAAAATGGTGGAACCGTCAAGTTCGGAAGGAACCGACCGGTTCGTCGATTGGACCATCGGTTCATCCGATTTTATTCTGATTTAACCATATTTCGGTCCAATTCACCAAACTGAACCAAAATCGTGATCGATTGATCTAATCCGATTTTTAAAACCATGATTAAATGGCAAACTTCTAATTAGGAAATTAGAATTCCTTTAGTAGCAACTTAGAAAATATTTCAAATTCATGCTTAAGTTATGGTTGTGAACTCTGTTCAAGAAAAAAATAAGTTAAAAAAATTTGTTGACTCTCTACATTCAATTTTTGTTTGTGATTTGTAGAACAACAAAATTTAATCATTTATAATTTACCATATTCTCAAATTAAGTTAATTATGAATCAAAAGAAAAATTAAATGTTCATGATGAATTTAAAATATAATCAAGTTAAAATCTTTACATAACACAAACCTTTTGCCAATAAAATAATATCAGAAGTAACATGGACTCCATACAAAAAGAACATAAGTTGACTTGGATTTAAATAATATATACATACATTCATTAAAAATTAAATTGAAGACTACCATATATAGATTTATAAATCCTCTTAAATATTTTTTTTAATAAAAGAATAATATTTTTAAGGCCATAGGACTCTGTGCATGCCCCACATGATGACTCTGTGATTTTATTTTAATTTATTTGAAAACAATTCTTTATTGTTTTTAATTTTTAATTTTTTATTTATTTTAACAAAATTATTTAAAAATAAAGCGCAATAGTAAAATAAATTTGATGAATAATTAACTAAGTTGAATTTATTTTTTGGAAAAAAAAATTAAAAATAAAATCAATTTTTATAGCAATAAAATAATTAATATAAAATTTAGTTATGAAAATATTTTGTCTATTTATTTTATTTTCATCTATGTACATAAAATATTACAAAACAACTTAAATGCAACGAAAATTCATCCAAAACAAAATATATTTTAGAAGAATTAAAATATTTTACAATTTTAACCCAAAAAAATTACACATAAAATAACAATCTATATTAGAATTAATCGAAAATATTTAGGTGCAAAACCTGATTCAACTCCATTCATTCATTCCATTTTTACAAGCCATTCACTGTTCTCCTTTTTTTCTCAAAACAAATCATTGGAAAAATTTTGGGCCGGATTTGAATCATGTTATTGGGCCGATTCTTTTGGGCCAAAGTGTGCTATTGGAATAAAACATATATTTAAGTTGTATTTGTTTTTGGTTTGAATAGAAAAAATTCAATATTTTGATATTTTATATTCAATTAAAAGTAAGTAACGTGTGTTGATATCAATTAATATAATTAAATTAAATTTATTGATCATAAATTTATTTTAATTATATTAATTAATATCAATAAATTATTTTTAATTTAATAAAAAAATTAAATTTTTTAATTTTTTTAATTAAATTAAAAAAACAAATACTACCTAAGATTTGACCCGTCTCTGGGCCATAGGTGCAACAAATTTGATGTGTGTAATGAGGGCTGCAAAGCCTTTCTCAATGTCGGACAAGGCATTGAGGTTAAATGAAAATCCGTTTGTTTTTTTTTAGGCCCAATGGGTTGTTAGTTGGCTGAAATGGGTTCGGGATGGCTTATTCAAGTGGATGAAAAGCAATTATTGCAGACGAATTAAGCCTCAGAGAAGACAAATTGCACTATAAATAAATATATAAAATAATATTATATATTTAATTTTAAATTTATTTTTATAACGATAAATATAAATATAATATAAATTAAACAATATAATAACTTTAGACATGTAAAATAGCATTGCATAGGGAGAGAGAGTGAGAGTGTGCGGAAGTGTGCTGGGCTTCCTTGTTTGGGGGAGAGATGAGAATGGGGAGTCCTTTTTGTCGTGAGAGGAAGGGGCCAGAGGAGAGAGTTGAGATTGAAAATAAAAATGGAAGAGGCTCGGATCTCTGTGGGGGAGAGCAGAGAGCTAGAGATAGTGGGGTTTTTTTAATGGATTTGTGATGTGTAGTGGATTGGGAGTTGTGTCCGGTGTATGGAGTGAAGAGCCTTTTTAGAAAGATAGTGGTCCTATGGCAAATAAAAAAGAAAGAGGAATATTCGTTTTTGTTTTTTTCTTTGTTTGCTTGTTTTTTTTTTTTTCCCCTTGTTTTTGTGTTAACTTTAAAAGGGAGAAGAAAAAAAGAAAAATAAATTTTATTTGCAACTTCTGAAATTATAAAATACAAAATAAAAATTAAATATAAATATATAAAAAAATCAAAGTAAATTATGAAGTAAAAATATATTAAAAATATGCAAATATATTTTTGTATTAATTGAAACAATATTAGGATTATAAACTCGGTTTATAGCTCTTGAAATAAGTTAAAAGACAAAAATTAAAGTAGAGTTCTTTAAGAGAGATTCAAATTTCTTTTAATCAAAAAGATTATTTGGTAAGAGACCATTCAAATTTCTTGAGCATATATAATCGAGCTTTCTTTATTTGGTAAAAAGCTTAAGAGACCATGCAAGCTTATAAAAAGATTATTAATAAAATCAAATTCTAAAAAGGGAAAAAGATCTTGAACTAAACAAATGAAAGAAAAAAGGGTTCATCTAAAACACGAAAAATAGAGTGCTTTAATGGTGGGGAAGTAGGGCATAACGTTGTTGATTGTCGTGGTCATAAATATATCAGAAAATCTATATAAGCAAAATTATAGTAATTCAAAGTGCGATGATTATGAGACTGAGGAATTTTGTAAGAGTAAATATGATAATAATCTTGTTACTTTTGTTTCATTTATAATTAAATTTGATATATTATTTTTATCTTATATCTTTTAAAAATAATATCTTGAAAAATATTAAATTTTATTGTTTATTTTAAACAAAGTTAGCCTTAACAAACTATTTAGGTATAAGGTATACATATAAATTATCATTGTAATAGCAATAGTTTTGTTAATTATATTATTATATATTTTTAATGTTAGGAAATAAATTAGTGTGTTATCACTTTTTATTTAATTTTATTATTACTATTAATGCTCTAATAAGAAGTAAAATGAAGTTTAAAACTCATTTGATAGTAATTTTAAGAAACGTTTATAAAGTCCGTTTGGTAATGATTCTTGTAAGCATTTTTTAAAAAAATATGGAAGGTGTCATATGTTGAGTATTATTTGAAAATGTTTTACAATTTATTATTTAGTAAGTAATCATTTATTTATTTATTAATAATATTCATGATTAAAATATTTAAAAATTATAAATAAAAAGATTATATTATGATGATACATTTATGAGTATTATTTTATGATTCTTTTGAATTAAAAAATTAAGATTTATTTAGTAACTGTTTTCGCGGTTTTAAAAAAAAACTTTTTAAGAATGATTTTAAAAAACTATTTTATTTTTTTATGGTTTATAAAACAAAAGTGTGTTTAGAAACTTATTTATTATTTTTTTTTTAAATATATTTTAAAAACAATTTTTATGTCTAATATTTTATTTTTAATCATTCCACATATATGTATAATTATATTTTAAAGCAACCATAAAAAAACAATTAAAATTGTTTTCTAAAAATATCATGTTTTCTATTTTTTAAAACAAAAAACAAAAAATAGTTTTTGATTGTCAAACGTAATTTTTTTTTTTTAATTTCGAAGAATATAAAACTGTTTTTCAAAATAATACTCAAACATGCCCTTAATTTTTTAATATAAAAAATTATATATATATATATATATATATATATATATATATATATATAAAATGAGTAAAGATATAAAAATCACACCTATGTATGGATATGATAATTGATGATACAATTCATCTAAGTGATCTAACCAAATAGAGAATAGTATTTGTTATTTATCACTTATCATTGCTTTTTAGTAGGGGCCGCAGGGATATTCAGACATTGGAAATAAGACGTAATGAAAGGAATATTCTATGTGATTCTTACTGAAGAGGTATAGAAAATGTCAAAGGTACCATAATTAAAAATATGTTCCTTTTATATCTAAATAAAAAGATATTTCCCTACTCTCTACAACTCGGCAATGACGGGGCATGGTTGAATCCCACTCCTAACATAAACACCTGAGATTCTCTGATTCTCTGCCCTTTCAAGCTTATCTGCAAATTGTTTCTTTTTCCTCTGGACACTCATACAGAGATGGAAGGCAGAAATCTGCTGCGCCTCCTCTTCTTTCTTGTTACGGGGCTCTTTCTTCTCCTCTTCACCTGGGCAAACTTCCCTTATCTTCCTTCCAACAAGGCTGAGCTTCTCGACTGCACCAGTTTCTCACCATGGTGCACCTCCAAATCCAAACCCCACCTCACAACAAACCCATCCAACCCCACAGGAGGCCACCGCCGCCACCACTCTTCCGATGTCCCCCACCATCCTCTCGACCCCCTCACGGTCCAAGAAATCAACCGTGTCCGTACAACCCTCTCTTCCCACGCGCCGCTCAAAGCATCGAAGAGGTATACGATTCACGCCGTTGACCTGGAGGAGCCGGCGAAGCCACTCGTCCTCCGGTGGAAGAAAGGCAACCCCATGCTGCCACGGAGGGCTTCCGTAATAGCACTTGTGGGGGGGGAGTCGCACTTGTTGACAGTGGACTTGGCCACGAGTCAGGTCACTCGAGACGACGTCCTTCCTCCCTCCGGCTACCCGACGATGACCGTTGAGGACATGACGATGGCCACGAAGGCTCCGCTTGTGGATGGGAATTTCAACCGTACGATCATCGAGCGCGGGATTGATCTGGCGGATCTCGCTTGTTTGCCACTTTCGACGGGGTGGTTTGGGAAGAGTGAGGAGAAGAGGCGGCTGATTAAGGTCCAGTGCTACTCCATGAAGGACACTGTCAACTTCTACATGAGGCCAATCGAAGGTCTGACGGTGCTTGTGGATTTGGACAGCAAGCAAGTGGTCGAGATTTCAGATCGAGGACAGAACATCCCCATACCCAACGCCGCCAACACAGACTATCGCTACTCCGCCCAGAGCAAACCCACGAACCTACTCAACCCGATATCCATAGAGCAGCCCAAGGGCCCGAGTTTCACAGTAGAAAACGACCACTTGATCAAATGGGCAAATTGGGAATTCCACCTCAAAGCCGAATCAAGAGCCGGAGTGATAATTTCCCGGGTCATGTTTCGGGACCCGGACACCGGATTGCTGAGGAATGTGATGTACAAAGGCTTAACATCCGAGTTTTTTGTCCCATACATGGACCCAACTGATGCATGGTACTTCAAGACTTACATGGATGCTGGCGAATACGGGTTTGGACTCCAGGCAATGCCCCTTGACCCGCTTAACGATTGTCCGCGAAACGCATACTACATGGATGGTGTGTTCGCTGCAGCTGATGGCACGCCATTCGTACAATCAAATATGATCTGCATCTTTGAGAGCTATTCAGGTGATATCGGATGGCGGCACGCAGAGAGTCCAATTACAGGCATGGGGGTAAGGTTGGACCCGATGGATATGCCCCGTGTGGGTTCATATTCCATGACACGGTCCATGTTCTGATTTTGTTGGTTTAAGTAATTACGTACCCCAAGTTTGAAAATAATGGATGACGATAGCTGTTTTGTTTTGGTTACTGATAGATCCGAGAGGTGAGACCGAAGGTGACGCTTGTGGTTAGAATGGCAGCATCAGTGGCCAATTATGATTATATTGTGGATTGGGTGTTTCAGACTGATGGCCTCATCCGAATCAAGGTTAGCAACTAATCAAACCAGTCAATTGAATCCCGTATGTGTTGTTAGTAGCTTTTGCCATATAATCTTTGAGTATGTATGGAGAGATATAGACCATCAAATAGGGGGTATAAATGAATAAGACCAAAGTATATTTATAACATTTAACCTTGTACAAAATATCTATTATTCACCTTACCTTAGACCAGTCGAAATTCGCCTTACCTAGATAAGTCACTTCTATGGATGAGGTTTCATGGACGAACTGTCTCATGGAAAGTTACAGTCTAATAACTATTGTTAGTCAGCTATATGTTCTATCCCAGTGCTCGTATTCAACTACTGATTTGAAAAATACTCACAGGTTGGACTTAGTGGCATCCTGATGGTGAAAGGCTCCCCTTATGTGAACATGAACCAAGTGCCAGGGCAGGAATATCTCTATGGCACCCTCTTATCAGAAAATGTCATCGGGGTTATCCATGACCACTACCTCACTTTCTATCTGGACATGGACGTGGATGGCTCGGATAATTCATTTGTTAAAGTGAATCTTGAGAAGCAGATGACTGCTAATGGGGAATCGCCAAGGAGGAGCTTCTTAAAGGCTACCAGGAAGGTGGCAAAGACGGAGAAGGACGCCCAAATCAAATTCAAACTCTATGAGCCAGCTGAGTTTCATGTCATCAATCCGTCCAAAAAGACACGGGTTGGGAACCCCGTTGGATACAAGGTGGTTGCCGGTGGAACAGCTGCTAGCTTGCTCGATCATGGAGATCCTCCCCAGAAGCGTGGCGCTTTCACTAACAATCAAATATGGGTCACCCCGTATAATCGGAGTGAGCAATGGGCAGGTGGCTTGTTGGTTAGCCAGAGCCAGGGTGATGACAATCTTGCAGTATGGTCTGATCGGTAAGCTTTTTACTTATTTATTTATTTTATAATATGGTTGTAATCAGAGCATGGAAAATTGAAGATATGATGAAAACATTGCAGGAATAGGCCAATTGAGAACAAGGACATTGTGCTTTGGTATACTTTGGGCTTCCATCACATACCATGTCAAGAGGACTTCCCTGTCATGCCAACAGTTTCCTCAAGCTTCGACCTAAAGCCTGTCAATTTCTTCGAGAGCAATCCCATTCTTCGGATGCCACCTAATGTCGAAAATGATCTACCAATTTGCAAGCCAGCTGCTTCAGCTTAAACACCCGAAATACTCTGTTTTGTTATATGTTGTAGATATATGAAGATACCAGAATAGTGGGGCTGTAACTAATCCCAAACTTGATAAAATAAATGTGGATTATGGCTTTTTCTCCCCGCTGCTTTATGACGAATGATTTGCTGCAAACAATGTAAAGAATTATTTGCAAAAACTGACCATCTTATGAACAGGTAGACGAGGATCAGGGGAGCGGATTATGAAAGTAAAATGAAAAATGATTATCATTTGGCCCGATTCCAAACTATTTTCGAAAACAAAAACACATTTGAAAATAAAAAATTAGAAAATAATTTTTTGTTCTTAAATAACGTGTTTTGAAAAAACATCTTTTAATTATTTTATAGGGATTGGTTTTAAAAATAATTATATAAATGTGAAGAATGATTAAAAATAAAACATTATATATAAAATTTATTTTTAAAATATATTTTAAAACATAAAAAACAAGTTAAAAATATTTCAAATTTTTAAATAGATATTTATTTTATAAAACATCAAAAAAAACAATTTAAAAAAATATTTTTTTAAATTGTTATTAAATAGGACGTGTTATTTTTATTTGTTGATTTGAGGAATTGTACAAAGCCTCCCTCAACTTAATTTTAGGAAAAAAAAAAATTATATCCATATAAATATGAACATTAATGAGAAAATTGTTGGGAAGTATCTTAAATTCAAAATTGAAATATATTTTTTTTTGTAAAATAAATTATTATATAAGACGTTTCTTAAATTATAGGTAGTCTATTTTTATAAATATGAGGAGAGGTAAATGTCATGAGTGATGGGTTTGTGAGTAATATAAGTGATGGATATAGATATGACATCTGTATCTATCCAATGGACTAAGAACGAGAAAAAGTGATAGACACATTATTTCTTCATGAATGTTATTTTTTTATTTTTTTATAATTTGAAATGATAATAAATAGTAATATAATAAACAAACATGAATGATAATCAAACATTTAGTGCGGAGTGCCGTGGACGGCTCAAAAGCATGCGGGAGATGTTGGTTTGGTTTTTTTTGACGTGAGGAAAAGGAAATTTTACCTTCCTCCTCCATTTGCGTATACACTCCACTCACGGAAAAAGAAAAGGGGGCTTTTTTCCGACTCTATGGAACATTGACAAATGACGGCCTTGTGTTTCTAAGGTGAGCCATGGGTGGAACCCACCAACGGATGCCTTGTAGACCCCAACTCAGCCCACCAAGGAGACGACACTTTTCTTGTCTAACCAAATGGAGATGGTAGGAGGGCGGCATATAATAAGAAACATATCTTAGATACGATGGAAACAAACCCTTGCAATGTTTTAAGTATCACTCATTTCAGAGGAAACGGTTTTTTTGGGAGTAGATATATTTTTTATTGGGAAAAAGAGATGCCGGTGACTAGTACTAAAACTAAACCGGACGAAGCCTAAAAACAAAGCAAATTATCATATTAATCGATTGAGGTATGACACGTGTCATCTTTAAAATAAATTTATCCTTTTTAGGTATCAAACTTAAATGTAACAGGGCATCCACGTCTCACCTTCAAAATTCAATAACCAAAACCTTGCTTTGGTACATACCGTTGATTAGACTGGGTACTAAAATGATATTTCACTAAAAGACTTTTGAAATGAAGTGATTGAAATTAGAAAATAGCAAATCTATATGTCAAAAAGATATAAAGACATTATAGCAAATGAATCCGACAGACATAAAAATAAAGCATTTATTGAACACATTGATATAGATATGATAACATATCTTTTTACAAAAGCTTTGACACCTTAAGAGATTTAAGGGACATATTCATTCTATGGGTCTTACTAATATTATGTAATTGTTTTTAGACATTCAAGAATAGAATTTCTTGTTCCCTTGTACACATTTTATGGGATAAAAGTTACAAGATTGTCAATTTTTTGGCATTAAGATTGAAACCAACTAATCGATATTTATGGTTTATTGCTTCCTCATCCAATTGTGTGTTGTATGAAAGGAATTATATTTGATAAAATGATATGTGACCTCTGTGATCCATATTGGTAACTTTGCAAGATAAGTATGCAAAGATCGTAATAGTTTTTAATGGGAGAATGTTGGAATTATTGTGGCCCTCATGATCACATAAAGTTAATCCCTATATTTTATGGTTTATGACCAAAGTCATGAATTTAATGTATTTACATTTCTCATATTATATATATAATGTATGTAGGAAGATTAAATGTGCAAGGTATATGAAAAAAAAAATATGAAGTATCATAACAAAAGTCATGAATTTGCTAAATTGTGTACAAGTTATAATGACCAAAATCATGTACCTATATTAAAGTTATCATATACCAAGAATATTACATAGAATTGAAAAGTGTGAATTTATACAATCTAGTGGGAAGTGTTCATTTGTGATTCTAGATGGAAAATCACTTAACATGTTATAAAAAAACTCTTGATTCCTCTCATCACTCATCCTTAAGTTTTGAAGGATTTCATCATTTGTTCAAACATTTAATAAGAGAAAGAAAAGGAAAGATACAAGGTATGAATACTAATACAAAGAGACTAAGGTACTACCAAAGTGACTTAACATTATAAGTAATTTCCGCAGAGTGATCTTTATCATAATAGTACAAAATGAGGTTTGTAGATTTATTTTCTTCCATTAAACTAGAATTTGTGTGATGTTATTTTGTTCCAATGTCAATTTCTTCCCAAAACTGTAACATCTCATCACATTGCTAAATAACATAGAGAAATACATGATGGAAGGGAATTTGTCTATTGACATTTTTTGTTTTAATGTCTGAGAAGAATGGTATGTTTTTTAGTATTAATTGAATCTATTTTTAAGTTCTAAGTTATTTTTAAATATTGCTAAACCCATTTAAAATTTAAATGCATTAAGGGTTTGTTTGATAAATTAACTTAATAATTTAATAACTTAATTTAAATTATTAAATAAATTAAATATGTTTGATAAAATAACTTAATAATATTACTTAAAATTAAAAATAACTTTTAATATTAATTCAAAATAATTAACTTATTCTAAATTCCAAATTTCTTTTACCCAATATGCTTACACTTGTCAAAATCTTTTTTATATTCACACCGAATATATTTATCACTCATTTTTTGTAGTAAATATTTTATAGTTATTTTATGTAATTTTATGCTTCTATAGTATTTTTAATTTGGATATTTAAGAACAAATTTATTACTTAAAATTAAATATGTAATTTTAGTTAAAATCAATTATGGTGAATATCTTTGATAATTTAAAAAATAATAATAATAAGTTCATTTTATGGAACAATTTTAGTGATTATAGCAAAATAAATAAATAAATAATTTAAGAGTAATTTAATGGAAGAGCCAACTTAATCATTAGGTAATAATTAAGCATTAATTTTCACCAAACATTATGTATTGCTTGATTTTAAGTACGTTTGTCTAGTGAGAAGAGAAATAGCATGGTCATTTGGGGCAATTTTTAGCTGTGAATTTTTTTATAGTAATTTGTTTATTTTTTAAGTTCTAAATTATTTTTAAAAATTAATATACTTGATATTATAAATTAAGTACCAGTTAATTTGAAGTCTATTTATCAAATAAGAAAAGTTGAAAAAAATATAATTTTACAAATAATAATAATAAGAAGAAGAAAGTTATTTTAGGATTAGTTTTTTTTCTTCATAAATTTCAGGTATTAACTGGATTATTATTTAAATTTCTAGATTTTTTAATAAATTCAATGTGTTAAGTCTTTTTTTTTTAAGTTAATTAAAAATTATAAAAATATATAATTATATGACATGGAAAAATTAGTGAAGTAATTCATAATCAGTTTTAGAGGGTATTTGATAAATCAAATTAATGACTTAATAATTTAATATTACAACTTAAAGTTAAAATTAACTTTAAATAATAAGTCCAAATAGTTAACTTATTATTAATATCAATTTTTTTTGTTTCATTTACCCATACTGGTGATAGTATATTTTAAAATTATGATTTCATATTCATGACTTATTTTTTATAATAAATGTTTTATGGTTATATTATACATCTACAATACTTCAAATATAAATGTTTTATGTGAAATATGACTAATTAAATTAAGCAAATCACCTAAGAAAGAGTGAGGGATGAATCGGGTGTTAAAAGCTTTTTGAAAATTTTTAAACAAACACAAAGAGACAAGTAGAATTAAGCAAGATAATAAAAAGAATTAAAAATAGATAGAGAAATTGCAAACTCTTTTTATAATGGTTCAACAATCTACCTACATCCACTTTTTTCAAACTCTTAGACAAGTAAAGGTTTAGTGTCTCCAAAGCTTTAAGACTAAAGTCTTCAACCTTCTCACACTTGGATTACAAGATTCTTCTCACACTTGGATTACAAGATTCCAATCGCTTTACACTCCCTTTAAGTTTACACACACTTGAGTCTTTTTCCTCAAAAAGAATAAATGGAAGATGATTCAATGTTTTCAACCCTAGAAGGATCTTACCTCACAATACAAGAAGACCTAGAATAGATTTTGTGGTGTATTAATGGAATAAGCAAGTTTGAAATCAGATGCACTTGAATAAAGAGTTTTGAAAATGAGAAAGTAGGTGTTTTTCAATTCAATGGATGTGTTCCGTTTCCAACAAATGCAATAAACTCTTCAATTTATAGAAAACATATTAAAAACTTAAAACAACTAAAAGTAGCATCAACCAATCGAGTTTTGATAGATTGACTAGTCATTGATGCATTTAATGTTGTGTAGGTTATTGTTGGTGCTTTTAAAGTTCAACCAACCCTTTATCAAACCTTCATTGGGTAAGCCTAGCCGATTAAGTCAGCTCTTCAATTGATTTGACCGATTCAAATCACTCTTAATAGACTATACCCGAAAAGTAAATAAAAACCTCTAATTTGAGGTTCCAACAACTTATATAACCCTTTTTAAAAACCTTTTTTAAAACAATTTAAGTTAGTTTAGGAAGAATTAAACTAAAGGTTTTGAATGAAAACACATATTCATCCATTTTCATAATAAAAATTTATTTTAAAGCTTAGGTAAGAATAAAGAGAGTACCTTTCAAGTATATGAAATAAAGTTTTAAACCTAAGGTTACCATAGAATACCACCTTACAAATTTTCTAAACACTTTAATACTTAAAGAATCCATGTCTTCATGTCATTTGATTTTCTTTTAAGGTTGCTTAAACTTTCTTTAGTAATTTTCATTAAAACTTGAAAATTTTACTTAATATAAAACGTTAGTAAACTTAACATCGTTTTATAATCATCAAAACTTGATTGGAAGAACCATTGGGTTAATATTTTATAAATAAATTTATTACTTAAAATTAATGAAAATAAATAATTTAAAATCAAAGAGGATAAATATTAGTTAAAATTAACAAGGGTATATTAATCAATTTGATAATTTAGTATAAATTTTAAGTTATTAACTTAAAATAAACAACTTAAAAATAATTTAATTTAAAGGTAACCTAAGTCATTAAGTAATAAATACTAACTTTTAAAAATACCGACTTAGTTTCATCACTTTTTAATATTAATTGAATTAGTTCTTTTAGTTCCATGACTTTTTACTATTAATTGAAATAGATATTTGGGATATAAATTTTAAATATTAACAAATCCTATGTATTAAGTATAGTTTAGAAAAAAAAGTGATATATTTTATTTTTTTTACAAAATAAATACAACGTTGAGATGGCCGAGTTGGTCTAAGGCGCCAGATTAAGGTTCTGGTCCGAAAGGGCGTGGGTTCAAATCCCACTCTCAACATGTTTATTTTTGTTTTTATCAATTTTTAACCCCAATATTCAAGCCCAAGCCCATTTCAAACAAAACCCAATTCTATTTTCCAATTTCTAACCAAAATATTCAAACCCGCATTCTGTTTTCCCACTCTCAACATGTTTATTATGTTTTTATCAATATTTAACCCAAATATTCAAGCCCAAGCCCAAGCCCATTTCAAACAAACCCGAATTCTATTTTCCCTTTTGTCTTTTCCAATTTCTAACCAACATATCCAAGCCCGCATTCTGATTTCCATTTTTTCTTTTCCAATTTCCCTACGAATTTTAAAAGATTGTTCTTAAAATTTTCCGTAAAGGTGATGTCAATTGTTGAATTTGGGGCACACAACAACCGCATAAGCATTTGCAAGGTTACTTCTCCACAGTTAGTGTAGCACGCCAGGGTACTTTTTCGGATTTTCCTTAACTTGCTTTGAAGTCTTTGCTTGAGTGATGAGGAGTAATGCATCGGTGCTTATACATTCAACCCGACCCCTAATCCAACTCAATCTCTAATTCAAGGTGATTAATCGAAATATAACTTTTATTTCCATTTTTTCAAATTTGATTTATGCTCAAGTTGATCAAATTAGGCTCGGGTATTCTGAATTATATGTCAACATCATATTAAGATATTAAACATTTTTCTTATAAAATTATTTGAAATAAAATAAATAGAATATAAATTATAAATATCATAAAATATTAACAATTCATTTCACAATAATTTTAGAAAATATTTTTATTTTAAAAAAAAAATATTAGACGTTTAATAAAATTTTAAAAACTTTTAAAACTTTGAAAAATCACCTATATTCTGAAAAATCATCTGCAATGTTTTCATAAAAAAACACCTTATAAAAATTATTTTCCTAAAAATACTTCTTAAAAGTGCTTCTGAGTAGAACCACCCTGACCACACTCAAAATCAGGTTAAAGTAAAACCTAATCTGTCAAAATCCTTTACCCAAACCCAGAGGGTCGAGTCACGTCAACCACTAAAAGATATCACATTGCCGAGAAAGTTCGACATAGTGGGCAACATATGACCAGGCAAACTATCATCATTTGGATAAACGTGAGCTTTCAGTCATTTATGACTCACATGATTACTGTCTATGTAATGTTTTGGGTTAATACCCCATTCCACAGGGCATGAACTAGAACGGGACAAACCAATCGGTATCAATTCATTAGAGTTCCTGTTAAATTTTTGACACAAAGTAGAATATGGGTCAATCTGAAATTAGGAGTAGAATCCAAGCAAGGAAGCCAGATTATAAAGACACCAAAACTTAAACGAAAAAACATGGAGGTTTCTCTAGCAGAAGAGTCCTCGAAGAAGTCATGTGTGGAAGTAAAAGTTCAAATGATGGGCAAAATGACCTTGACTGGGCAGAGAGATGAAACTGAAAGCGACTTGTCTGTGTACACTATTGGAAATATGACACCAACTGAGCGTATGATTTAACAAGGTACCAAGAGCCATTTCCAAGAAGCCCTCTCTGAATTGCATCGATAGTGCCGGCCACTATAGAATCCCCCCTGGCCCTTTTGGTTTGTTGCTTTCCAATTCCATATCTGCATGACGAATTTCCCATATTGATAAAATTGTATCTTATCTCTATCAGAAGCACCACAGCCACTTACATTTCTCAGAAAAGAGGAGCCTTTACGTTAAAGGTCACTATGATGGAGAAAAAAAAAAAAAGATGAGCAACAGGACGATTCCATGGACCAGAGACCATGTTCTTTAGACCTAAAGGCGATCTGGATCGTGTTGATTGTAGCTGTTCATTTGGGTCCCATGGGAAAGTTTTGATTGATTAGAAGTCCACCACTAACGATGGATATTGTAAGGATGAATTATCGGATACAACTGTTCATTGACTTGTGATGCCAATCCAAAGTCCTAAACCGTTTGAAGGCTAGAGGAGAGAGGAGGGTTATACTATATTGTCATTGGAAACAAGAAAAACAAAGCTAACTTTGAAAATTATGAAAGGCAAATGAGAACGCTGACCCGTTCTTACAGTTCTCCATCAGACAATCTGTCCAAAGCTCCCAACTCATTGCCTCCTCATGATTCTGCACCTACAAATACCCAGTGAAAAATAAGAGAACATTGGCTTGAACCAAGGGGAAAAGGGAAGGAAGACCACAAACACAAGAATTGGGTGTGGGGAGAGAACAAGGAAGAATGTATTCTCCTTGCATTAGGGAGACCTCAGAAGCCTGCTTTCAAGGTTGCTGTCTGGCTTCTTTGCCTGGTTTTCCTGATCCCCATGGCACGGATCCAAAGTATCTCAGCAGTGCTGATGTATTCAGGTACAATTTTGCTCTCACCACAGTTTCATCTCTCTTCCCAAACACCCAATTCACCAACCATGAATCCCTCCCTCCGTTGGATGAATCGTTTTCTAGCTTCAATAAAGCGTACCCACAATACTCCAACACTAATCAAGCCGATCAGATAAGAGCCCAAGAATACTACCATCTGTCCATGTCCAACCATGTATGTCTTGATTACATTGGCCATGGCCTCTTCTCCTATTCCCAGCTACAAAGTCATCACATGACAGCCCCAGTTCCCTCTTCATCGTCATCTTCTGCTCCATCACTGAATTTCAGTCCTCTAGAACTGCCCTTCTTTGAAATCTCCTACAAGTCAGTAAATTTGAATTCTCAGATACTCTATGGTGGGGAAGAGTCAGAATTGGAATCTAAAATCCGGAAAAGAATTATGGATTTTATGAATATCTCTGAAGCAGACTACTCCATGGTTTTCACTGCCAACCAGTCATCAGCTTTTAAACTTCTAGCAGACTTCTATCCATTCCAGTCTAACCGAAATCTTCTTACGGTCTATGATTATGAGAATGAGGCAGTGGGAGCAATGATCCGTGCATCCAAGAAGAGAAGCGCCCGAGTCCTGTCGGCAGAGTTCTCATGGCCTAATTTGAGGATTCATTCAGCAAAACTGAAGAAGATTATACTAAACAAGAGGAAAAAGAGGAGAGGGTTGTTTGTGTTCCCACTTCAGTCAAGGATGACTGGAGCTCGATATTCTTACTTGTGGATGAGCATGGCACAGGAGAATGGGTGGCATGTCTTACTTGATGCATGCGCATTGGGACCTAAGGACATGGAGACCTTGGGCCTCTCTCTCTTTAGGCCAGACTTTCTCATCTGCTCTTTTTTCAAGGTTTTTGGGAAGAACCCATCTGGGTTTGGGTGCCTATTTGTCAAGAAATCCAGTGCTTCAATCTTAAAGGATTCAACTACTGCTGCAAGTGTAGGGATTGTGAGTCTTCTTCCAGCTACAAGACGATCTCAGTTCCCAGATGAATCAGCCACTACTGACATAGAGACTGAACAAACATCAAAGCTTAAATTGCATAAGGATGAGTTGGCTGCAGCAAGTTCCTCCTCTGGGCCTTTACCTGTTCAGAAAATAAGCAATGAAACTTTGGAATCATATGAAATTTCTGATGTTAACTTCAAACAGAAGGGTTCATCATCCTCCGAAATTGTGGAATTGGAGATGCCACTTGACATTCCCCAATCCCTAAACAAAGACACCAGCGTCAATGGGTACTCACAGATTGAATGTAGAGGCTTGGATCATGCGGATTCATTGGGCCTGATACTGATCAGTTTGAGAGCAAGATTCCTGATCAACTGGCTGGTAAATGCATTAATGAGCCTTCGACACCCACATTCAGAAAATGGACTTCCCCTAGTCAGAATCTATGGCCCAAATGTAGCATTTGACCGAGGACCAGCTGTGGCATTCAATGTGTTTGATTGGAAAGGGGAAAAGGTTGAGCCCACTCTAGTGCAAAAGCTTGCAGATCGAAGCAACATTTCCTTAAGTCATGGATTTTTGCAGCATATATGGTTCTCAGATAAGTATGAAGAAGAGAAAGAGAAGATTCTAGAGCTAAGGACCATTGGAGTGGAAGGAACACTAGGAAATAAAAAGCGAGATAAATCTAGTTCAGGAATATCTGTGGTCTCAGCAGCATTAGGACTCCTAACCAACTTTGAGGATGTGTACAACCTCTGGGCATTTGTATCCCGGTTTCTAGATGCTGACTTTGTGGAGAAAGAGCGATGGAGATATGTGGCTCTAAATCAGAAGACAGTTGAAGTTTAAATTGAACTTATTCTTTCATTCTTTCACATTATGTCAATCCATAATTTATTATGATTTATGCATTCCTACTGTCATATTGAGTCATATAATCACACCAAAAAAGAAAAAATTATATTCCTAGTAGAAGAAAGAATAACACAAACTGTTCTTCTGATTCAAATTTCAATTATTTGTATCACAGTTGATTCGGGTTTAGAAATTAAATGGTAAGAATGTGGATAAAATAGCACAAGTCCACAAGCTTCCATTTAAGGTACTTCGCAACCATGGGTGTTCTAAAATCTATCATCACCCTTTGTCTAGGAACAATCTTGATTTATATTTGGATGGAATATCTCATTGAGATATAACTCAAATATCAATCTGATCTAACTCATGATCAGAGGTACATGACTGAAGAACTGACATGTCCATGGATGGGTCTGGAATTTTGAGTTACTGCTTGGAGGGAGCTGTTTAAACTGCTTCTATTGGGGTTGCCTGAGCCAATTTTTCATTTATTGAGATTTCTAACATGAAGGTAAGTGTTTCATGTTTTCAACTGGGCTTGGTTCCTAAATTTGTATGCCAGGCATGACCTTTCTCTTGCTGTAGTACAAACTACTAATGGGAGTTCCTGAGAACCATATCCCTGGCATCCACAGTAGGAGAAGATCAATACTTTGGCACACAAATTTCATAATCTCCAAAATGAAAGACAATGGAATCCTTCGGTTTCTTTTCTCTAGGAAGTCAGTTGTTGGCGACTGGGTGGCTATTTAGACCTTATTAATCTAACAAGCCCTAAGAAATCAAAGAGAACTGTCGCCATAGATTCCCCACATATCATGGATGCCAAATGGCCATGATTTTAACATTCAATTTGAATGGCTCCTATTTGAAGATGAAGAAACATATGATGCTCCCCCAAATTGTCGTAAATTCAATGACCAGTGTTCATATTAATTCTGTCCTCCATAGAATCGGATAGAAATCCTCCAAGGTTGCATGGAAATGGAACCAATATCACAACTAAACATTTTGATGAAAAGAAGATTCTGTGTTAATGCACTTGATTCAGGAATTTCTTTGAATTCATACACAAGAAGAAAACAGATTCCCTAAAAACCCAGACAAATTTTACCAGCAACAGACAGGCAATACAATAATTTAGAAATTAATAGCACATCAATCTGATTTTCACCAAATTTAGATATCAGAAAAACTGCCGAGAAATTAAACCACAACTCCCCCACCCCGAAAAGAAAGAAAAAAAAATCCAGATGTTCATAAACTCATATATGGAAATCTATCCCTACCCACTACATAAAAGCCCTATATCCAGAAACCCACCAAGCTAGATTACACATCCATTGATAAACCTACCAAATAGGGTCGACTATAAGGAAAGTCGAGGGTTCAGATGTCAAAATTCACTATGTTCTTAGCCATTTTGCCTCAAAACTTTAGTTTAAGAATCAAATAGAAGTCAAGGACAGGTGGGAGAAGCACAGAGCATGTTCAAAACGATAAAACAACAGTTCTATCACATAAAAATAAAAAATAAAAGATCAAAAAAAAAAATAGGAAGAAGAAGAAGAAGAGAAGCAAAAAATTGACTTTGCCAGAACTCCACGGTCAGCGGCCTCTACATACTTTGAAGAGAGGTCTCGATCTATGAGGCCAACGCCTGGCTTAGCTTAAACCCTCCAAATGGGCCGAACAATGGTCCTGAAAAGGATTGGGCAATTTCTGCCACCGGTTTAATATTCCTCCTTCGGGTTGGCCCATTAACATCAGTCCACTTTTACATAGTCCAACCCGCCTCGAGCCCACACACAATGGCTAAGACCAAACCAGTACACAAGAGCCCAAGAGTTGCGTCCATTTGCAAAATCTTTGAATTGCCCAAAATTTTAATTTGATTACTTAAAAACTTTGAAAAATGATTTGAAATGATTTTATATAATATATTATTAAAACATTTTTTTTATATAATCAAATTTTGAGTACTTGTGTTGGATACATTTGCTAATGAACATTCGAACTAAACAAACTCTTACATTAAAGTAAAAAGTCAATACTGATGCTATTTGTAATGACTCATATAATTGTGTAAATATTGATCATTTTGAGTCCAAGGGCCCTCACCAAGAGAATTTCGTGTGTGTATATATATAACACTAATAACTTTTTTCTTTATTTAATGTGAGATATTACAAAAACTTTGAGAAACTTACATTAAAAAATACCGGACCAAACTGGGATCAAGTATAAACTTTTATACCATTTATAATTACTCATACCAATTGTGTAAATATTGTCCGTTTTTTGCCCAAATAACCTTTACGGCTTTAAAATGTGTTTATATGATTAAAAATATACATATATAACATAAAAAACTTTATCCCTTATACGATGTATAATAAAAACTTTGAAAGACTTACCTTCAAAACATTCATAAAAATATAAAATAAGTCTTCACTTTTTTATATGGAAGTTTATATTTTTTAAAACAAAAAAAGTAGGAAATGCATCCAAAACCACAATTCTCTTTAAATATATTTTTTTAATAAAAATACTACTAACAAAAAGGTTATATATGAATCAACTTTCAAACCTGCTTTCTAACTTTTTAATGGAAACGCAACTAACAAAAATGTTATATTCGAAATCACTTTCAAAGCCACTTCTTATACATCATTAAGAGAATTATATATATATATATATATATAGAGAGAATACTAAAAACTTTTCCCTTATTCGATATAAAATGTCATCATAAAAACTTTGAAAAATTGTTTGTTTTTTGCCCAAATGACTCCTACAACTTTAAAACGCATTTACATGATTAAGAGTATACATATATAGCATCGAAAATTTTATCCTTCATATCGTATATCACAAAAACTTTGAAAGACTTACGATAAAAACATTAATAAAAATACAAAATAAATCTACACTTTTTGTATGAGATGTTGTAATTTTCATATGGAAGTTTATATTTTTTTAAACAAAAAATAGGAAATGCATCCGAAACCGACAATTCTCCTTAAATATATTTTTTAATAAAAATACTACTAACAAAAAGGTTATATACGAATCCACTTTCTAACCTGCTTTCTAACCTTTTAATGGAAACACTAATGTCAAAAAAGTTATATTCAAAACCACTTTCAAAGCCACTTAAATCGGGGTTTAAAATTCTCCATACTTCAATATATTAAAATTTGATGGAGGTGAAAGCTTATGAGAAATTAACCTAACAAATTCAGTAATGATTATCTTAATCAACATTCTTCAATTCCTTCACACCCTCGTTCACACGTGGTACCTAACACTATGAACAATAATGTAACATTGAAAAGGGCAGTCTTTATAAAGCCTGGGCCATATAGCTTTAATATTTTAAAATAATAGGAAAAAAGAAGAGTACGAATAATAATAATAATAATAAAGAAATAGATGTTGGTTCCCTCAAGCAAAAGGGAACTCTTCAAAGTTCTCACAATAGGGGTATTTATTTAAAGATTTTGTTCATATTTTAATACATCTCCTTGGCAATTGGGCAAAGATGGCTGGTAGTCACATGAATTAGTCCATGTGTTGTTACTTGCTACAAGGGTTATGAGCATGGAAGGAAAAATAATTTAAAAAAAAAAACATTTTAAAAAATTACTTCAATTACAAAGTTGAAAATAATAAGAGTGTGTTTGGAAGTGTTTTTTCCATTTTTAGAAAAAATATTTTCCTAAAATATGTTTTTTAGAAAAATCAGATGTTTTTTCACCAAACACTATAAATGAATTTTAAAATTTTTAAAAATGTTTACTTAATTATTGTAAACACCTAAGGTTGAAGGTTGGTTGGGAATTATTTTTTAAAATAATTTTCTATTTTTTAGAATAAAAAAATATAGAAAATATGTTTTGCAACGAAAAATTATTTTTTATTTTCTATTTTTAAGAATAAAAAAAATAAAAAACATAGGTTTTTTGAGATAATGTATTTTAATTGTTTTCCGTTATTTTCACTTGTTTTTCAAAATTTGATTTAAGAAATAATTGTATAAACCTGTAAAATGATTAAAAATAAAATATTAGATATAAAAATAATTTTTAAAACATATTTAAAAACACTAAAAACAATTTTAAAATATTTTTAATTTTTAAACAGGCTTTTGTTTTACAAAAATCAAATAATAGTTTTTAAAAAATAATTATCAAATAAGCCCCGTATATTTTTTTCAAAATATTTTTTAAAATTAAAAGCGTTTTCTTAAATCATTATCAATTGAGCTCTAAGTGTCCTTAGAATGCCGATGTTATACATATCAAAAAGCATTTATACTTTAGTGTTATCTCGTTATTTTATATCTTCTTAAATCATTATCAATTGAGCTCTAAGTGCCTTTAGAATGTCGATGTTATACATATCAAAAAGCATTTATACTCTAGTGTTATCTCGTTATTTTATATCTTCTTAAATCATTATCAATTGAGCTTTTAAGTGCCTTTAAAATGCCGATGTTATACATATCAAAAAGCATTTATACCCTAATGTTATCTCGTTATTTTATATCTTCTTAAATCATTATCAATTGAGCTCTAAGTGCCCTTAGAATACTGATGTTATATATATTAAGAAACATTTATACTCTAGTGTTATCTCATTATTTTATATCTTAATTTTAGATATTTAATGATTAATATTTCAACGTTAATTTTCAACACATCATGTTGTATCTTTTATAGCCACGTATATTCAAATATTTTTTTTATATTTATAAATAATTTTTCTAAAATATGATTCGAGACTGCTGACATGTGAATCACATGGGGGTAGGGGAAGCCATCTTGGACCCATTAAACTTCAAATTTCATGATTGACTGGGACTTGCCCAAAAATTTCATTACCCCAGATGGCCAGATGTGAATGCAGTCTCTGACAGAGTAGGTGGGAATAAACGAAAATGCATTTATTTATTTTTCAAGATTTTAATTATTATTCACCTAAAATCCTTCATAGGGATTAAAATATTGGACTATTAGAATTGAATATGGGATTTGCTCTCCTCAATAGGGTTGAACTTTGATTAGTACGTTGATATTATATTTTAATTATATTTTTCCTTTTTCGTCAAAATGCATTTGGTCACAAAATTAATGTAGTCAAGGAACTGACAAGTGACAAAGAGAGTCACTTTCAATGATTCAGCTATCCACATTAAAGACAAGATAATCACATTTGTGGTCCATACTCCCCAAGACTTTAATTTTAATTTAGCTCAGACTTTTCGTATTTTATTTGTGTTTTTCTATTTAAGCTATGGTGCATAAGTCAAATCATTTTAAATACAAATTGATTGCTTTCAACTACTGAAAAAAACTACCCAAAAATGTGTTTGCTTAATTAAGAGAAGTTATATGTTCTCACTAACTTTTTTTATTTTATATTTTATTTACCCTATGGTATATGATAAATACTCATATGAAACCAAATAAATCTCATATTGAAGTCGAATAATATTTATAATTATTCATTTTCAATCATTAGATATTATAATCTTTATGTATTGAACAATATTTATATAATTGGGAATAGGTCCATGTAGATTTAGTATAAAAATATAATTTTAATTTATTTTTAAAACAATTCTATTAGAGTTGGATTTGGGTATCCAAATAGGCTGACTTAACTCGACCCAATAAATATGAAAAATAAAGGAAATAGTTTTTAAGAGTTTTAAAATTATAAAAAAAAATTGTCACTATTAAAAAAAAAGTTTTTTTTTTTACTATTTTTGTGAGAACTCTCTCTCCCTGAAAACTAAAAATAAAAAATAAAAAATAGATATTTTTTTCGAATATGAAATGTTTTTCTCTCTCCCTGAAAATTAGAGAGAAAAAGAAAAACGTTTTCTAAAAAATGAAAGTGAATGCATTTTCTTTCTTCCTTGAAAATAGAATAAGGAACACAAATTTTGAAAAACATTAAAAACAAATTTTTTTTAAGTTTTATGCTTTTCTTTTGAAAGGGAAAGTGAAGACTCTTGTGCTGTGGACAAAAAAATGATTCTTGTATTCGTGGTTGCATTCACGACTTGAAATGAAAAAAATTAGTAATTCTTAAGTTACCCAAAAACCTTATTTTTCATCAAATTCTTTAAATTTTATTTGAAAAAAATAAAAATCTGAGCCCATAAATTTTTTACAACGGGTCATTTTTCGCCTATTGCAAGTCAATGTCAGATCAAATCTCCATAGCTTTACTTTGAAGCGGTGTTTCACACTCATCCAAAACACCCAATCCCAAGTCTTAGAATTTCATCCTTTCAACATCGCTGCATCACGGCGTAGACTTTTTCTCCACAAGTTAATGAAAAAAATGAAAAAGAAAAAAGATAAATTAAATTAAATTAGAGAAAATAAAAAAAAACAAAACCACCAACGAGAAGGTGCTATATTCTCACAATCTCACATGGGTATGAATATATTCCGACTGTGTTCCCTTAAGGACCACTCATAGATAAATGGGAATTGACCCAACTCAAGATATGCAAAAACACCCAACCCAGTGCAAGTATGTATTGTCTCTCTCCCCTCACCACCCATAATTTAATCATAAATTTTAAGTTAAATATTATATAATTAATATGCAATATCCCATACCGCCCAAACATTAACGAGAAAAAAATCATATATATGAGGAGCTTTCATTACACATTAATGAGACATTTTCTTCATTATATAAGTTAATAAATAAAATCAAGATTGACTATTAGATTGTGTGTCACTACAATCTTGAACCCTGATAATATCACGGGAAAAATAGGATTTCATTTCATAAAAGTAATGATAAAAATAAATTTAAATTTATAAAATTCAAATAAAAGTGTATACTTTATCAATAATTTCTCACTACTTTTCCGCATAGAATTATACGCTTATAAGTTTGGACTCTGAGAGACTCCGTGTTTTACCAAGCAAGTCAGCCGCCGTGGTTTTGCGTCAAAGTCATCGCTAGCCTCTATTCCAAAACAACCCAAAAAATAATAAAATTATACAAGTGTCTTGCCTTCATGGAAAATAATATATAGTTTTTAAAATTTTCCAAGCCTTCATTCGTCCATAGTGGAAGTCGATTTTCACTTTATCAAAATCGGTATGCTTATGGGCCTTTGTTCTATTACATTTTATTAATTTAATAAGATCCTCATGGTTGAAAATGGGCATCAATGATTTTTTTTCTTTTGGTCAGTGGATGTTATTGGAGTAGGTCTGTGCCACAATTGTTGATGGAGATTAATAGACCCCACCATATGGTACAGTAATTAATTTCCAAATTTATTTGGGTTGATGAGACTTGTACTATGTTGCTAATGGCCACTTTAAAGAAAAACAAATTATAATTAATATTATCGACCAAATTGTGGGCAATGTATTCGAAGTAATTGACTTCTTATGAATTGGGTGTGCTTTGATTGTTTGAAGTTACTCTTACTTTATATTTTAAAAGTATTAATTAATTAGTATAATATGAACGTTATTTTTTGGATAGGTTTTGAAAAAATTAGATGACGCCATATATAAACCTTTATTGTGTATACTGTATACCGTTATCTATAATCTAAATTTATGCGACATGTTTAAGTCCGACTGTGAGAGTTACCGAATCTGTACCTAAAATAACATGATTCACACAAAACAAGACAGGGCATTGCCCATTTTGCACTTTACACCAAGGACAAGGGCATGCCAGATACTCAAAAGGGTCCATTTCGTAAAGGTAATAGGGTGTGTGGCACGTGCACACTTGTGTCATGCGGCACGTTTCGGAACTGTCGATTCATGTATTAAATAGTAATGATTCACATGGACGGCCCCGCAGCTCTCCCATCGCGTGAGCCATACCCATCGATCACGTCCACTCGCTTGTACGTTATCCGCTCCCGCTTTGACCGATCCCTTAGGGCATAAATGCAGTTGTCAAATTCGAGTGTCTTTGGCTAAATAAACATATTCATGCCCGTATATAACATCCAGCGTGTACCTGCTTTCCATGCTGTCCAAACACACGTTGACATGGCCGGGGACTTAAAAAATTAATAAAATTCAACAAAATCAGCGGTGGGAAATGAATTTAGGAAACCATGAGCAATTAGATGAGTGTCGTGATCAAGGGTGATGATGAGTCGAATCGAAAAGGTATGGTGGATTTCCGTTTCAGTGGGTTGCATACAAGGCAAAGGGGTTACGGTTTGCTGTCGCCTGTCGGGCTTGTACCATGGGAAATATGAAATGTATCTGTATTCGGTACTTGGTTTTATCACAAATGCCTGTCCGTCGTTTCCGGAGTGCAAACTAATGTCACGAATGCGTGTGCCTTTTTGCCGTCACAGCCCAATCCTAGGTTTCATTTTTATTGTTATATTTCATTCTTTTTATTCTTATATTCGAATTATAAAATTGGAAAAAAATAATATCCATAGATGCCATGTAATAAAATTGTTAGTGATTATAAAGAGATGATCTGTTAGCCTCTCTGGATGGAAAGGAATTAAATCATTTAAAATTTGGGAAATTAATATAAAGTAAAAGAAAAAAAAAGGAAAAAGTCCAAAATATATGCGTCATGTTGGAAACTTACAATATATTAATTTTTTTTAGGCGGAAAGCTTGTGAGAAAGGACAGAACATCTTGGCGTGAGAATAGCAAAGCATTAGAAAATAGTGGGAATAAAAAGTAAAAACATTAAAATAGGGTGATTCTGTGGTTCATCGGGACATGATGGCAGAAGATGTAAAAAGAGAGAAAATTGAGGGGAAAGTGGGAAAGTGGGAAAGTGGGAAATAGGGAAGGCCACATGACCGGATGACTCCAACTCGCTCAAAAACTCACCAAGTCTGCATTTGGAGGGATCTCTCATGCCTCTCTCTATATATTTCAACGGCAACATATGACCTATCCTCACACACCTCTCTGCTGGTTTCCAGGATTCTCCTTTCGCTCCCTCTCTTTCTCTCTCTAGATTGAGAGAGAAATAATTTCTCCTTTTTTTTCATTTACCAACTTTCTCGAGAAACCGAGCTCGGAGAAAATGACGAAAAATGTGGGAATTCTCGCCATGGACATCTACTTCCCTCCTACCTGTGTTCAGCAGGTGACTGATCTCGCCTCGCCTTTCTCTTTCTTATCTTTGATTTTCTTGCCAGTGGCTTTGTCCTCTGTTTGGTTTCCGAGAAAATGGAGGAAAAATGAGAGAAAGGAAGGGAGAGTTGTTCGGTTTTAACTAGTGTCTGCTAAGTTTGATCAGATTCGAAATTTTAATCGTTTTAACTTTCTTGGATTTTCTCAACAGTGAAATGGAGAAATATGAATCTGGATCATTGATCGCTCTTTTTCTCTATTTGTGAACCTTGGATTTTGATGCATTTTTTTTTTGTGTTTTTCTCTTGTGTGAATCTTTCTGCTCGTGGTTGGTTTAATTTGCACGGTATAGTGCAAATTTTGTTGAATGACTCCTAATTGGTGAATTGGTTCTACGGTTGCTTGTTTATGGTCTTACTATTATCAGCATCCTTCTCATGATTTAAATCTAAGTCTTGGAACTTCAAGACTCCAATCCTCGATCTTTCCCATTAAGGAGGGGGCAAAAAATCACTAGAGCAGATGCAAGTGGAACAATTGCTTCAGTTCAATTATATGCATGTGGATTTGATCTGCTGATTTTTATTTTATTTTATTTTTGTTTTGTTTTTGAAATATACTTTACTCAGGAATCAGTCACTAAAAGGTGCATCTCATTGATGTGGCAATGATACTTTAAAAAATTAATGACAGAATGATGTTTATTTTGTATTGAAATAGAAGGGTAAGTGTTAAGCATGTCTTTCAAGATGGAGATCCGGATGTTTGGTATTGGCAGTTTATTTTACTCTGTTTGGTATTCTAAAATAAAGTTGATTGGATATGGTCCTTGAAAGTTTAAATTATAAAAATTGTTTGCCGTCTGGTGTTTTAAATTTTCTATTTTCTTTGTTCTTTGGAAAACTAATTTTGTGCCTTACCCTTTCTTTTCAAATTATTTTCAAGTTACCATTTCAACATATCTTCTTTGTGTGCAATCTCTCTCTTTTTTCATGTTTTTTAATGCAAAGTTTCTATTGCTATTATTATTGTTGTTGTTGTTTTTGTTTTTAAAAGAATCTCCTTTCCAATATTATTTCTAAATCCCTCATTTTGTGAGAAAAACATCATAATATATTATTTGGTCAAATAAATGGTCTTATGGCTTTTCTAAAGTATCTGGGCTATAATAATTTATTTTTTTCGTTTTAAAGTTCTAAAGTTGTGGTTAGCATTCTATTATATTAGATTTGCAAAATCTTGTAAACCAATCACTTAATCACACATTACCTTTTGAATTTATCTGTTTCTGTTTCTTTTGAATGCAAAATAGGAAGCTCTGGAAGTTCATGATGGTGCAAGTAAGGGAAAGTACACTATTGGACTTGGACAAGACTGTATGGCATTCTGTTCGGAGGTGGAAGATGTCATCTCAATGAGGTTGTGACTCTACATTTGATCCTCACTGTTCCTATGTATTGCAAACAACATTTATTGTAGTTTCTCACTTTGCAAATGAAGCCTCCTTATTTACTAGGATATTCACTGATTAAGGTAACATTTGGTCAGAAAGGTGTAGATAATTATATTTGTGCAGCATGTCTTGAGAGGCTCTGGTCCTCTTTTGCTAAAAATGGGAAGGGAGCTGATTTATCATTACGAAACTTCTATCTTCCATGCATTTTTCTTAGAGATCTTTCTTGATTTTTTTTTTCCTTTTCAAAAAATAAAATAAAATTGTGGACCTTTTAATAAGATGACAGTTATCTTTCAAGAAGTTATGAAAGTTTTTTGACAATCACATCTTACACTTTTCATATTGGGAAGATAAGTGGAGCTTAAACATCTTCATCAATGTTAAAATATATTATAACATTTAGTATGAAGTTGTGGTGTAAATGTCAAATGTTACATGACATTGAACCTTGAATTAATCAAGAAGTTTGGTATTATTTTGGAAAAAAATTGGCTGCTAGAGTTGTCATACTCATAGGCCATAAGACCTTTTTTATGATAACCATTTTATAATAGCTTCTTCATTGAACAGTTTGACAGTTGTTACCTCCCTCCTCGAGAAATATGGGATTGACCCAAAACAAATTGGTCGGCTGGAAGTAGGCAGCGAGACTGTGATAGACAAAAGCAAATCCATTAAGACTTTCCTGATGCAAATTTTCGAGGTATTTTTCCAAATCATTGTGATACATGTGCTCATCTCATTTGAAATTGTTTCCTTATCACTTGTGGGCTAAGCGTGATTGGACCTCTTGAACATATGGTTATGGTGGTTTTGAACATCAATGATTGAGGAACATATGGTGGGGTTCAGGGCTTTATCCAATTCAGGCACAAGTTAGACTCATTAATTCATTGACTCAATGTTGGCTCATAGATATGCAACATTATTTTGTTACTGTTAGAAGAATTTGAGCCTCACCTTGTTACGACCCATTTTGATAATATGAAAACCTAAGATTTTTGCCTATGATAGAAAATATTATATTTTAGCTGGTATTGCAGAGGTTTCTTAATGGCTATAGTGGTTCACAGCAAAGAATGCCACTGTTTCCATCTGTTTGGTATTTGATTAAGGGTTTACTTGTTTTTCCTTGCATGCTCCCTTTCTTTGTTATTAAAATCTTCAGCTTGAGACATTTCACTTCAGCCTTATCTGCATGTACCTCTTTGCTATAGATCTTCCCTTACACCAGGATTGGTTTGATGCAGTTTTTCTACGTTTTATTATTGTTAGATCTCTGTTTTTTCATGCGTTTATATGGCTCTTTCCTCATGTAAAATAAGCAGGAATGTGGAAATAATGACATCGAAGGTGTTGATTCAAGTAATGCATGCTATGGGGGAACTGCAGCTTTATTCAACTGTGTCAACTGGGTGGAGAGTAGTTCATGGGATGGACGCTATGGACTTGTTGTTTGCACAGACAGTGCGGTATGAACATCTACTTTAGACTATATTGGACTACTATTCTGATAAAAAAAATAATTGGACTACTATGACTTCAAACTTGCTTTGTTTGTCTTAAAAATATTGGTTAATGCATAGTAATCATCTTTATTGCTGAAAGCAAGGATGAAGGACTTGTATTTAAAAAATTCTATGATATTTAGAGCACAAAAATTTTCACATAACCTGACATCAGTATCGAGAAGTACAAGGTTACAGCAGTGGGGCTTTTGAGTCTTTTGGTGCATGTACTGGGTTGGGTTTAGTCTTATTTATGCATCAAAATATATCTAGATTTAAATCTTCTTCATGTGTTATAAGCTAGCAATGTTCTATTCCTTACTGGAGGTTTCCTTTATCAGGTTTATGCAGAAGGACCAGCTAGGCCTACTGGAGGAGCAGCTGCTATTGCTATGCTAGTAGGGCCTGATGCTCCTATTGCATTTGAAAGCAAATTGAGGGGAAGTCATATGTCACATGCATATGATTTTTACAAGCCTAATCTTGCTAGTGAATATCCGGTAATACTTCCTGCTCCCTCTTTTCCCTTTGTGTTGTTGTCAATTGTCTTGCATTGCCAACATTGACGTTTTTTGTAAGTTGTGAAGTATAGCATATTCTTTAATTTGTAATTGAGGTCTAAGAGAATGATAGAGGCCATTTGAATTTATAATATTATTAATGTGCATTTCAATTCATGGAATTTATTATTTGAAAATCAACGTTGCCAATTTGATGCACTAGAAAAATATATAACTCATGAAGTTTATTGAAATTTATGGTATATTTGTCTCAATCACCATTATGTTTCAATATCTGATAATTTATTCTGCAAAGTGAGCCTTCTGCTTGAGAAGGTGTTTCTTGAGAGAAACTTTGACTACTCCATTCTAACTTGTTAAAATAAATATTGGAGCACAGTCAACATGCTGCCTTGAAGACATTTAGATATGAACCACTTTTACTTGGGTCACAGTCTCATAAGCATATGTTTTATCAAAGAATGTAGGATTTCTTGGCATAGCTTTTCCTAATCAATGACATATGCTTCACTTTTCTGCAAAAACAGTTCTGTAAAATAAAGGAACGGTTTTGTGAAATAAAGTAAAAAGTAACATAGAAACCTCCATTATTGAAACCGAGAACACTCTTTCATATGATTGCTCCATGATATGCATGTGCTCTTTTCTTACCTGAGTTACCTCTTTCATGGTTTGCATGTAACTGGGTTAAGTGAACCTTGGTATTAAGAATGCTTATGAAATCAAGAAACTAAAAAACTTACTCTTAAAAAGTTCACTGATAAGTGCCTTTGCAAAGAAACTACTTGATTTTTATTGTGCTGGTTTTTTGTGAAACCCATTTCCATGGTTTTGTGCATGGCTTGTTTCTTATACCCCAATTTTCAGTTTTTTCACTCATAAAAATTATGTTTCCAGGTTGTCGATGGGAAGCTTTCACAGACTTGTTATCTGATGGCACTTGATTCTTGCTATAAACTTTTGTGTTCCAAGTAAGTAGTTATTTAAATGGAAGCATTTTCCTCTCTTCTAACTTCGATTTTGGTGGTTATTTATACCATGAAAATGCATCATCTTCTTGCTTTCTATAGGTATGAGAAATTGGAGGGCAAGCAATTTTCCATTGCTGATGCTGACTACTTCGTATTTCACTCTCCATATAATAAGGTAGTTTATTTGGTGCCATGTTATTTTGGAATTTGGTATTTTTCTTTCTGGTTTTTTTAATTGCATTCTGTAGTACTTGAAGCAGTAATTTATTTGATTTTTTCCTTGAATTGCTGCAGCTTGTACAGAAAAGTTTTGCTCGATTAGTGTTCAATGATGTCGTGAGAAATGCCAGGTTCTAGTCGTTTCTTTATTGATTAGAATAGTATCTTCAAACTTCAAGAAGTTTATTTTTTAAAGCGAATATAGGAAGTTATTTATTTGATACATATGCTCCTGGTCACTGATATGTTAGGTTTTGTTGGCAGCTCTGTCGATGAAGCTGGTAAACAAAAGCTGGAACCTTTTTCAAGTTTATCCAGTGATGAGAGCTACCAAAACCGGGATCTTGAAAAGGTATATTTGGAATCCCAACTGCAATCCAAGAACATAAAAAGAAATATGGAAGAGATGAGGGGTGGGGATAAGGGGTTTTGGTTCCTGATACCCATTTGAACAGAAATTCAACAAAATTCTCTTTGGTTCCTTTTAAGTTTGGAGATTTTAGATCAATTTTTTTGTAGGCATAGTTAGCATCTACTTACATGTTTGTTGTGGAACTTCCTGAATTATTTGGGAAGATCTTTAATTACTCTGAAACCCAAGGGAACTGCTAATAATTCCAAAATATAAGTCTGTTAATTTTCCAACTTACCTCATCATTTTCTGTACAGATCAATCTTGATTTGGCCCTCATATTCATGATGTTTTTCTGATTATTTTACTTGGATGAAAATAATTCTTGAATCTTAAATTATATTCTTGGTGGTGGAATAGTGTTGTACACACTTGTAGTTGCTGAGATTGGGATCCTTTCTGATGCTCACCTAAATGTCCCTCTACAGGCATCCCAACAAGTTGCAAAGCCACTATATGATGCAAAGGTGCAACCATCTACTTTGCTACCCAAGCAAGTTGGCAACATGTACACTGCATCTCTCTACGCAGCATTTATATCCGTTCTTCACAATAAACATAGTGAGTTGGTAAGTGCTTCAGATACTTTCAGGGTTGACAGTCTGATGCCCCCACATTACATGCTAGTATTTCCTTCTAAATGTGATATCTTTCATCATTTACAGAGTGGCAAACGGGTTGTGATGTTCTCATATGGAAGTGGTTTAACTGCAACAATGTTCTCATTTCAACTTCGTGATGGTCAACATCCCTTTAGCTTGTCAAACATTGCAACTGTGATGGATGTTGCTGGAAAGTTGAAGGCAAGGCATGAGGTACTCTCGTTATTCTTCATACATCAGATATGATCAAGTTCAGTATACTTTCATCAGATATTATGTATAATACTTAAACCTTGGGCCAGTACTGGCTTCATATCTCTGTATGAGTGAATTCTCTTTTACAATATGGGTGGCATAAGTCAGTTCTACTTCCATCATATCACTAAACATGCACATGCATGAAAGTCAATTCTACTTTCATTTCACATACATTCTAAAAGACAATTCAGCTTGTAGAGAAGGGGGAAAACCAAAAAGAATGACTCATCCTAATAGAACATTTGCTTTCTTGTTTGTGCAGTTTCCTCCAGAAAAATTTGTCGAAATCTTGAAGTTAATGGAACATAGGTATGGGGCCAAGGACTTTGTGACGAGTAAGGACTGTAGCCTTTTACCTCCAGGCACTCACTATCTTACTGAAGTTGATTCCATGTACCGGAGATTCTACAGCAAGAAGGCTGGGAGCTGCACCTGTGAGAATGGTTCACTGGCCAATGGTCACTGATAACAAACAACAGATGTAATGCCAGGAGGTTGGCTGAAATGTTTTAATATGTTGTTGTCTGCAACTAGAGAAAATCTATGCTTCCATAGCTTTGTTTCATAAAGCAACTAGCTTGTTCCACCTTTAAGTGTTGTCACTTTTAATTGTCTTCAGTGGAATTCTTTTTATCCGTGACCCTTCACCTCTCTCTTCTATCTCATTTAAGTTTGCTTTAGCTTCATTTTTGCCCATTTAAGAAGTTCTCTTTCACTTTTACTCAAATACCAAAACCCCATTTTGTTGGAGGATAATTTGTCAGTCTAAACTCAAAAGTCGTCGAACTTTTTATTCTTTTTCAAACTTAAGAGCTAACTTCAGTTGCAGCACAACTTTACCGTCGTTAATGCTCATGCTCTGCTTCAACAGAAAAATTAAATCTCCATAAAGTAGGAATCAGCATTCTTTGATCAAGGCAAGTATGATTAATATCTTAATGCTTTATCCTCTATTGGAAGTACTTGCTCATTATGCCTTGAAAGCCGCCTCCGAAAAGGCAACCTTTGGAAGAAGAGAAAAGTAATACCCATCTCCTCCGTGAAATTGATCGAGTCACAACGTGGAATTTAAGAAACTGAAGAAGAGAGAAGAGAACTGAACTTGGGATGTCATCTGACTCATCTTCTGTGTGATGTCTTTGGTTCAGAAAAATGCAAAACTTGACCCGCAAGTCAAATGGCTGTAATAGGAATAGGATGGGTACTGAGGAGAGTTGTTGTTTGGTTGGGGCCCCAAATGATGAAAAAACAGAAACGGAAAAGAGCTTCAAACGAGTAAGCCCCAGGACAGGTGAGAGGAACAGGAGTTGGGCGACATAAAATTCTATGGAGTCGGAGAGTGTAGAAAGAAAGAGATGGGACAAGTGGTCCAACGCTTTTTGTAGGAAAACAAAACATGAAAGGATGTGAGACAAGTGGCTAAATGGTTGTAGGCCGCAACAATGTCGGGGTTGAGCAAGGCAAATAGTGCCGCTATTCATAAACGTGAAAGAGTGATAAGAGGAACTAAGAGATGTGGCCCCTTTGGTTTCTAGACAACAAAAGGTGGTGGTGGTGGTGGTGTTTGGTAAGGCAATGGGTGTTCATCAGCATTCAAATTTGTGTTCCATTTGCAATTATACTTGTGGGGAAGTAGCTCAACTTTAGGGAGGAGGAGCCCAAAGAAAAAGAAGTTCCAATATCATATAAAATTTGACAAAGATTTCAAGAGTATGAGGACAATTTTGTGCTCAAGAAAATGCCAAAAACCAATTAGCTATTGTTTTTCTTTTCTTCTCGAAGTTAAAAGGGAGATTTAATCGATATTTCACCTACAAGTTAGGAGAAAAGGGGAGGAATCTAAATGTACCAATCCATGGCCAAGTGCAACTGTGAGGGTGGGGTAATACTAATGCTTTTCCGGTAGTACGTGGACCACCAAAGGTACGTGGTGGCAACCAATCAAAGCCATTTATTGAGTCAGAAAAATGAAAAACCTTTTTCAGACCTTTTCTGACACAACCCGTGTAGCTCATTGGTTGAGAGTTGAGACCACCTATCATCTGTGGGGTGGTCCACTGAAAACGACCCATGACAAACCTATTGGTGGGCCTAGGGTAGGTCCCAACACGTGCCCCTATCCCATCCATCGCTTGACTCTTTTGATCCATTCTCCGCCGTTGATTCTCACAATCCTTTAAACAAATCCTAGGGTTTGAGGCTTGATCCGTTTTCTTCTTTTGATCCTCCCATTTTATTTAATCTTGGTCCCTGGTTTTCTCTCTCTTTCTTTCCCTCTATGGCAGTTCCATGTATATTAGCCCTTAAAATTCCTCTGACCCCTCTTCCTCTGTTTCATCAAAACCAAAAACACGTAATAAAGAGAAAAGAGGTCTTCAGTTTTCTCTAGAACCAAACAGTACTTTGGGTCTCTTTTTTGTGGAATGGCGTCGTTGCAGGAACACGAGATCGATCAAGACGACGAAGTTGGAACCTCTGATCTCAGCAGCAGTGCCGGAGAGCCTGAAGAGGAGAACAACGCCAACGATAATGGGATGTCGAAGCCTTCGTCTTCCGATCAAACGACGACGTTTCAGGCTTTGTCGATGAAGGAAGAGCCGGTGGATTCGGAACCAGATGCGGAGCAGAAGCCACAGGCGCCATCGATTGGGGTGGTGCCGGTCATGCAGATGCAGATGCCAATGCCGATTCCGATGCCCATGCCGGTATCGTCGGGACGGCGTTCTTCTACAAAGGACCGCCACACCAAGGTGGAGGGTCGTGGTCGGAGAATCCGGATTCCGGCCACTTGTGCTGCCAGGATCTTTCAGCTGACCCGGGAACTGGGTCACAAGTCTGATGGTGAGACCGTGCGGTGGTTGCTCGAACACGCTGAGCAGGCTATCATCGAAGCTACAGGAACCGGCACTGTCCCTGCTATTGCAGTTTCCGTCGGCGGAACCCTCAAGATTCCTACTTCGTCGTCATCGAACCCAGAAGGAGAGGCTCCAAAGAAAAGAAAGCGGCCGGCGAACAGTGAGTTTTATGACGTAAACGATGGTGTTTCAGTGTCGTCGGGTCTTGCCCCGGTCGGAGCCACCGCTGTGGCGGCAGCGGCCCCACAAGGACTCGTACCCATATGGGCCGTCGGAAACGCCGGAATGATGATCCCACCCAACGCTGTCGCAGCTGGCACGTTCTGGATGATCCCACCGACCGCAACCCCCGTCGCGGGACCCCCAAACCAGCCACAACTCTGGACGATTTCACCCTCAGTAAGCCCCGTTTTCAATATGTCTGCCCGACCCATTTCTTCATTCGTATCAGCGACTCAGCCTGGAATGAATCATCCGCCAGCTCTCGACGTCCGAGCTCCGCCGGTGCTCTGCAACAGTGCAACGACCTCAGCAACCACCAGCACCGCCGGAGCAAGAGCGGCGAAGAAGTCGACCATGGCTCCGTGTGTAAGTTCAACAACAACTACAACGAATACCAGTGCTACTAAACCCCAAATGCTGAGAGACTTCTCTCTGGAAATTTATGATAAAAAGGAGCTACAGTTCATGGGTAGGTCCGGTAATCAACAAACACAATCTTCCAAGCCATGAGGAGAAGACAGAGAAAAGGGTTAGTTCATAAGAAAAAAAAAAAGAAAGTGTTTAGATTTTTCTCTCTATTTTTTTTTTTGGTTGTTTGTGTTTTTAATTTTTTTTTTTAATCTTTGTTTCAAATGGATCAACCTTAGAATATTTGTGCTGCCTTGCAATATACACCACAGTTCTACCATCAAGCCCATTTTTTCTGTCTATTTCATATTATCATTTACATCTCGAATTGGTTTGTTGTTTTTTGGATTGAAGTTCCGAAGTGAAGGAGGGAAGCTGGGGTGAAGTAGAGAATTCATAATTGAAGAAGAGATATGGGTTATGACTTATGAGGCCTTTTTCGGCTCGGGCAAGTACTGGATATTTTTTGAAAAGAAAACCAGAAAAAAGTGCTTTCTGGACATTTTGGAAAGTTTTTGGTTATTTGGGAAAATTGGTGAGTACAATGGGAGAATTTTCCTATCCATAGGAAACTATGGTGAGGGGCAACACCCCGGGTACAAGTACGTCAAAGCCAAAAGGTACCACCAGATACAGCAGTTTGCCCTTTTGGGGTGAAAACTTTTTCCTATTCGGGTGGATTTTCTTGGAAATTTAACCCATTCAAACTCGGGTCACACCCATATGTGGATTTGGGCTCTCAAGTATTACCCCCACGTGACTTTGAGACTCCCACGTGTAAGTGGGCCGTAGTGGGCTGAGTTCGTTGTGGGGCGTGGGCCCAACTATCAGAACATAACCTACCCCAAGAAATGCTCAATGCCAATCCCCAATCCCGCAATGCCACCCACGCGTTGTCACTTCAACGCCTCCTCTCCCTTGACTCCTTGAGGAGGCCGCAAATGTGTTCCAGACTCTCTCCCAGCGCGTGGTGGGCGAGTGAAATCAAATGGTTGTCCATCTAATGTGGGCCTGGCCTAAGTTGGGAAGCTGTCATGGGGTAGACAGGATGTGGGCCCCAGTGGCCCCAACGGTTTCCCATCTCTATCTGGGTTGTGACTTGAGAATAGGTGGGCCCGATGTGCACTCATTTTTTGTGGTCCATTCTCTTAGGGGGTGGTTTGATCGAGAATGAAAGCAGCGAAGATGGGGGCCCAGTACGTCACTAACCCAATTTGAGCTGGTCCACAATGTCCACCACCATCCTTTGCCCTCAATCTGAGGTGGGTGAATCCTGACCGTAGGTTGACAGATGTTAGGTAGTGAGAGTGACTGGGACGCTGAGTTGGTTTTATTTATTAAATGGTGGGTGTATAGCATACCTTATCATGATACATTGAGAAACTAAAAGCCTTTAAAATCTTAAACATCTATTCCGTATTCAATACATGAAATAACTTTTTGAATTAATATGTATGATCAAATTTAAGTCCTGTTGATTCAGACTTTGGCACGATGGCGGTAAGGTGGGTCCGTACATGACACTTAATCCACATTTTGTAAGCAAGTTTACTATTAATTATGCCACACCATCATCATCTTACAAACTCTCTAAACCCTCACTTCTCATCATTCTTTCAATCTTTATACTCTGCATTTTATTTGATTTTTGGTGCCACTCAAATATTTAATATGACCCCTCTGTTATGCCTATTCACTCATCCAATCCAAGTCAACGGAAATTACCAGGAAATAAAAGGACTGCCTCTACCACCGGATTACATCGGTGATGGGACCAGGATTGGTGCGTTTGTACAGATCAATGAATGGGCCTAGCCACGTGTACGGTGTTAGTGGGTCCACATGGTGGGTATTTTACTATCATATAGTAGCAGAGAAGAGAATCGAGTGCCTCGCGGGCACTGCTTTAGAGTAAATCATCGACTCCTTTTTCTCTATTGTTGACTACCAATTTATTCACGTTTTTCCCGTTTGTGAATGATGACAAAGTCTTAAAAAATAGTAAAAGAAATAATTATTAAGTTCAAATTCTTCCTAATTGTGGGATCTTTCTCTAAGGTCGTAGTGCACCATTTTCTCATGACTGTTTGGTTAGAAGTACTGAATGGGAAACCGCCCTCAGTTGGATGACCCTATGACCCTTAGGTTAGATGACTAATTCAACTTAAAATAGGTCAGATGGATAAATTCTACATAGTCTATCATGCATTTACACATCCATTAATGCGTAGATTGTATGTTTAGCATGCTTCATATTAATTACAGTCGTTATGAAAAATATTTCATTCAACAACTCATCATGGCGAGACAATTATTATGCATTGATAATCAATGCTATCAAATTGCACAATCAAGCGTAACTAAGGTGCTATTAAAACACTTGGTAAGACATTACACCGCAAAAGATATAAATAACCATGTGGACTTTACAAAGATGAGGAAACTTTCTTTCTGAAAAAAATTTTGATTGCCTTAAGTCACTTACTAACTTTAACATCGTAGGGGCATGCATGGACAAACCATCCGGACAGGCTTTGTGCAAGGATTATAACTGTTTGCCTCTTGAGAAACTTAGATAAAACTGTTGGTTGTCTTCATTATCTAGCTCGTGACAGATAAACAAGACTACTCGCTTGAATTATGCTACAACACTAATTTTTCTCCATTTTTTTTTTCATTTATCATTTTTCTCCCCTTTATTTTTTTTCTTACCCTACCCCTTTTCCTTCAACTATCAAAGTGAACCCTTTTAACCTCAAATTTGGGTGGTTAAATCTCTACTTCATTAACTCATGCTTTCTAATGTCAACAAGTTGATATGTTCAATTTCAAAAAATCCCCAAGAAAGAAAAAGTAAAAATAATACTAATAATTTTCTTATATTTATTTTTTTAATAAAAATATTTAAGTTTTAAATATAATTAAAATTAATTAAAATTTTATATTTTTCAAATTATTTAATTTTTTTTCTATTTTTTTTTCTATTTTTTTTCTTTTTATCCTAACATTTTCTCTCAAATTTCTTGGTAACCAAGCATAGGTAAAAAGTTCCCAACCCACAAAGCACTTGGCAGCACGAAAGCCCCATGGCGCTTGGACGACATGCTGCATTTATAAAGCTCCTTCAAGTAATCACATTAATGTTGCCAAACTAGTGTTAGCAAAAAGGCAGGAGAAAAAAAGAAAAAAAAAAAAAAAACCCCAACCAAGTTTTTGATTGAAAATAATGATAAATGAGGAGAAGAACATTGAAGGAAGCGAGTATCCCAAGTATGGAATAGGACAGAAACCCCATCCCATGATTGTCATCCATTCACTCCATAATTGAATGATCACCAAATGGGTTGCTGGCCTACCCAGAGGGATCATATGGGCATATATATATATATATATAAGTTAATGAATGGAGGCCACACAAGCACCCATCTTAGCTAGGCTTCTTCAAAACCTAACACTTAGGCATCCTATCCACAAAGAATAAGTTTTGCCCCCACTATATATAGACATATACTATATATATATATATATACACCAACAAATGGAATCAGAGTAATATTCCATTTTTCAAAACCCATTTTGGACATATTCTCTAATAAAAAGCATTTCAAGATTTTTTACTTAGATATTTTAGTGATTTCAATACAAACTTAGAGGAAAATATCTTAGCTTGTGGTCTATCAGGTAAGAGCTGATCATTTGAGTGCCACGTGACCAAATTGTATAGGGTGGGATGTATTTTTTGTTTTTGTTTTTTTTTTCTCAATTCAGTAGGCATGTGGGGACAAAAGCATTGACACATAAACGAGGTGGCTCCTCGGACCCTGATGGCTGAAAATGAAATGTTAGTGGCTATTGGAACAATGATACCACCAACATGAAAGTTGGACCACAATCATGAACTTTGAATCCCACATCGAAACCTGCTCACCAGTTACCACCTGGGTATATTACTAGTGCTGTTTGGTGGCACTTGAGTCTAATCCTAGTCAACTAACACTCATCATCATTTCAATTTCACCCACAATCTTCTTCTATTATACATCACCACAACAAAAATTAATAGTTTTCTTTTTTACTTTTGTTAAATTAGGAGAATTTAATGAAACTCATTTCATTTTTGGGGTTAAAGAGGTGGGTGAGCATAACGAGTCTTAGCTATAAGTCACGACTTGGTCAACTCCATTTGTTCATCGTGGACTCAAATTTTATAATCTTCATACATCATATGTTCAAATCCATATTTATTTTCTTAATTTACTAAGTTAAAAAGAAGTTACTTTTTTTTTTCAATTTATTAAGTTTACATGTAAACTCGAGTGAAACAATATAGGTTAAGTGAGAGTGTACTTAAATTTACTTTCTCGATTATTTTATTTCTCTGATTTATTTATTAAGCTCAAGCATAAGCCCAAAAAAGATTATATATGAGAAAGTGTTATTTCGAATCTACGGGAGTATTATGAACCCAAATCTTATAAATTTAATTTTTGAAGAAAATTAGGCCTGTGATGCGGGAAAAAAACTCTTTTAATGCTATGTACTTTCTTTATTAGTGATATGTGCATATTTGTCTTAAAAGAGGGGTAACAAAAACTAAATCCAGTCACTGCCCTGTTGTATAAATTGATTAATTGGGTTGATTTTCTGATTAATTCGGTCACAATATCAATAAGAAAAATGACACATTTCTTTTACCAAATGAAACGAAAGTACTAAAAAAAATCTAAGAATTGATTGACCTAGAGGATTAAGAATATGATTCTATGAAGTTTCCCAAGAGATATACCCATAAAATTATAAAATATGGTATTTGACGGACACAGCAATGCAAAATGTAAAGAGACTATCCAAATTGCAAAGGCCAAACCAGTCCCACCACCAAGCAAAACAACTTCTATTCGCCAACAAAGTTGCAGACAAGCGAAACATAGCAAGTGCCACAAGAGAAATGGAACGACCAAATCAATGTCAACAGCTTCTTCATAAGAATACTTCATTTTTTACTTCACTCGTTGTTGTTGATTGAGCTCAAACGTTGGCGACAATCCCAAAACCAGAAGCAACCAAAGACAGGCCTGTGCCAGTAAAGCTACACAACAGATAGAGCGGATATATCAGAGTACGTATCAATGCTTTGCTTGTATAAATACCTCATAAGTCCTACATTCTTAAGACATCGTCCCTTACGGTTTAGATATGGCCAAGATGGGGCTGTGTACTTCTCTTTTGTATGCTCTTCTCTTTGTAGCATTTGTGATGAAATGCCAGGGTGACGAGAAGAAGGTAGAAATAAATGAGTCTATGGCTTTGATACTCCTTAACTTTTGAATGTAGATATACTATACATGTTTGTGCATTTGATTTCTGAGGAATTGGAGTTTATGCATGTGTAGATTCATGTTGTGTACATGGGAGGTCGGCCTCTGGGCGATGAGCCACTCAGACCAATTCACCACTCCATGCTTGAGACTGTGCTTGGAAGGTTTGCTGCTACTGCTTGCTGCCATTCATATTCTGAAGTTTAGTCCTAGCAGCTAGTTGAAACAATGGAGCCCAAACTTAGAAAGAAACGCGTCATTATTTTCCATGTCCTTTTTTCCCCACCATAATAAAATTGTATTTATACCTTCATTATCTCATTACAGCACTTCATCAGCCAAGGAGTCACTGGTTTATAGCTATGGCCGGAGTTTTAATGGGTTTGCAGCTAGATTATCTGACGAAGAAGTAGGGAGATTATCAGGTGAGATTACCATAAAGAGTGATGAATGAATGAACAAGACGAGTATGTGCTAGTGTTAATACTTGAAACAAATGATTTGTGTTACAGAAATGGAGGGAGTGGTTTCAGTTACTCCAAACCATATATTAAAGCTTCACACAACAAGGTCATGGGACTTCATGGGCTTCAGCAAGGGCACTGTTGGAGGGTCCGAAGAAGGAGAAATCATTGTTGCACTTCTAGACACAGGTTCAAATCTCAAGCACTATTACTTGGCTTCACTCGAATTTCCAGGATAATATTATAAACTGGAGGCTTTTCGTGTTTGTCTATTTATAGGAATCTGGCCAGAATCTGAAAGCTTCAATGATGAAGGATTTGGCTCCCCACCTTCTAAATGGAATGGGACATGCCAAGCTGCCAATTTCACCTGCAACAAGTGAGTACCCTACAATTATTTCCTATGCTAAATTGCCATTAATCATATCACCATTATAACAAAAGAAATAAGAAAATTGAAAAAAAAAAAAAAAGTCAGTGACTCCATCCCTGGTATCAGTCTAAATATTGTAGTATAAGGTTCTATGCAAAGAGGAAATTGAGGTAGAACAGGAGGTTACAGGTTTATTATGCCGTGAGACTTTGGGATAAATGCTTGTCTTTATGGCATATGTCTTCATGGGCTTCAAGACTAATGGAAGGTTTTACAACGCAGCAAGATCATTGGGGCACGATACTACAACAGTGAAGGATATTATGACATTTCAGACTTCAAATCTCCAAGGGACTCCTTAGGGCATGGGACACATACAGCCTCAACCGCTGCAGGCAGGGAGGTGGATGGAGCAAGCTACTTTGGACTAGCTAAGGGAACTGCAAGAGGTGCAGTGCCTAATGCAAGAATTGCTGTGTACAAAGTTTGCTGGTATTATGGGTGTGCTGTTGCAGACATCTTTGCAGCTTTCGACGATGCTATAGCAGATGGTGTAGATATCATTTCAGTGTCTCTTGGAGCTGACTTCCCTTTGGAATACCTCGAAGACCCAATTGCTATTGGATCTTTCCATGCCATGAAATATGGTATCTTAACCTCAAGCTCTGCCGGTAACTCTGGCCCCTTTCCAGTAACAGTTTCCAACTACGCGCCTTGGATACTGACTGTTGCTGCCAGCAGCATTGACAGAAAATTTGTTGCCCAGGTGGTGCTTAGCAATGGACAAGTCTACACTGTGAGTTTGAGATTGAACCTTCTGTGTTTTACTACCTGTAATCAGATTTATATTTGCTGATATCGGTTATTTGTCTTACCTTGGCATAATGAAGGGACTCTCGGTTAACAGCTTTGAGCTCAACGGGACCACATTTCCCTTGATCTGGGGAGGAGATGCTGCAAACGTTTCTGCTGGTTACAGTTCGGACCTTTCAAGATATTGCCTACCTGATACCTTGAACTCGTACAAAATTAAGGGAAAGATTGTTCTCTGTGACACCCTTTGGGATGGTTCTACCGTTCTTTTGGCAGATGGTGTAGGTACAATAATGGCTGATCTAATAACTGATTATGCCTTCAACTACCCATTACCAGCAACTCAAATCAGTGTAGAAGATGGCCTTGCAATTTTGGATTACATCAGAACTGCCAAGTGAGTTACTTTCTGGACTAGCCCTCTTTTATGTTGGCCACTAAGTTTGATTTTGCAATCATGTTAATTAAATAAACTAAACCCTTGTTCAGAAATCCTTTGGCGACTATTCTATTTAGTGAGACTTGGAACGACGTCATGGCACCCAATGTAGTTTCATTTTCTTCAAGAGGACCCAACCCGATCACCCCAGACATTCTTAAGGTGAGCTGATGATTTGCTTATTTTGATTGAATTCAGTGTTTACATGTTGTTCACTCAAGCCCTACCACATGGGTTCAGACGTTAATCTTGGATGCATGATCTACAGCCTGATATAACTGCCCCTGGTGTGGACATCCTTGCTGCTTGGTCACCCGTGGCACCGCCTTCCATCTACTATCTGGACACCAGGAGTGTCGACTACAATATTATCTCTGGGACATCCATGTCTTGCCCTCATGCTAGTGGTGCCGCAGCCTATGTCAAGGCTGCCCACCCCAACTGGTCTCCCGCTGCAATTAAATCTGCCCTCATGACCACAGGTGAAGGATCAGAGATTTAGTCTCAACGTCTTGCCCTCATGCTAGTGGGCAAACTAATTTTTTTGTTTCAATTCTCTCACTGTATCGATGTTTTCATGGATATAGCTCATGTGATGGACCCAAGGAAGCACGAAGACCTCGAATTTGCTTATGGGTCGGGTCACATCAACCCCTTGAAGGCAACAGATCCTGGACTTGTGTATGATGCATCAGAGGCAGATTACATAAGCTTCCTCTGCAAGCAGGGTTACAACACCTCCACACTGAGACTTGTCACAGGGGACGACAGTGTTTGCAACAGCACAGAGCCTGGAAGAGCTTGGGATCTCAATTATCCCTCATTCTCGCTAGCTGTGGAAGATGGGAACCAAATCATGGGTGTCTTCACCAGGACGGTTACTAATGTTGGCTCTCCCAACTCAACCTACACTGCCGGCATGTACATGCCTACCACCCTCAGTGTCACAGTGGAGCCATCCGTAATATCATTCTCTGCCATCGGAGAGAAGAAATCATTCACAGTGAAGGTGTATGGACCTAAGATTTGGCAACAGCCCATCATGTCTGGTGCAATATGGTGGACAGATGGGGTCCATGAGGTAAGAAGCCCACTTGTGGTGTACACATTTCTCCCAGGTGCTGGCTATTCTTCCGACTCCGTGTCTCACAAGAAACCAGTTTTCAAAGGTTCTTCCATCTATCACAAGAATGGGATCCTTGGAAACAACTAAGTTCCATGTAGTCGAGTTTGGAATCCTGGAGAGAACAGATTTTCACCGCCTCTCCTGAAGGGTAATAAAACTTTGGTCTTTTCTTGTTATGGGTTGACGTGGTTGGATCCTCTAGCCATTTGAGGAGGTAAGCTTTGCCTAGGCGTGGGTTGTATCAGAAAGGCAGAAAAACAGTAGAATAAAATCAAACTAATAGGTCATTATGACTTGTTTGTTTCCAGTGAATTGGTTATTGTAGGTGTGGTATTTGTGACTTGTCTGTTTCCAGTGAATTGGTCATTGTAGCTGTGGTGTTCCCTATGATTTAATAAGTCAAATCTGTTCCTATTTCTTGTGGTGGATAAGTGGATTCTTGATCCAATCTTCAAACACAGAGTAACTCCTACTTCCTAGTACCAATAAAACTATAACACATATATGAGTTGATAAATCACATCCCAACTAATTTATTCATGATCAAGTTAAATATAAATACAACAACCGAAAACATATTACGCTCAATCATTCATTTCACTTGGGAAGAGGCAACCATGGATACCAAGATTACTTCAACCCACATCAACAAAATGTAATAAATAGCAATAAAGAAACTGAGAGTTATAAGCCTAACCGCTTCAAGCCCCTGTGGCCTTCTGATTTGGCTTGAACACGTATTTTATGAGGGACTCCTTGATGGACATGAGCTCGGGGAATTCCTTCTTCAATTTGCTGGCATCAAGCTCATTGTTGCTCCTTGGGGCAACAATCACCTTAGCTTGCTCCTCGAGAGTGAAATTCTTCCATGCAAAATTGGGGTCAATATAATCCCGATACATCTCCAAAATCTCATTATGGCTGACCACTCCAGGATTTGTGAAGTTCCAGATTCCGGTGAGGTTTCTCTTTGCCATCTCAATGGAGATGGGAAGAAGCTCATCCAATATGGTCATCGAGTTTGGAATATTAACCACCTTTTCATACCGGGTGATTTTCGTAATGAAGTTGCGAGGGTTGGATAAATCGGATGAGATGGGCATCCTGACACGCAGCGTGCATACATTCTCATAGTTCTTGAGCAAATCTTCCACCTTTTAGATACCAAGAAAGGAAAATCACTGTTAGGAGGACTAATTATCATGCCAACCACACTTCCATTACTGCCTAGGCGACATAACAATCATACATCAGTATATCATTGACTAGGAATAAAAACATCAATGATGATGATACGGATTCGACCTACAATCTTTCAGGAAATGACTTAATAAATATCCTTCAATATTAAGAATCCATTCAAGAAAGAAATACAAGAGGTAACACCACTGGCACATGGGTAACGTTTCACAAGTTTCCGGCTTATGTAAGCAGCTGGACGTCTATACTCTTAGCTCGAGACAGCATCACGTGACTGTAAAAGAATCATTGCTCTTACACGTTGTAAATGTAAAGGCACGCAATTTTGAAGAAACAAACCAGATCCAGACGCAATATGACAGATCCGATACATAAATTTAGATGATTTATCAGGCATCTATACATCAAATTCAGATTCTATAGCCCCAGGAAGAACCCAATCTTATCCAAGAAATGCATTTTTGCTTGAGAGATCTACCAAGACTTCATGTAGAGACTAATGCAAAATCAAAATTGGAATGAACACAGAGTAAGATGAGTAACAAATCCAAATGAAAAAATGGCAAAATTTTAAACAACTCAACAGACTCACCATGGCCTTGGTCTTGGAGTAGAAAGATCCGATAAAATTGGGCGTATCCTCCTCCTTGAACCCGACACCTGACCCCAGCGGATGATTCGCATCGTACTCGAATATACAGCCGGTGGCATAGTTAATCAACACCAAACCTTTCTCTCTGCAAACATCCGCCAGCGTTAAGGTCCCCGCCACATTGGTCCGGATAGTCTCTACCTTATGCGACTCGCACCAATCCACGTTCGGCCTGCCAGTGACTCCGGCGGCGTTGAAAACATGTGTGGGCTTCACCGACGCCAGATCCGCCTCCAACGACGCCCTGTTCTCGAGCCTCCCTGAGCCGTAGCTGTACTCCAGCCCTTGAGCTTCGCACAGCTTCCCCAACAGGCCACCGATCCAGCCGGTCCGACCATAGATCAGAAACTTCAAATTCCTGTCCGATGCCGCCGCGCCGTTTGCCGGAAAACCCATTGGAGAGAAAGAGAGTGTGTGTGTGTGAGGATGTGAATAAAAAATGAGAGATGAGATCTGAGACTCTGAAAGAGGGTGGTATTACAACTTATATATAGAGATATATTTGGAGTCGAGGGTGAAATTGTGGTGTTGAGGAAAGGTTAAATTGATGAGTGTGAGGCTACTGACAAGGACGTGCTTCCACCTGCTTTCCAATCGGTCATCCTTACATTTTTTGTACTTGGATTTATAAATTTCGAATCTCCAAGAACGGTGGCAGGCTGGCAGCCCATGTGCGTCTCTATGGAATGGAGTATGGTATTCTCGGTGCACCCAATGTCACATGTATCTTCCTTCCCACTCGCGTTTTTAAATAGAAATATTTTATTAAAGGGCATAAAAATAATTTCCACACCGGAAAAATTACACGTCAGCCAAAATGATTTGATGCGAAAAAAATTACCTTAAAATATTTTTAAGCGGCAAGATTACGTGTCCCGTCAATATTTCCCACCTTAAAATACAAATCTTATTAATATTATTAAAATACTTAAAATATCTTTCTTATTCTTCTCCTTTTTCTAAAAATTATTGCCAATTATTTTTAAAAATAAATTTTTATTTATTGTCATAAATAAGAAAGACAATTTTATCCATACCGTTTTCAAGGATAGTTTATAAACTGCCCTTAATTTTTTCCCATCAACGACCGAATACCCAAGCCCCCATCATCTTTATTAAATTTTTGTACACGTCTTTAGATTTGAGTGGGTCAAAAAATGCGGAGAGAATAGAAATAATAATAAAAGAAATGTTAGTCTTTGTAATGGTTGGTTACGTCAGAAAATAGAAAAGGAATGATTTTATTCCCCTTGCCTTCTCCTTTTCCTTTTTCCTTTTTTTTTTTTTCTTTTTTAACCTTTATTTGTTTTTTTTTTAATAAAAATTTAAATTTAAAATATAAAATTTAAAATATTTGTTTTTTAACCTTAGCAAGACTTCTTAAGACATCTTGACAAGAATCATCCGTTTAAAACCAATAATAGCAGTAATAAACTTAGACATGTTTTACATTTTCTATGTTGAGGTGGGGTGGTCCAAGACTCCAAACACCCACTTTAATGGAGGTGCACAGGCTACATAAATCCACATCCTGGACATAACGATCGGTTGGGGTGTCGGCAAACAACCGTCAATATAATGCGTAGCGGTCAAAAGTATCAATGGAGTAAAAAACACTGAAGATTGATTGTGGACTTTGGCTTCATTCATTTGTGAGGCACATACTCTGGTCCTTATTAGTAGTAGCCACTGAGGGATTATATGGTGAGATTTTCTTGAATGGCTGTAAAAGTCCCCACTATGTTCCCACCGACATCTGGAAATGTTTCAGACCCAGGAAGAGGCCTCACCTTCCCTGTTCTCTCCACTTCCACAGGGTACTTCAGAAGGTGTCCCTTCATTTCTGTTATTTGATCTGCTGCAAACTGCCTCCAGTTGAGCTCACCCAAGGACCTCAGCCGTCGAACACACTCAACACTTTCTGGTTGCTTGAAACATTCCTCCAGTACTCCAGTGTGCTCTGCCCATAGTGACATCCTATATCCATATATCTGCATTTGGTAGATACACTAATCAGTTGGTTATGTATTTGATTAGTAGATATCAAAGCAAAGGTTCCAGGTATTCAGGGTTTATCTAGCAATGATCAGACAACTTGTAAGATGAACATAAGTCCATTAATGGAGAAAAGTTCAGACACCAATTTCATCTAAGGATGGTTTTCTTAATGGTTGCACAAATGTTTTGCCATCATATGTTTCTACCATGGATTTAAATTCTATAAACTTTCAGCTTTAAAGTCTAACTTGAAACATGCATCATCAGTCAGACAGCAAGATATATGAAGCTTACTTGACCATGTGGGCTAGACTGTTTTCTTGCCCAGGTATGATGAGGCTGATAGGCACCCATTGCAATTTCGGTGTCTCTGGTTCCTTCCATGGAACGTTGATTGATGTTTGCAGACCCTATTATCACGTATTCATCATCCACTATCATTCCTTTTGAATGGACATAAATCATGAAGCGTCTGCTTTTACGAGCAAGTGCCTGGATAACCAACATTCATGACATTTTTCAATAGCAGAATTCAAGGCAGAAGTATGAGTGGGAAATTCAGAAACAATAACATCTGAAAACAAGATATGAAACTGTATTAGGGGGTAAGTAGATACTTGAGGGGTGTTTGCTGCGGATTGATTTCCTGCATTTGAGGTGTCAACTCCTTCCTCGCGATTCCCCAGGCAGAAGAAATTTAAATAGTCTTGTGGATGATATTGGTTCTCAAGCCCAACCTCTTGCAGTGCCTTGTAAACCATTTCATACATCATTTGCATTGTTTTGTGCTGCACAATCAGCAATAACATCATTTAAGCAAGAAGCAGAACTACAAATAGTGATATATCATCCCAAACTTTAATGTCACATCTCATTACCATTTCTTTGACATAGTAAAATTACAATTAACTTGAAAATTGATTCATATGTGACAATCTCATGGAAAATGAGAAGAACTTAAATTATTTATGTCAAAAGGTTCCTAAGAATCATCTGACAGAGAAGCTGATTTTATGGAGTTCTAGGGCTATCTGATAAAAAAAAGATGTTAATTAAGCACTGAACAGTCAAAAGAATCTTTAATTGAAGGGATGTAAGCTTATTTGATATTAAAGGCCAGAACACAAGGCTTAGCACTGGATATTGAAAGACAAACAACAAATTAGAGAACTAATGCTTTCCCTAAGAAGTCAAGCAATAAGAGTCTCTGACATTTCTACCAACAGTGTCAATACACATGAAGGCAGTAATGGTTCACTGTCTGGAATATCACGAAAGAATCTATGAAAACCTAATATGCATTATAATTTCCAAGGACTGTGACTTCCATGAACTTCAAAGAAATTAAGGTACTCTCCACTAGGGCCAAGTGGGAGATTTCATGGAAATTTAGTAGCTCCAGAGTTTTATATATCCAGAATAGGGCCCCATGCATGGTTGTGTTCCATGGGATTATGAGGCGCAACTCAGACAGACACACCCTTACGGGTCAAACTCCCTCAAATATTATCTGTTTTGGGCCAATAACTCTCATGGCTTTAAAACACATTTACATAGTTAGGAGAAGCCCACTACATACATAGTGCTCAAGAACTTTTTCTTGTATCTGATGTGGGATATCACAAACAAAGCGATATTCACATCATGTGGAGCAATTTGAATTTCATGGGAAATGCACCCTCAGTCATTACAGAAAATATGCTGATGAAGCATAACAATCTGCAGTAGTCCTACAATCATGAAAGTAAATAAGACATCATTCTTTTGTTAAGATGAATATTCTATAAGCTGTCATGATGCCTCATTGATCTATTTCCACCAAGGTCAGATGCATTTTCTGAAGAAATACTTATAACATTATTGAAGCCTACCTGCCAAAAAAGAATCCTCTGTGTAGGAGTACTTGTAGGAACGCCCTCTGGCCACATTGGGATAACAATATATGCAGAAAACCTCTCTTTTGCTCTGATTTTGTTAGCGATTTTGAGAGCAATTTCCATAGGTATTAAATTGTTTGCACCTGCAAGTCAGCATTATGCTTAAATTGCTTCTATTGTGCAAATGCCAATTGCCAATAAAATCAGTATAACATTGATTATTACAAGAGCCAAACATATGCTATCACATCATAAGGTTCCAAGCATGAACTATGTCTTCTAAGTAATTGAGTTGAACATGACGAAACAATATAACAATATAGTGAGCAAGGATACCACCTACTTGCGAGCCATCCTGTGTGAAGGAAGAAAGTAGAATATCCAACTAACCAATATGAAATATAATTAATAAATTGCAATCCAGCAAATAATTTAGCTTTGTGGCACCAAGCATAACTGCCATGACACTGACCACCTCTTTATAAAATGCATAAGCTTGGCAAGGTGCAATGAGGACACTCCCATTTTGGCTTTTAATCTCTCAAACACCTCATATCCAAAACAACATTGAGAGACATGTATATCCTCAATTGTCACTTTCATTCCACTCTTTATAGGTAACCATGTCAAACACCGCTTATCTATGTTGGGCACCAATTACAAGGTTCTTTAATTTTGTTGCATACTTCAAAACCAATATCAAGGTAGTGAAACTTGAAAACCTTACTAACATTACTTCCTCAAACCACCATGAGGAAATACAGTGTAATAGCTACCATGAAGAAAACCTCTATCTGGATCAAAACCAGACAATTTACTCTAAAGCATTAACAGTTACTCACCTAAGTCTTTGTAAGAAGCCCAATTATAAGATGACCCGAGGAAGTACTGGTTCTCAATATAAATGAAATGCTGAGCAGCACGAATAGCCTTGACATATGCTGTATGTATACTCATGTCTATCAGTATATTTTTCCCACAAACCAGGTTCTGTTACAACATAGTTAACACAATAGTTAATTAACCATTACTAAGAAACAGTATTAGAATGACATGTTCACTCAAGTGGAACAAAGTGGCCAAAATTTTTTCTCACCTTGCTTGTAGCTTCCTTTGGTTCCTTAGGAAAGCCTTCCACAGAAGTGGAGTCAATCGAACGGAAGACCTTCAATTGTTCAAAAAGTCAGTCAAGTGAGATAGAGCATTCAATATATAGCCAGGTCTTGCAAAGGATCTGATGCAAACAGACAACTGGCATCCAAATTACCTGGACATGCCAAGCTTCTGGATCGTTTTCATTTGGGCAGGAGGCATCTGCCATCCCAATGATGTCGGAAATTCTCTCAAGCTTGAGTAAAGCATCATCATATGATGATGCTTTCAGCTTTTGAAGTCCACGGGGTTTAGAAGCCTTTAACCAGCGCTCCTCAAAATTGGTGAGGATATCATATGCTGCAGGACCATCAATTCTACAGTGCATATCATGCCAGGGTTCTCGTGGACATCCAGTAGTAGGCCCCTATTCAGGTAACAAGATAAATAGTTTAAAATTAAAGAAAGAATAAACAAATATGACAGCAGCAAAATCTGATTAGTAGCAACTTAATTAGCCTAGTTTTGATTGATTCCATTACACCTCATAGCACAGTGCTTCCAAGCTTTTTTTCTTCATTCTAGTAAATTGGAAGCCAGATATTAGGAGCTACAAGAACATACCCCTTGCTGTTTATTATTCATGATATGGTATGTAAGATTTTAACATGTGTTTATGGTAACAACAGCAACAATAATAAGAAAAGTAATGAGCAACATATTGCTTCATAGACAGATCATGCACTATGAACCTTCCACGCTTGATCTAAGTGCATTTCTATCAAATGAACATATGGATTTATAACATGTTCTCAAACTAAATTATCAGGTTTGGCCTATTAGATAATTTCATTCAAGAACTATGCAAAAAAAATAGCCCTATGATCATGAAAGATTTGAAAAAGAGCTCATAAGAGACCTATTAAAGGCAATTTTTTTCTCATTATATGGTTTCCTTCAATATTTTCATTTCATGTAGCAAATTTTCGATTAATATAAGCTCAATGAGAATTACCAATAATAAACCAACTACTAAGATGTATAACATATCCAATTTGGAATATAACAAAGCAACCAACTAAGCATCCAAGTGCTGTGGCCACTCTTACATGTTTCTGTGTACCTGTTAAACTAGCAGAATGTCAAGGAAGGGACAGAGAAGTGAAGAATATAATTCCCAAATGTGGAGCAAAAACTAAAATCCTGCATCAACAAAGAAATCGATTGAATTATTACCGTGAAATTAGGATTATGGTAGTCATCTTGATGAACCGTTTGTAATGTTTTAAAAATATGATGCTGCGGAGTATCATATCGCCCCGCACATAAATCAAGACCTCCAATGAAAGCAATAATGTTTCTTTTATAATGACCTGCATCAGCATCCACAATCACAGTCTTCTGATGATGGGTATAGATTGTCCCAACTTCCTGAAAACACAAATAAAAACCAGAGGTTCAACAAATTTTCCATGGCAGATAGTGAACTGGAATGTACAGGCATCAGGAAGCCTCATATACAGGTAAACAAAAGCAATGCAGGTAAGTTAAGCAATAATACAGCCCTTTCCAATATTATTGTTTTTTTTTTTTCACATTGGATATAGCTTATGAAGCTGTTGGCAATAATCTCTGGGCATGTACACACCGTTGGATTTTAAAACAAGTATCACATTTTCCGAAGATCTAGATGTAGGGGCATGGACATTACTGTCTGATAAGAGACGAGACCAATTGATATCAAACCTGTTGTTTGATCCAGCTATGTCCTTTTCCAGCAGATCGAGGGCAAAGTAGCACCTGCACAGAAGAGTGCTTGAAAAACCTGCGAGTCTCCTCATCATATGTTTGCATGATCCCATCCTACATATCACAAATTTTTTAAGTACTCAGTGAAAGATAATCAAGTTGCCTATTTAATTAGGTGAGCAATGTGGAAATAAAAAGTAGATGCATTAATGGCGACAAGTTAGCAACCAAATAAGAATGTTAAGATTACTGAAAATAAAGTATCAGGAAGAAAACGATAAAAGCATAAAACACTACTTATCAACACAACAAAGCCTTATCCAACACAAATCATTTCTCACCATTCTATCCATCTGGGGACATACAGAAGGAAGGAATAAAAATAATATAAAGGTAGAAATTGTGCAGAGTGCTGTAAGGACACAATACAATCATGCTAGCATAAAACATTATGTAGTTTGGGCAATCTCTTTCAATCTTTCAACTGCTCTACAAATGACAGTCTTGTACCATGTCATACTAAAAAATGAACCTTTTAGGAATACAACCAAAAGCCAAAGATTGATCAGCACAGTTAAGCGTGATGAGCTTATTCGAGGAATGGACAAGAACCACATTGATGCAGAGGGTACCCAGGATTGATTGGATCTAATACAAAAATAGTAATATCAGTGTTGACTACACAAACTAATATTTAGGCTCTTGTACCTGACTAATGATAAAAAAGTTTACAATGAAATGACAGAGATAAAAAGCATACGAACAATTTCAAAATCCTAAACCTAAATAGACATAAGTTATAAATACTCAGCCATCTCATAGGAGAGTCTAGAACTCTCCAACAATTACCACACCCCGAATTTTCACTATATTAATAAATTTTTTAACCACCTTCTGAAGCTAAACAGTTATATTTCAAACTAGCAGAAACAGCCACTACAGGTCTCAAAAAGATTTTTCAAGCAGTCAAAATAAGGAGATCACTCAAAATATAGAAATGTTGACAAATTTATGGCCATACAAAGCTGACCACATTGCATATGCACAAGGAACAAGCATGGAATTTATGTCATTTTCTTTTGCAATATATTTGGTTCATTATTTAGACACCTAACTCCAGCCTGCCCTTCATTCCAGTCCCACTGATACAGCTCAGACTACTGTAATCTAATCCTGGAGATTGCTTTAGAAACTTTCTAGAGTAAACTTCAAATATAACCCCATAATTTTAAGATTTCATTGTCATAACATTGTAGAATTTCCCTCTAAAAGTTAACCACATATGACACAAGTTGACTTGTACCTGAAAACTCAGGTCACATCCGACCATACAACATGACACATAAGTTGATATTATAGGAAACTTCTCTGACATCATTGATACTTATTTCAAAAAAAAATCTGGTTTATACCACCTTCTAAGCATGAAACATCATATTTGACAGGCAATGTATCAAGGTAGCCTTTTAATATTTATTCTACTTTGATCTGTAGTGGGACAAACATGTAAACAGGTATTTTACCCAATCCCTTGTGTAAACATCAAACATAATCAACATAATAAGCAAACATTCCGATACTGTTAATTGTACTTCACCAAAGGAGAAGTATTTGCATGTCTGTCTTAAATAGTTCATAAGTATGATACACCAATCACACTTCCACCTCATATACACACTGACACAGAGAGAAAAGAAAAAACCATCATTCTCAACATAAAAACAGATAGTATAGAGGCTAAAAACAACATTATTTTTACTGTTCACTTGCAATTAAATCACCAGCAAGCATTCCTATATTATCAGAACCAAACTAGTGGCCATTCCCTTTTCAGTGGGCAGGCAAGATCAAACCAGCAAGCCCATCCCCATAGCACATAGAATCAACAGACTGAGAAAAGAATAACAAATTTTTGGAGTAAAGACGTTTTAAAGAGAGAAAAAATTCTGAAGTAATGACATTTAAAAGAGAGAAAAGAAATGAAACCAAGTATGAGAATTCAGCTATGGTTACATTTTGTACACAATAAAGAAAAGGAAACATGGCATGACATTAAATCCAAATTAGACTACTAAAAGACTGAATCATAACTAAAGAAAGTTCTTTCGTTCCTTACTGTTTTATAACCCAGAATGCTTCGAGAAGTAGGATCATCCCATACAAGGAGCAGCACTCTAACACCTTCCTGGGACTTGGTCTTCAGAAGGTGCCCCAACATGAATTCTGTTGAATTATCAGTATCTCGTATCAGTCTAACACTGTGGTACACAGACCATCCTGTGATGTAGATCAGACGACGAGCCTGACTTATTGCTTGAAAGATGTCATGCCAACATTTCCCATGCTCAAACTGGACATCATTATCAAGCTTCAAATTTGGAAGGCAGCCATCATGGACATGGGCATCTTGATAAAGTGTGACTTTGCTGCCGGTTCTAAGGGGAAAGTATGTACCAGGGACCCCAGTGTATTCAGGACCTGACCCTACACCAAATTGGTAAAGGGTCACCTTTTCAATTGGTGTGTACTGGATTGATAGAGTCAAGACAGCTCCAGGCTTACAGGGCTTCCCACTCCCATTAAGGATTTGAAAAGTTCCTTCAACTTTTGAACCCGAGTATATCTGCTCCACCGGGATGCCAACAGCCCCTATAATCTGAGAGCCCACAACATCACTGTCTTTCACAACAAAGTGCACTTCTGCAGCATGATGTGCAACAGGAACATAAAAATGCTGCATCCAAACAGGGTTTTCAGAATTACTAATCACAAAAGTCCTCCCAATCACAGCCCCACTTACAGAAATTGTGACATACGGATCACTGGTTATCTTATGAGGCTTGTGCCCTTCAATCGTTGGGGCAGATTTCACTGAGAATCTGCCAAACATGTCTGATAGAGATCTATGAAACATGTCCATGTTAGGAAGGGTTTTGGCCTCCTTGACCCAAATATCTAGATTCCCATGTAGAAGAAAAAATTTCAATGAGCCCTTAGCGGTAGGAAATGGCACAATTTCTTGACCCTGACTATAGCCATCAGAAGGCGCTGAATTGACATATGCTGATTCAGCCATAGAACAAGACTGCTAGCTACTTGAAACTTTGATATATGTAATGAAGAAGCAATTCTGGCTCTAAATGAATGAATATGAATGACAACAGCCTTCAAAGTTGTGATTTGATCTAGAATTAGAGAATTTTGATCCAATGGAATTCAGATTAGCCCCACGAATTGGAGTACCCAGATGTTTAAACCACGAAATGAAAATCAAGATTTTACTGAACTCCAATTTCTGTAAACACTGGATTGAAATTTCATAGCCACCAGGCAAAGAACTGGCACCTAAACAAAAACAGGGCAGCTTTTCAGAATCTGAACTAAATCTCAATAACAACAGATTTAGAGTTGAACTGGCAGGAATGCTAAAGAGAGAAGAGGGTTGAACCCGTAAAAGTAAATCACAGCGGGATATCAAGAAATTGTGAGAAGAAATCTCTAAATCTAGTACTGAACGGAAATATTTGGCATGTTCTTTTTGAATACGCACAATAAGAACAACAATTGGATTACCAATCTAGAGATTAGGTGTGGACCCACTTCCAATAAACTTTCAACTGTGGAATTCTCAATATGAATACGCAAATGTAAATCCTTTTCTTGGGTCTTCTTTGTTCTTTCTATTGACAAGTTTCTCCCAGATTCTCTACTCAAATAAAGATTCCAAGGCGTCCGCTGGCCAATAGAAGAAAACCAAGAGCCGCTTCTCCTTGGAAAGCTCCGCAGACAATTTTCCATCATTTGTATCATATTTTCCCGTCAAACGAAAATTAAAACAATCTGTTTCCAGGGTTCCCACAGGTTTGGCCAGAAGGTGGAGCCCTTTTGATTAAGTAATGACGTAGTTTGGCTGTCGCGAAAGGAAAATTGAAAGAAAAAATTTTAAAAAATGCGGTCAGCTACGACTTTCAAATTGGTTTTGGAGGCATTTGAAGAAGACGAATGACATCATGGGCCCGGTAACCCGTACCCTTTTGGGCCGGTCTTGGCCTTTAATACAATATAAGCCCGTAGGTTAGAATGGGCTGGGCTGTGAAAATGGATGAAATGTACTAAAATTAATTTTTTAATTATATTTATAGACCTTAGCATTAATAAATGGCATTAAAAAATATAAATGGAAAAAAGAAGTCATAATTTTGATAGTCCATTCTTAATTAACAACTTGGGGGGAAGGCAAAAAAAATATTATTTTAATAATGGTATGAACATGACTTTTTTTTTTTTTTAAATAGTTGGGTTCAACAGTATGGAAGAATAATATGATCATATATTATTTTAAATTTATTTGATTTGGGCATTATTGGGATTCATTCCAATGTGGTGTCTAGAACCTATGTATTCATTTGTCAATGTTCGACTTACGGTCCATTCATATTTTAGAATAGCCCCTTGTATCTACATTTCTAATTTGGATCAATATGACTTTATTATAATCTTCATAATCATGGGTATAATTTATGTGGGCAGGTAGCTTGAGCCAATTGGAACTCAATAATGTTTGGGAGGGTTTGAAAACCTATTTTTAATGCTTGGATTAGGTTTGATCGAGGGTTTAGTAATTTAAGTCAAATCCGGACTAAATTTAACATTTTATAATATTTGTAATTTATATTTTATATATTAGTTTGGGTTGGACTCGGGTTAGGTGCAAACCCGACCCAACCTAACTCGATGCCTTTTGATAATGCAAATTAATAGGAATAAGGTCAACAAAATTTCCTGAAATTAATTGTAAGTTTGGAGTAATGGTGCAACCCAATTTATCCTTGACTGAGTCTGGTCATGGCTAGAAAGCAGAAGGGCGTGTGTAGTCTGTAGCGTACGTGGACTGGCCATTGACTGTCCTGTGAGTCATCACTGACTGGCGGCTTTGGATGGGGGGTTTCTGCGAAGTCAGAAACTGCACCTCTTTTCTTCCAAGGAGCCGTCCTTTTTCACATTTAGGGTATTAGGGTACAAGCGCAGACCCGTTTCCCAAACCGAAGACTACTTTTGAATTTTCCCAGATCCAACCCTGACCTCCTCTCGTCTCTCATGCATTCTTCATGCAAAGCAAATATACCCCATTAACTCACCATTTCTTCTTCGCTGTTGGAAAACGCCTAGAATTCTTAATTATTATAATTTTTTTTTTAAATATTGTATAGAATGTTTATCTGGTTTTTATATTATTGTAATATTATAATTTTTTAGTTATTGTCACGAGAAAGAGATGTATTTGTAAAAATTATATGAGACCCATGGAGATATGAGAAAGAATGAAATAGTAGGAGAGTCATAGACTCATGATTTAGAGTATGGATATAAGTAGAAGAATTGAGAAAAACCAATAATTATACGTAATATTTTTTATGATATAGTGGAAAAATTATTTCTTGAACTACATTAAAACCTAGTAAATCATTGTGTTAATTATTTTATTTTGTGTTTTTAAACTAACATTACTATCTTCGCCCACTTTCATTTTCATTTTGATTTTTCAAATCAAGATATTACAATATTTGGTCTTCTCTACTAATGAAGTAGTCTATACAAATTTGTGTGAAAAGGTTTAGAATTGTTGCAACAATTTGTTTCAGAGGTAGCAGTAATCAACCAGTAGGAGGAAAATAAGAATTTAAGAGAAGAAAGAGTAAGGTAAAAAGGGAGGTAATGGAAAGCATCTTACATTTGTTAAAAAGTTAGGAATCTACAACCTTATATGTATGCCCATATATTAATTACATTCTGTACCTGATCTCTAACTTCCAGGGGTTGTTTCAAACTCCCAGCTTCAGGTGTTTTTGGTTTTTTTGTTTTTGGTCTAGAGAGTTATCTGCATGCCCAGGAGGTTACATAAGCAGCTGCTATATTGACACACAAGTATGTTCTTCATCTTGCCGTTTTTAGTATGAAATTAGATGATGATGACGATGATGATGCTGATCTCTCTACCTCTTGCGCTTCGACTTTAAGGCGGTCACCGACTGAGAATTACTGTGCCAGTTGCGCTTCCTTTGGTTGATGAACCAATTGTTGATTTGCTTTAGCTGCAACCCCGTCTCCTCCACTAGTTTTGCCTTGTCATCTTCCTGTAAGAATGCCTCAAACACTTGAACAATTTGTCTTAAACAAATCACTCAAGTTAAGGAAATGGGCAAATTGAGAGCTTACAGTTGGGTATGGCCACTTTGAGTGTTGCTGCCACCAGCTTTTCAACACGGAGGTTGTGTCTCCTGGTAGCTTCCCTGCCCTTCTTTTTCTGAGAATTTCCTCTCTCACATCCTCGATTCTTGATTTGAATCCCTGCAGAACATTTGAGGAATTATTGTATTATGACTCGAGTTACCCAGTAACCAGGAGAAGAGCAAGATGAGAGAAGATGAATATTGAAGAAAGAACATCACCTGCTTGAGTTCAATCTTCAGTTCTTGCCGTACTCTCTCCATGAGAGTCCTTTCAGATTCAGTTGGCAGCAGTGGACCAAACCCCATCATGTCATGCCCGTCACCCCCTCCTTGATCTAATGAAAAATCCATCTGCATCTCCTCCTCATCGTCAGACATGGTTGCACCACTCCCCTCTCCCAGACTCACCCCTGAAATTATATTTTCACTCAGTCACCAACCAACTATATTGCATGCAAGCCCAAATATCTTACTACATATTCTCAATAATGCCATGTCCCTATGAGACTATCTCTAATAATTTCTGCAGGTCATGCACAAGAACAATCTTTCAGACCATGTTTTCATTTTTGCATGTCCTTAATCGCTATAAAAAAGCCAAAAAAAAAAAAAAAAAAAAAAAAAAAAAAGGAAGTTAAATATATGGAAATGAAAGATACCTCAAACATGAAGCTATGATCACAGCATTATATATCCATAGATTTAGTATGCAAGCAGGTACCAAATAAGCATGTTGAGTATATTTGATAGAATAACTTAAAAATTAGACTTAAGTTATTTTTCTAAATCAAGATAGTTATGTAGTCTTATTGCAGATAACTCTGAAGTCTCAGCTTCTTATCAACTCTCTAGCTACTGCAACCATCAAGTCTTATCTCCATTATTTTTCCAAGCAAGGTTCATTACTTAATACTAATGAGGGTAACTTTAATATTTTAATTAAGAATTAAATACTAAGTTTTAAGTCATATACTAAAGCCAAACATCCTAAGTCATTATGTATTGAATCTGATTCAAATGTTAAGTTTTCATGTGCACCAAACCTCATCTAATTCTACAAAATCAAAGAGAACTTCCTTCTTGGAAGGTAGAAAAAAATGGAGAAAATGGGAACTCTTTGTGCATTCTATCAAACCCTTAATCTTAATATTACTCATGCAACAATACTGCAGATAATTTAGAAGAGCTGATTTAAATGGTGGCAAAGGAGTATGGCACAACAATAGATTGGTAAGTCAAAATCACTAATCTGGAATATTTGCTCATAGGGACATACCTATCCGGATAGAGCAAATTTATTTATCATGTCATGTTGTGTTAAGTCAAACAATAGGCCAAGATGATTCAAAATATTAACTTAAGATGATAGGCAATATCAAAGTGATTTTTAACAAAATCACTACTAAAATGAGTATTAAACAATCTTTAAAAGTTTGTCAAATCCTTGATTCCTACGAGGAAGCACTTCTCAAACAGATTCAATCCAACACTTTAACATATATGTTTTCCAAAAATCATTTTCTTTTTTGTTATATGTAACACATTACTTAAAACACTTTTGAGTTTATGTTGAAACAATAATTAAATCTCCCTCAAAAAGTTTTTAATAAAAACATTGCTAATAAAAGTTCTACAAAGTAAAATCATTGTTACCAAAATCAACTCCTAAATGGGTCAAATGTTCACCATGTAAAGAATGTGTACATGGAAAAAAAAAAAAAAAAAAACCTAGGTAAAGCCTGACCAACTAGGAGGAAATGTCATTTGTGAAATAAAACTTAAATATAACATTGTCCTCTATGATTTTTGCCTCGAAAAAGAATAGGGAAAAATAAGATTTGATTGAAGTTGGGCTACATATTGGGCTGAGAAGCATGTTTGGGGGAATTGGTCAATGTCTACTTTGTGTTGGGCTGAGCTAAACCTACATTTAGACTTCAGGCTGAACTCATCTGGGTTGACCTCAAAGCCTGACCCACTAAGAAGTACAAGTTTTTGTTGTCCAATGATTTTCTGCTGTATGGGTATAAACAAATAACTTTTCTAAAAATTTTTGAGGACTGGATTGAATTTTTGAGAAGGAAAAAAAAAAATTTAACAAAATGTCTAAAAATAACCAAAAATAATGAAGACAAATAAGGAAAAGAGCCCAAGCCCATATAACTTAAATCATATATGTCAATACAGGAATGGATTGACATTTTAAAATACTTGTCCCCTGTATCTTTTAATTCTTAAAAAGCAATCCAATAAAAGGAATTAAAGTGGCCACTTATAATTAGGTTATCATCATTCAGACATGCAGAGGGTCTCATTGCCTAGTTGTTTGTCTTCACAATCAAGCAACAAGGAAAAGGTAGAAGGAAAAAGTTATAAATTTACTCCTATTGATTGGTCTATAACTAATTTAAATTGGAATAAATTTGTCCATCTACTACATGAGTCCAAAATCAATGAAAAAGCAATAAGAAAAAAGGAACAAGAAGTAAGCAACATCAAATAAGTTTGAAGATCATAAAGTCATATTTCCATCATTTCTCCTAACTTTTCTTAACTTAAAACCTAAGCATAACTAAAACTTTTAGCTTTGTTATGTTTCCTATTTTTTAAATATAAATTTACAATCAAATAATCAAATGAGAAGTTGATTTTCTTTCCTAAAGAAAAAAAAAAACTTATTTTTTTATTTTTTATTTTTTATTTTGAGATAATTATGACTAGACTATGATCCAATATTAGAATCAAGAGGTGTTGTGTTTATACTTCATACCATTTCTCAACTATATATTTGCATTGTCTTGTCTATTGGTATAAGGTAGGGTATGCATCCTCTAGTATTTCTTTTTATGTTTCCATTTTCAAAAGTATTATATCAAGGATATAATGGGTTGAAACTTGGAAACTTATTTTATGAAGTGTTTTCATTGCTCAATGAGATAGAACTCCCACCCCTCATTAGGCAATGACATATGAAAGGTATACAAATCCATGGTTTGTGTGCATGCCTTATTTTTTCTATTCAAACATGAGAAGTGTATCATTCTTTTGTTGTAACAAAATTCAAACTGTATATATTTCATAGAATGAAAATAAAAGGCTCAAGGAATTAATAAATAAATAAATAAATAATTGACTTTTATCATTAGTAAACTTTTACAACATGCATTACAATAAAATATGTGGGAAAAATCCATTTGATTATGATGAAAACGTAGTATATATACACATAAAAAAAACTGTTTGGCTATGAAGAAAATGTGGTACAAAAAAATTATATTATTGGTTTGGAAAAACATTGACCTCTAATTAAGTTAGCCTAATAGAAGTGTTCATTTTCTTGAATTTGTTTTTTGATCTCTACTCTTATTCTTGACCAAAGAACATGGAATATAAAAAATAATTATATTCATATGTTTGTAATTTCTTTCTCTTTTTTCTCAATAAATCAATGGAAAACAAAATAAAGCAATTTTCTTCAAAAGAAAACTCTGAACTGATAAAAATAAAAATAAAAATAAAAAATAAAAAATAAAAAAAGAGCTTCCATTTAATGTGGTTTAATTCACTATGAAAACAAGTAGTAGTGGAAGGGACATGACTTTGAAACCACAGATTTGCACATCATCCACACGTAATTAGAAAGTTAAAGATAGAGAAATGTTCTATTCCCACATGCATTGAAGTGGAATCCAATCCCAATCCTTCCTTGAATATGTTAACAAAAATCCAACAACATGTAAATAATAGAGTTTTGAGGTGAGACAATTAGGTGTATGCATTTTGGCAATGGTCTTATGTCTAGATGATGAGATAAGAGTGAAAATTTTAAAGAATTGAGGCTTGTTTGGAAAATTTTTAAAATATAATTTTTAAGAAGAGTTCTCAGTTGTTTTAAAGAATAAAATTCTATTTAAAAACTCAAATATAAACTTTTTTATCTCGTTCTCTACCAAGGTATTACCAAAGTTATGTGCAATTGTTATTTATAACATTCTAAAAGAAAAAAAAAATGCTTTCCAAACAGAACTAAACCTCTCCGGATCACATATCAAGACATATAGGACCAGTTTGGTTTCCAATCCATTTAGCTCTTTTACTCATGTAAGTATGTATGCAAATAAACAGTTGACACATGCAACAAACCTGTACAAACTTTATAAGACATGAAAAATTTTGCTAGAAGCCTAGAATATGTTTGATCCTCTTAACAGAAATAACATAATCTTTCAAGAAATTAAGATTAGTTCATATAGCTTTATAGCTATTGTATTGGCAAATAATCTCTTATCAACTCATCCATTTGTAAATATTCTTAATATAGAACATATCAAATTGTTTCTTGTTGATTATACTTGTTGTTTTCAATGTATTTAAAGTGGCCTTCCTTCTCATTTTTCCCTTTCCTTGAATATGGTTTGTGAATGAGCAACCCACTCACGAATATTTCAAGCTCAGCCTATTCATTGTCTTGCTCAAGTGCCTTTGCTAGCCTAAGGAACCCAACCTTAACTTGGGTTTGGTTTCTACATTTCTTCCCAAACTTAACTTGAGCAACCTCACTTCAACGGATCATTTATTGAATATTAAAGTAGATTAACTTTGTGAAGTTTAAGATTAGGCAAATTACAATGAATTAATTCAAGAAGCTAGAGGTGCCTCACAAGCTAAATTACAATGACAATAAATCATATATACTTGGATATAATTGATCAAGTCATAGCTCCCTTTGCTTCCAAGAGAAAAATGACCTAGGTCCCAAACCCATCTCCCATGGCTCATGATCAGATGATAATAATTATATTCTAAGAACATAAGTATCCAAACACATTAGGAGGTTTCTAGGTTTCTATTTTTTTTTCTTTAAATCCATTTCCTTTATTGTTTGTTGCACCAAAACCACTGGAGATTTAGTAAGGAGATAGATCTAAATTTTTATATTAATGGAATGGGAAAATATAACTATTCTACAGAAGTGTACTTGTAGTGAAGAAATCATCACCAGTGCCCAAGTTGGAGTTCATTTGAAAAGGAAATAACTGGATATGCAATAGGTTTCAATCAGACCAACCCAACACATCCAATCCAACACAGCATATTAATGGTGTGTTTCTTTCCTTACCTATACAACATCAACTAGTACTTCCCTTTCCTAGTGAACTAGCTAGGATCTGAGCTCTCAATATAGGCCATAAATTTAATGAACTATGTCTGAAGGAATCATAACCTCCTGATGAAAGGACACTGAAAACACAGTGGAATCCCTATGCATGATGAGCAGAAGAAGAATTTCTCCATCATCTTTATTCCAGCCCGTAATCTAAGCTCAAATTTTTCTGAAGGGAGGCCCAAACCTTACAAATACCTAGTGCATGATCTTATTCCTTCATTCTATTACCATATGTCTGTGCCCTTAAGGACAGATACATGGACCCAAATCAATGAATGATGCAGCACTAGGAAATAAACAAGAAGATATAAATGCTATGTTATCTCATTTTAAATGAGAATGATCCCATCTTCCAACTAAAAACAATGATGATTGGACAAAAAGAAAAGTCTCTGAAACTCAAACAGCGGAAGGCAACAAACAGAAGGAAAACACATTGGTCTTGCAAAGAGAAAAGTGATGATCATGATGAATAAAAACTAAAAAGTATTCTAGAAACCAAATATTCGAATGCAACCTTATCGGTTGTTGGTTGGTGTTGGGTGGTGTTGCCACTCCTTTGTTTCCTTCCATCACCTAACTTATAACTAACCCCTTTTAACTATAAACTATCATTTTCCTTTGGGTAGGCCCCAAACACAAACACTGCACCCACCCCTTGCACGGGTACACAAACATACAATAACCCCAAATATCTTTTCTTATCTTCACGCCCACCAAACGTATCAAACCTCAAAAAACAAAAACATTTCCATCCAAAGCAAATGAACCAGCTAAATTGATATGAAAATATCTGGAAATCTGGCAATCATATATGTGGGAGAGGGAGAGAGGGGACGTACCAGTGAGGGCTTGTAAGGTTTGTTCTATCTCACGGCAGGCCATGACAGCTTCAACAGCATGGACTCTGACATGTTGTTGAAGCTGTTCTTTGAAAGTACACAAGACTAATAAATATTGCGACTGTAATAACAACACCCACAAAGCAAAACAAAACCAGGAGAGAAAAAAAGCTTATGTTAAACTCCCAACAAAGTAATGGAAACAAGAAGATAGAGGGAGATGAAAAATGGGTGTTGGCAGAAACAGTGTACCAAGAAGTTGTCGAGCTCTTGCCTCTCATGGGGTGAGAGGGAGTTGCCGTGGTGGTGCTGCTGCGACGCGTAGGAGCGGAGGAGGTGATGGGACTGCGTCAGCTGCGCGTCGATCAGCGGCAACTGATCGATCGGCGTGGCCACACGGAGACACGATACATGAGCTGCAAGTAGCTGCTCATATAGTGGGTGTGTGACGATCTCCGCCTTGAGCTGGCGCTGCTGCTGATCACCGTCGCTCAAACCACCAATTCCGCCACCACCCATCATTCCCAAACCCGGTTCCTGCATATTGGTTCTTGTATTTTTGAATCAAAGTAAAGTGTTGCTGGTGGGTGGAGAAAGCTGAGAACTAGTGAAAAAGGAAAAAACAATTAGAGGAAGAAAGGAAAAGCGAGGGGGAGGGGTGTAGGGTTGAGAGGTTGAGGACCACAACAGAGGAGAAGGGGGTGTGTCTCTCCCTTATAGTAGGGGGAGGGGGTGGTGATGGTGGTGGAGAGAGAAAGAAGATAAAAAAGCAGACAGTTTTCTCGTTATTGGTGTAAGAAGAGAGGCCGTATATCGGGATCTGAGACACAACTTTCTGCACCACTTCTGTAGACACACAGATTTTACATACACAGAGAAAGAGAAAGAAGCAAGCAGCATCCAGATGAGAGAGAGAGAGAGAGAGAGAGAGAGAGAGAGAGAAAGAGAGAGCTTCCACAATTTTCAAATATAAATAGAGGGAGAGAGATTGAGAGAGAGATGAAGAGGCCAGGGGCTATAGAATCATTACCATGAAGGGAGAGAGGAAGAAAGAAAGGGAGAGAGAGAGAGGTGTGACTGTGAGGTAAAGCGATCAGAGATAAAGCTGCCTCTGTGGCCTGACAATTTGATTGCTTTTTCCTGAGTTTTCTTTTTTTCCTTTCATTTTCCCCCTCTTTTTCCTTGATATTTTTTCTTGACCCAAACTAAAGTCTCTGATCAAACCAAAGCTTGAATTTAAGTAGGGTTTAATTAATTGTAGCCACCAACTGTGAATGGGGGTGATGTGGGCAGTCCACCATTTTTTTTTCTTTTTTGTTAGAATCTGATTTTATATTATATTATTGGATTGAGTCTTTGAGAGGGTTGAGGAGGGTGATAATGGAGGAAGCACTGTTTTCAATTAGGACAGTTACCCTTCATTGGGCATCACTGTTTAAAGCTAAAGCTATGCTGACTTCCCTCAAAAGATACCCCCCCTTAATTTTCAGGTGAACATTTATTGCCCTCCAAACTGCCTCCCCTATGTACCCAATTCCATACCTTTCTTCTTTTATCATCATTATTATTAATTAGTAAATAATTATGGGCGTATGGAAAAAGAGAAGAAGAGAAGAGTCATTAAAGGGGGGGTGGCTCCAACCAAAATGAGGGTGGTTATGTATTGCAATTTAAGAAAGTCGGCCGAGGGTTGAGCTGTCACTGTACCGTCTCCCCATAGTCAATTTGGGTGGTGTTTGCTTTTTCAGTTTAGTCTCTTTTCTACGTTTTTCTCGTTTTTATTTCCCCTTTTTTCTTTGGATTTTGAAATTTACTCTCATCTGGTTGTTACCTCTCCAAAATGACTCGCCACCCACTCATTCGTATTTTTGTATTTTTTTTTTTATATTCAAACAAATATTTGCTTGCTCCCACTCTTTAATTAATCATTAATTTTGTTATAAATATTTATATAATAAATGCTATAGATATTTTTCTATTTCAAAGTCCTAAAAAACATATTTATCATAACTTTAAAATATATTTATATTATTAAGAATCATCCATACATATATAATGTTAAAAACTTTTTTTCCTATTCGATATGAAATATCACATATCCTACGAAATTATAGAGTCAAATAGACAAATAACTCTCACGAGGTCAAACAAACTTTCACACCAAAATCCAAAACTTAACTCTGATATTGAACTATATAAATATTATATGTTTTAAATTCATAACTTTAAAACGTATATATATAGTTAAAAGAATGTATATTTATATAATATTAGGAATTTTCTCTATTATCTAATGTGTAATATCGCATATATATTACATTTACTTAAAAAAGAAAATTGATGTGTCCGTAATTCATCATTTTCCTTTTTTTGTAATAAAAAATTATATATATACTTAGGCTAAATTTGGGGTTAAGCAAGAGACGGTGGTAATATATATATTTTTTATATTTTTGAGTTCCTTTTGTTTGAAGTGGAAATGTTACGTTGTAAGCAAGGAAAAGAACAGGTGCCAATATGGATGTGTTTGGAGGCTAAGGTGATGTTTTTCTCAAATTTGTGCAATTTTTCTCTTGCCTTCTCTTTCAAGTAATTATCCAAAAATAAATAAATACTATTTCATGTCATTTACCGGTTTTTATAATAACATACACGCCAACTTAAAAGTTTTGGTGGTTACTTTTTAAAGTCATGTCTTAGTCTTAAAAATTTTTTGGAATATATAAAAAAAATGTCAAAATTTTAATAAAATATTCTTATATAAGTAAAATAAAATAAAAAATAATTTTTAAAAATAAATAAAAACTGTTTTCATTAACTCTTAATATATATATATATATATATATATATATATATATATATATATATATATATATATATATGTTTGATCATATTTTTTAAAATTTGTTTTGAAAAAATACCCAACTAAAACTCGAATTTTTTAAAGCCGCATCTTTGAAACAAGATATTTTCAAAGAATAAATATTATTATTTTTTTGTTATATAGACAAATGTACTTGCAAGGATGAAAGAATTTAAAATTCAAATAAACAGGAATAAGAAAAGGTGGAGTTTATAAATGAGGGCAAGCTTAAATTGTTCAATTGTAGGTGAGGTGGAGCCGTGGAGGTTGGGTGTAGACTATAAACCTCATAATTGAGCTCAACTTGGAGATCACAAGAAAACAAGAATTTGATTCGTACAATACCCACATTAAATTTGTATTTATTTATTTATTTTATTATGACAGCTTGTAACAATAATTAAATATTATAGATAAGGTCGAGAAAAAAAGGGGAGAAATCAAAAGTCTAATATTTTTTAATTAAAATAAATGTGAAATGACATGGATTCCATTGACAATTTGGCACCAAGATGATGACCTAATAACAATTTTAGGTACTCAATTTTGTATGTTACAACCCCTAATGATTGAATTACAAAATCCTACGTTTAATATTAAATTTTATTTTAAAAAAAAATCATGAATTTGCATTATGGGCTCCAAAAAGTGAGAGGACAAACCCAAAAGTACACTTAGGAAAGTGAAATAAAGAGAGACCAAAAAAAAAAAAAGTGAAAGGGGATGAAACATAGGACAATTATATCCCAATTACTTCATTGGTTTTTTCTTTAATTTGGTAATTTTGCATTAATTTTATACCATATTGATATGGTATTAATAATTGAGACTTTTGAAAATCCACTGTGGTTGGTGGTATAGAGTGGGAATATGAAAACAAAATCACAACCGTCCGCTCCGTTAGATTAGGAAAAATATTGATACCCAGAGATGATGAAGTATTATAATGCGGGAAGAACAGAATAATTGTTGGATTGGAGGATGGTGAGAATGAATATGAAAAGGTGGTATTCTTATATTTCTTACCCTCATTCTCACCAACATTGTCTTTCTTTCTTATCATGTTAGCATGATGGGTATGAGGTGGGATTATTCAATCATTGGAGATTAATTAAAACTTGGAAATCAGGGAAGAAGCAAGAGAAGAGGTGGGGTGGGGGGGAAGAGTGGAGACTGAGGGGGAGGTGGTGGAGGAGGAGGAGGAGGAAGAGGTGGTGGTGGTGGTGGTGGGTAGTGGGGTCACCATCACAGCTGTAGATTTGTCGTATTCACAGTCCTAAGATTGTGACATGTGTAGAGTGGTCCCCTCCCAAGACAACAGATATAAGAAAGAGAGAAAGGTGGAAGTGGTCCCAATTCACAAATGTTGTGGTCTTGTCCCTTTCTCCATTCCCCAACGTATCCTCCGCTCTTTTTCCTTCTTGTTTTTTTTCCCCTTTCTTTTTCGTTTTCCCTTCTATATCCCTCTCCCCGGTCTCTCCGCCTTCAATATCAAATCAAGACCCAAATCTCAATCCATCTCTGCATCACCCTTCACTTGTTTGAAAATACAAAAATATTATCCAATTCATATAACGTATATATAATCTTATATAATTTTTCCCTATTAGTTTTTTCCACTCTCCGCCTCTATTATGACTCGTCTTATCTGGTGCTCTGTCATTAATTGTATTCTAATTGTAATAAAAGGCAATAATGAAACAACAAATAATTAAAAAAGAAAAAGAAAAAGGGAATAATACATGTGAGGGTAATTGTCCCCTGTCGGTGGTGGATAGTCAGAAGTCCAACGTGTGTTAGAATGTTCAGCTAAGGTTCGATGGAGACCCCACAAGGAAGGTGAATTTGATATTTTGATTGGAGAGTGTAGGGGGGGCTGTAGCCCTTGTTTAACTGTACGACTGAATGACCAAAAGTTCACGAAACACCCAACTGTGGGAGGACATGATGAGTTTAGGAGTCCTCCCCCCCCTTGCTTTTTCATTGTTAGGCCATTTTACCTCGGGATTGAACGCCCAGTCTCTTATAACACAGGCTCACTCAGCGAGATAGAGATAGAGATAGAGAGAGATACGAGTCAAGAGTCTAAAAAGCTAAAAACCGAGCGCCACACATGTGAATTTATTTGGAGTAAATTGCACAACGAGGAGGCCATGGTTTCGGAACCCAAGAACGTAGCTCTGTTCATTACATTTCTGGGTGCACCGCAGTTGGGGGTACATGGGCCATTTACTACGCAAGACAGAATTCAGATGTGTACTCTGTGTGCAGAATTGAGAATCTATCATCCGCCCTGAGCTGTTTGGGAAAGATTAAAATAAAACAAAATTCCCCCAATCAGTAACACCGTCGCCATCACCATCTGGTTCGAAACCAAATAAATGCGACCCCATAACCAATTCCTGCTAATTTTCTTTAAATTTCTCTTTATTTCCCTAGAATCGGTACACCACAATCCTCTATTTAACCTAACTTACAGTGACAACGCACATTTTTTAACACTTGCTACTTCTCAACAAGAATTAAGGCTCAACTGCTTTGGATGCAGACAGAGTTGGAGCCCTATGAAATTAATACATTACTTCGCTTAAAGATGAAGGGGACAACAACCGATCGGATACTCTCTCATTGATACCCTGTTGTCAAATTGTCATGCCATATCAACATCACACATGTAATTACCCAATAAATTTTCAGTTCAATTGTGGGGGCATGGTCATAGATAGAATCATCCCTATTTCCTTTTGATTATCACTTGGGAGGATGGTGTTGTGGATAGGGGCAAGTGGGGAGGGACAACATGGGCTAGGTGGTCCTCCAGTGTACCCTACCAAGGCCTCAAATAAGTAAAACCATATTTCCCACCACCCAACCCTACACAGTAAATGAGCGAGGGGACTTGGTTATATTATCTGCCTATAATTCCCGAAAAGGTACAAAAGCCAATTATATGAGGAAAAAAAAGGAAGAAAAGAAAAAGGGCATCATAGGATTGCAGGGCCTATCCAATGTGGGACTATATATTTTTCTTTATTTACAAACAAGATCAGAAATCACATGAGGTTAACAAAGAAAAAGAAAAAAAACCCAAGGGTTAAATTGTTGTCTAGGGATGCAATGGAGAGGCAAGAGACATTCACACCATTTACAGTACAAATTTCCAACTCCTTGGCATGCGGACGTCACATCACAATACACTTTTCTTTTGAAGATTTTGCATCATGCCTTGCAGATGAGGAGTTTCTGCCACTGGTTCTTGGCGCCTGCAAAATATCATCAATTTAGTTACCAAGCACAACATTCATATTCAGATTGATTGCTGAGGAGAATTGATGAAAATTGCAGCACTTGCACGCATTAATAATATTTGTGGAAATTTGGCTACACCGTGAAACATGCACAAGCAAGAGACTTTGTTGATGTAATTTGACTTTATTGCTCCGTGCTTGAAAGGACAATTTCCAATTTACTATGACAAAGAGATGCCGCAATAACCCAACCCAACCCAACAAACCCCCACTTATTTTGAAACAGCTACATGGATGACCTTTCTGGCACTTAAAACAACTCAGACACCTACACTCCAGTCTTGAGGATCTATTTCTTTATAAATTTTTCAGACAAAAATCAATCATATATAAATTTATAACTTAGTTTATTTGAAGCAGAAGCAATTCTTTTTTTGGTGTGGGGTAACCATCAATCATATATAAATTCATAACCATAAATCTCAACTGAGGATCAGAAAAGAAACACTAAATGTCGAATAAGCGGACAAGTGTCCCAAGTCATTTAGACCTTGGGTTTTTATGCAAAATATGTTTTAGAAGGTCAATTTCATATTAATACTCTAAATCCTAACCTATTTGACATTCATATGTGCATTGGTTTCAACTCTCAGTAAAATCAAATTACAGTCCGCTAATACCAATTATCCAAATTGCCTATCCTGAGACATGAAACATCTCATTTCTATAGTTAAATTTAGAAATCAAGAAAATTGATCATTACCATACCTATTTCTCTATAACACAGAAGCAAAAACAAATAATGAATGACAACTCAAGTAAAATTGAGAAAGGATGCAAATACGAAAATTTCATATTACAACAAGAATCCAACAATGCAGATGCAGCAGAATATTATGTGAAACAAATGAAATGATATCATTTTTCATGAGGTGTCCAAAAATAAAATTAGCTTTTTCTGCATACTTTATTATTTCATCTACATGTATAAATATATATATATATATATATTTTGTAGTGGGGGGGAGGAGCAGGAGGGGAGAGAGAGAGAACTCTGATACAATAATGACCATCCTAGTGCATTCCCAACCCAATGGCCTAAATAACTCTGCCCCATCAAGCCAAGTGCTTCACTTTGGTGTTCCAAAACAGTGCTTGTTCTAGCTTATCCATGGCTAAGTCCTATTTATTATTATAAGAGTATTAGTGTTTGAATACACTTTTCATATCAAAGAGAGAGGATATGCAACAATATCATTTTGTCAATTAAAGACAACAATTTATTAGAACATAGAAGAAAGGGGGTTCAGTGGGTTGCAACTTGGATAGGTTAAGTGGGCCCAAAAGCTAACTCAAGGCCAATCCAACCTCAGCTTAAGTCAGATTTTCAACCTGAAGTCGGTTCGTTTGGATTTGGGGCAGGTTCTTTAGGTTGCTTGGATTGGAGAAATAATTCATTCTTTGTTTAGATTTACATTATTGATTACTCCATTAATTGCATAATCCGTTAAGTAATACCCAAAGAACCAATTTTTTTACAAAATCATGCTTTTTTATAAAACATAAATTAAAGTAAGCCACAGAACAACATAAAAACTTGCAACAAATATACAGTTCATATCATCACAATTTCAAAGAAACTGGTAGAAAAAAGAAACAAGGTTTCCTATTATATCTGTAACTGGAAAGGTCTGCATAGAGCTGAAAGGTATGGTTCTCAATTCTTTACTTAAGTGGTCAAGCTGGTATGTTAGCTTTCATTTGTTGCCCTTCTTGGACATTGTAGACAGTACGGGGTTTGGTTAGATTAGCACTGTTATAGGTTTTTTTAGATCAGCAATATTATAGGTTTTACTATTATTATGTTTATTATTATCATTACTATTAATAATAATAACAACAATAATAATCATTACTTGTGAGATTGGTTCATGCCTTGCTTCATATTTTAGTTTATCAGCTTTGTTTTTTTAGATCAAGTATTTAATGAGATATAAATAAAGATGATATCAACCTATCTCTAGTAAAAGTGTTAATTATCATACCTAAATCATCACGACTTCATTTTTTTTTATTTGCATTCACAAAGAAACATTGATGTATGGCACCTAAAATATAGTCATATAGCATAAAAAATGTATAAATGATTATTATGCATATGGTAAATTGGGTTGAGGTCTGGCTGGCAAAGCCTCAACCTAGTCAACCCAACCTTAGATCAGGTTGAGATTTCTCAATCTGAGAATGCTCATGCTGCAGCCCTTATAAACCAACTAGCTCGAGCTCAGGTAAGAGCAGTACTTATAGTGGTGTTCAGGATTTTCTCTTTATGAAGAGTCTCACCAAGGTACAGGCAGTCTCTTCAGTAAACAGGTTGGAAGCAGTAGGTATATAGGCAGAGTCTAGGGAGTATTCTTGATAAGCAATGAACCAAAGTAATCAAAGTCGTCAGAACCAAAGAAAAAGGTAACATTCTCCACGTATCAGCTGAGAAAAAGGGTAACCACTACAAACAAGATCAACCAAATTCTATTTCAACCAGACTGGATGAGTTGTCTTATTAGTGTCTTAAGGCCTAGAACAAATGCTAGAAATTATGTTTGTTTTCTTTACCTCCTTCAATGCTGTACAATAAAAAGAAATTATGGTGCCTACAATGAGAAATCTGTTTCATAATGGACCCCGATTAAGCAGAAAGCATTAATCAAAATAACATTTATAATGATCTAAATGAACATGTTAAATCTAACATTTCCTATAAATTAACAAATTTCAAATATTATATTTGAGACATTAGCTCAAATGAACAGGTTCATTCAGGTTGGCCTGATAAACCAATGTTACCCAAACAACTAGCAGAGAGCACTTGACAAATAGTCTTGAGTAAAAAAACTCGGACACCAAAAATCCAGGCATAGCACTAAATTAAGTCAAGTGAGAAAAGTGGAAATTATTCAAAGGTCTCAAGAGTGAGAGAATGTGTCTCTGTGCATGTCTACAGGGGGAGGGAAGCATTGGTAGTTAAGCAAAAATTTTAGTGTCTACCTGAGGACCAGTGATCAGCCTTGAATTTCCACTACTAGATGGTTGCTGCGTATTCGTATTCTGACGTTGTGGCTGTTGCTCAAACTCCTGCTGTTGCAGAGCTATTGCCAGTTGCAGATCAGAACTGCCATGATGATATACAGTACAAATATGAATTACAGCTCAACAGGCAAATTTCCAAGCAAGAAATAGAATCTCTCTCTCTAAAAGAAAATTGGATAATATGATACATGACAACTTTTCTTAAGGGAAGTTCCATAAAGCACAAGAAATTGAATTGCAATATATTAGGAGAACTTGTGATCTAGGAACTTCAGACATATTCCCCCCCATCAAACTTCCAAATATGCTAAAACCAAGATTAAAAACTTTGTTGTGAGTACAAATTCATTTCCACAGAAGAAAGAAATACAAACAGTGCAAAGAGATTGATGAAAGCATAAAGTAAAGCAACTCATGTGGTCTAGAAGTTAAAAGTACCACAAGAATGCAATCAAACCATTCAAATAAAGTGTAGTTATCACTAAAGGTCTTCTATTCAAACTAAAGATGGGAGAGATCAATATATGCACAGGGTTAGAATAATTACTTCAAATCCAAGCCCCCTTGTGCCGAATTATCAATGCTAGCCAAATAGTCCTGAGGCATAAGAATGTTAATTAGTTTTGTGGTAGCCATTAATGACAGATTCTAATATTGCAGATAAAAAAGAAATACATACTGCAGTACTGGCCATAGCATTTTGTTCATCCCAAGTGCCACTGCTGTGACTTTCCACCTTGAACTCCTTAAAGTTACTGGTCATAAACACAGTGTCCCCATTAACCTGAAAAGCATGGAGAATCAAAATTGGAATATCAAATCCTAAATGTGGCACCCCTAGATAAAATAACATATCAATCTAGTTGAATTAGGAAATTAAATAAAATGTCCATTAGCATGGTTAGGGGTCTGTATAAAATTTTGACAGAAGTGTTGCATAACAAATTGAAGAAAGTAGCGCTGGAGGCTTAGAATGCCTTTAAGGAAGGCAGAAAAATTCGGGGTGCAGCTTTGATGGCCAATGAAGCAATAGCTTCCAAATTGATGAGTCCAAGAAGATGGATGTTTTGTAAGTTGACTTTGAAAAAGCCCATGATTATGCAAACTGAAATGTCCTTTCCAATATTGGAGCAATGAGTTGTTTTTTGAATATTCCCAAGTGGTACTACTTTACTGATGTATAGGTCTACTTAAAGTTTGCTTAACAGTGTTTTTAAAAAGCACTTTTAGCCTAAAAAGTGTTTTTGAAGAAAATCATGCATTTGGAAAAAATTAGAACACACTTTTAAAAAGTTGAAAAACACTTGTATTGCTTCTTAGAGAAACACTTGATAGGTGATTCTTCCAAAAACACTTTTAGAGAAAACACTTACAAGAGAAACATTGTCAAACACACTCTCAGTAGTTTAAAGGCTTATATATATATATATTTTAATCAAAAACCAAAGATGCATTAATTGTTAATAAAAGGTATAAGGGAAGGATGAGAAATCATCCCCACAATCATAAAACCCTTAACAAAAAGCTCTAAACTCCTCCACTATACAAGGATACCCATAGAACATGGTTTTAGTCCCATATAAGAAAACCAAAATTTACATCTCCTCAAACCAGGACAAGGCTCCCCTCATGCTTTAAACATACGTTTTGATGATTAAGGGAGGATTCCTCATCCTTCTTTTGTATATATTTAATACATTTTTTGTTTCTGATAAAATTTTGAAAATAAAATCTTTTGTGAGATACTGTTTGATTAGTATTTCAATACTATGTGGAAGCAACAAAGGAAAAAAGGTGAAAAGATCAATGTTTCAAACAACAAAAATGCTTTAGGGGGGGTCCAATGCCCCCTAACACCATCACCACCTCAGCATGTCAGCAACATAAATGAATATGCTTTCTTCATAATACTGTTTTTTCACCAAAAAAAATATGCAAGAAAAAAAAATTATTTGATTGCTTCCTTTTCTTTTCAAAATGTACTTTCAGAAAGCCCACCAAGAGATGACAATTTAGCTATTTCTTAACTAAAAAATTTGAGCATTTTCTATGAATCAATTAGCGAAATGCAGATTGTTAAAAGAGAAACTGAAGTTCTCTTTCAACTAGGACTGGATTAGTGACCCAAACCAAAGATTCAAGAAACTAATGATTCACATGCCACCAGCTAAAAAATATTAATGAGTGAATGATCTTACCTCATTTAGTTTTTCCCATACCAAATCAGGCTGATTTATGTAACCTTGGTCTGTAGCCAAAAGATACAGGTCACCATCAAGCTGCAGATTAGATGAGATTGAGTAATTATCCTTCAAAAGATATTCAAAAGTATAGGATCTAAAATCTTGGAGTTGTTTTATTTAATTTTTCAACTGCTGCTGGAGTAGTTGGCAGCTGATCAGCCACAGATTAGACCATAGGAAAAGAAAAAAAAATTCTAGCCTGGACTTGACCTTAAACATGGTGCTGAAGTGATTATTACGGAAAAAAACACAAAGCTCGCGTTCTTTCAAGTTATCTCGTAAGCAAAAGAGGCTGCAAAAAAAATTTATAAATATATGAAGAACAATAACATAAGAATCTCCTATACCCAGCATAGAAGAACACATAGATGATAGAATCAGAACTGCTAAAGCAAGAAATCAACACACCCATAAACGGTCAATTGATTAGCATTGTTCTTCAAAAAGTTCCTGACCAGTTCCCCTGTAGTGAATAAAATGAAGGTTCATAGTTTTAATAAACTTTAGGAACATCTACATCAATTTATTCAATAAGGAACACCACTTACCTTGTTGTGGAGTGAGTTCATCCTTGAAACCTATATTACAAGAATCCACAGTGTCTTTGTCGGCTTGTTCCGCTAGAACCACCTCACCTTCATACATGGGCTCTCGGTCTTCATAAATTGTTGTATTTGAATCCAATATGCACTCCTCTCCTTCATATATGGGTTCACCATCATCAACACTCGGCATAAAACCTGCTGACACAACCACATTCGGTCTTCTACCACAAGACAAATCTGTGTTAGTAGTAGATAAACCAGAAGCTTCTGTTGTGCCACAAGCACTTTGATTATCAGTTTGCACATGAACATTGGCTGTAGAAGTGAACTGTTTCTGAATTTTTTCATCCCCTCCTAAAATATCCACACTGCTCTCATCTGCAGATATAGGATCTCTCCTGGTAGAAGGGGAAGGTACATTTTCATTCTGGACCAAGTTTTCACCATTAGTCTTATCAACCACATCATCACTTGGAAAATGCATTCTAGATTCTTCAGAAGTTGGCTGATTGATGTGACTTCCCCCATCAGTATTTGACAATGAACAAACCCCTTCTGCAGGAGTGGTTTGGGAAGATGGCAGATTATTCTTATCCCTGCTTAAGGCATTGTAGTCATCTGATATGGCTGCTTCTTGTTGATGAAAATTTTGGTCTGTACCACCAGTGTGCACCTCTAGTGTCTCCACAAGTGGTACAGGCATACACTTATTGGGGTATGAACTTGCACCTGAACTGACAGATATCTCTCCATTAGTATTAACTACAACAGAATCTGAATGGATAGAAATCCCTCCAATAGCATTAACTATAAGAGAATCATCCACTGTAGTTGACAATTCAGCCTCAGACAGTTTCAAGATTCTCGACAGCTCCGCTTCTTCTTCAAGGTCTCCTTTTCTTACTGTCTGGTTATCAGAGATAGAATGTGGAGAATCCTCAAAAGATCTAGCTCTTGAAAGGGATGGAGAAGGAACTCCTAGAGTGGCAGTTGTAGCAGCAGCAAAATCGATACAGTCTTCTTCAGGAGTACTCTTAGGCTCACCCTCCATATTTCTTGAATCCAGGGCAACAAGCTCCCCCATGAGAGCATTATAGGACTTTGACCCAATTGCATTAGCAGTTTCAGAATCCTGGTACACATGCACAAGAAGAATCAATCATCAATCCAAATGTCATATAGAAACACTAGTATATGCTTGAAACCTAATCAAGATATGTTGCATCAACCACATTCTAAGCAACAAAGTGGCCCCAGGCAAGAAAATAGTCATTCTGCTGGTAGCATCTGATCTTCTTCTTCTTCTTCTTTTTAATAACCGAGGAACTTTTCATGGCTGAGCCCTTCGGACTCTCCATGGGGGCCCAAACCTTGGGGTGCTGACCTTGCCAACCATAACCAAAACTAGTGATCCATGGCATTCGGCCAGTTTCCTTTTTTTATAGGTAAATGAAAAGGGTATTAAAGCGCCAAAAAGGGGCGCACCAAAGTACACAGTGTATAAATCTAAGGCATTCAACCAATGGTAGGTATCAAACCTAGGACTATGCGCCTCTACCACACATCTCAGCATTTGCCCTAACCAATTGGACACCCTGATACGCAGCATCTGATATTATTTTTTTTCCAACATCCAACTAGCATGCTTCAAAAAATTAGACATCTAAGATTTTAAAGAAAAAGAATTATCATGATTGCAAGGTGTACATGTAGATAAAACTGAAGCAAGTATAATTTATTTTGATAGGTATGTAAAGATTGTATTATCAACAAAAGAAAAAGTGTGAAGGCATACACAATACAAAGAAAAAGCCAAAAGGCAGAAAAAAAAAAAAAACAGTGCAAAGGCACAAAAACCAGCAACCATGCCTTACATCAAGCCTAGCCTAACCAAACCACAAAGTCTAACAAGGACAAGAAACAATCCTCAATAGCCACTCTGACCTAATCTCAGAAGAGATACAAGAAGGAATGTTTAATTGCCTAGTCCATAATTTCACAATTTTCAAATGCTCTCTTATTTCTCTACCTCCAAATGGTCCAAAACACACACAACGAAGTACCCTTCTAAGTCTTTTTCCTCTTCTTTCTTGTTTCTCTCACTCCAAATGGCCTAAACAACTAGGGCAAGAATCTAAACCATACTTCTCAAGCAAAGAAGCTAATTCTTGATGGCACCTAGGAATTTTATACTGCACCATAAGGAAACAGCTCTGCCCTCCTATTTGATAAGGAGAAATAGGAGGACCTAACTAAAAAGTTGCCAGTCTTCATAAACAACTACACCAAGCTATCTTTAGTATTCATACTAATGGAATGCTCATGCATCCTCCTAAAAAGAACGTCTACCTCCTACAATTCCCAATCATGCAATTGTCTTATAAACCTAGGGCTCCAACTACCACTGTGTCATACACCAGCTATCCAATCATTTTTTAAAGAGGCTATAGATTAGAGCTTTGGGAAAGTCTCCCTTAAAGAAGTGTCCCCATACCACCTATCTTTCCAAAACTCCAACCTGTTCTTGAAACCCACCTTAAAACTTGTTCTACCCTTGAAAGCCTCCAACCACCCTTGATCCTCCTCCACACACCCTCTCTCACCTCTTCTTCTTTTTTTTGGATAAATAACCCTCTCTCACCTCTTTAGAACACCAACTCCCTTCTTCTTGCCTATACTTCCCTACAATTACTTGTTCCCAAAAGAGCCTCATTAAAGATGGATAAATTTCTTATGCCTAACCCTTTTTTTTGCTTGTCCATGTAAGCTATAGAGCAATTCACCAGATGTTGTTTAAGTTCCAAAGGTCCCCCTCCCTAAAGAAAATATCTTTGAATCTTTTCCAATTTAATAACTACCCTCTATGGGATAAGACAAAAAGAGACATTAAGTAAATCAACAAGTTGGACAAAGTGCTTTTTATCATAATTTGCCTTCTTCCTTTTGACAAGTACAGTCTATTCCACAACCTTCTCTGGAATTTTCCCTCCACCCCATCCCAAATCCTAGAGGACCTAAAATTGTCTCCCAAAGGAAGGGCTAAATAGGTGGTTGGGAGAATGGCCACTATGCACCCTAAAACCCTATATAATGCTCATCTTCTTTGAATAGAGTGTAAAACTACAACATACACTAAAAATGAAGTAATAATAAGGCATGAGCAAAATGCCCATCTAGAGAGCAATGGAGTGTAGGCACTTAAATGGCACCATCTTACCCAAAAAACTGAATCTTGAAAAAATCATCACAGAGAGAATTTAGGGCAAAAGTTGTTAGAAGTTTGATGTAGGTATGTACAATCCTCAGTATGAACTAAATTGATCATGGGGACACTAAAGCAAAAGAAACCCTAATATTCCCAGCTCCATATGAGCCAATGAAACTTTTCGTAAATTATTGAACTTCTATCAGAATCATGGTTTTGTACTCTTTAGTGTAGCTTGTTCTCCTTTTTAGGTAAGATGCTTCATTTCGACTTTGTTTGGTTCAAATCCGTGCGTGTGTGTCTGTGCGTGTATGTCCTTGAAGCCTGACTCAAGCAGTAAAGGATTGGGAGGGTTTGTGGGAGGCTCCAAGTTCAAACCTAACAGTTCATATAGAATGCCTAGTACAAAAGATTCATGTAATAATAACCATCATTTTTCTATTGTTGTGCTCATATCATCACTCAATTTGAAACACAAAATAATAATAAAGAAAAGAAATTTATAATAGATGTTTAACACTCATGTTTAAATGCTTTGATAACAAACATTAGTACTAAAAGTTTTAAACTATATGAACTGAAAATTCATTCACATGCATCATGCAGTGCATGATAAAAACAAGACAATTTATTCTCAACTTAATTAGACAAAGATGACTGATCGCTCGGATTTTGTCGTTTATTTGATCAAAACAAAATTTATAACCTAATTCACAATTCTATAGCAATTTGTACCCGATCAAAAAATGGTTTTAGTACAAACTACTGTAGTATAGTGGTATTTAGGTATCGTCCACAAGGATGGATTATTCTCGGTAATTAAGGCTTGAATGAGATGATAAGAAATGATTATGATCAAGTGAAATTGACTTGAAATTGCATGATAAAATTCCAAAATAACAATGTATTTAAATTGAGAGGAAAATGAAGTGTAAAAGAGAAGAAAATTAATAAGATGTGAGATTCTCGGAGTTAGGACTTTCTAGAAAGCAATTTCCATGGTGAATAGATGTTGAGATCTAATTTTTATCAAGTTAGATTGAAAACCTAAATTTTCATCTAAACCGATTTTTGATTTAGCTTTAGGTCTAGATCTAATTTCTCTTCAAATTAGATAATCTAATCCAAGAGATCAATTCAAATCATATAGTCAATTCATCTTAAATTATCTTCCAATGATTCACACAATGCAACTATTCAATCTCATCAAATCTAGCATTAAGAATTTGGTGAATCTACTTAGTTTGCATTGTAGTAATCATCCAAGATAATTTAAAGAGAAAAATCCCCAAATTTCAATTAATCAATCAATTGGATCAAATTACCTTTGCAAATCAAGCTCAATTCTCTAATTCACCATAGATCTTGCCTTTAAATCTTCCTTCCTCCGAGAAAAACGAGATTTAGCCACTCATGCTTGGAGATTTGATCTCACAAGACATGTTTGGCTACCGAGAAAATGAGAGAAAATGAAGGAAAGTAGAGAATTATATAGAGAAAAGAAATCTAAAAAGTTCTACAATTAGAAAATGTATCAAAAGTCCTTAAATGAGTCAATCATGTTTCTATTTATAGGCCAAGGTCAAGTGGACACTTGGCATCATCTAAGAGGCCTTCCGGAGGCTTCTTCATCAAGGAATCTGGAGAAAATGCATTTTCGCACGAGCCCCTAGCAATTTCGCATGATGGTGCGAAGTGGAAAGTCCATTAGCTGCATTTTCGTTTTGCTGGAGCGTTTCGCATGACTGTGCGAAAATTTCGCATGGTCATGCGAAAATTTCGCATGGTCATGCGAAATCACTTTTCACATTTCCCTTATATGCTGCAGCCAAGCCTGTTCTGTTTCATTTCGCATGACTATGCAAAATTGAAAAACATGCTTTTCCGACTCCTCCTTGCAATTTCTCCCATTTCTTCATTTTTAATCCATCTCCACCACCTTCAATTAAGCTCCAAATCCCAATCCAAACCGATTGCATTGCTTCTTTCATTATGCATTTGGATCATCATCAACTTTATTTGTTTTTTTCAATTTGATTCATCTCTTTTGTTACCAATTTATCAAAAACATACTTTGCAATGACTCCAAAACTTCATAAAACTTGTTAGTAACTCTTGCAAGGGCAACAACATGCTAATTGAGTATTTTAGGTATAATTACTACTCAAAAGACGTGAAACTCATGAGAATTATTATCTAAAATATGCTCTTTTTGAGTAGTAATCAATGACCAAATCCCATCTACCCCTTCAGTTGACCAATGTGTGACACCAACAAACCATAGCCAAGAAACCTATTTTCTCCTCCATCTACTTTTGTAATTTCTTTCCTATAAATCAAGGTCAAGGCCTCATCTTTCAAATTGTAGCACCTACTTGTTCATCACCTTTACCATTTTCTCCTGCTTTGATCTCTCAACCCCAAGGCCCATCACCAATTGGTGATTCATGCATTGGAACTTCTAATTGTACAAGTACAACTCAGGCTATCCTCTTCCACCCACCACCCTCCACTCCAACCCCACCCACTACCCTACAATCTTGGATCCACTCTTAACATCCTCAACATGCAACTATGGCATCGTTATGTTCTGCATGAGTTCTTAGTCTTACCTGCTGAGTTGATAGATTGGACATCTCTTTCATTTCCAGCCAACATTAGCAACAGAGAAGTCCTTGGTGGGTTTCTGGCAGAACACCCCTATCCAGATGGTTGTCAAGACCACGTGATGGAGGATTACAGCAGTGCTTTTAATTGTTTTGTGTATAATTTTGTTTAAATGTAAATGGAGAGAAATATTGGAGAAAATGTAGGTAATTTTAGCTTGCATCTTGGATGTTCTATTTTATTCGGAATTCAAGCTTACAAGTAGAGGATGCTATACGCATAAAACCACCTCTCTTTTTCTTTCCATATATTTTTTCATTTTTCAATTCACTATTTCAAAAGGCGGTTACCACAGCAAACCATATTCCATCCAATCACTGCCTTACTCTTTTGGTGTTTTGGCAATTTTATGATGAGTTTTTTATTAAATTCTCAGGATTGTGATCTCTTCTTTCTCAACATATATTAAGTTTCATTGTAAGAATTCTGCTGAAGTTCTTTCTTCGGGGGTTGCTTGGCAATTACAGATAAAGAATGTCATAATATTTGTTTGCTAAAAATTAGGATCTATAGAAATTCTGTTGATAGATTTAGTTATATATTACAGAAAGGCCACCATTTGCTGATCACAAAGTGGGTGGTTGCCCATAATATTTTATAAGTGACAATGTCTTTGTCATCATAGTGTCCCTTCCAGCACCTACGCCTGGTACAAAAGCCCTTATGGGGGTTTCCAGAAAAGCCACTAAATATTACATAGTATCAAGTGATACAAACTCGTATTAAGCTTTTCACAAAGTTATTTGTTAAGAATGTAACTTTTAGCTTTAGTCCTCCTTGCCTACCTCCCAAGCATCACACAGGCTTCATATTAATATGTTGAATATATAGGGAGATAAACTTGTAATAGGTGATAGACACGATAAATGGATATCCTTCCAATATGTTCAAACCAATCAAGTACGAGAAATGAAATAATGGTAAAAGACAATCTTTAAAGGACACTGAATTAGGAAAAGAAAAAAGAAACTCTAATGTTTCAAAATAAGAAAACTTCTTTAAAAGAACGAGATAATAAGCTCCTGAGAGCACACCTGGGGATCAACTATCCAACCATGATACAGTGGAATGTCCAGAAGGTCAAAGATTGCACATTCTCGAGTGAACTCGAAGTCATCAATTCTGCAAGCCCCATTTATCTTTTTGGTCAAGATGATCATGATGATAGCAAAATAATAATTATAAACAATTGAAAAAAAAAAAGAAAAAGCAGAAGTTTCAACCTTCTAAATTTTATATTCACATCAATTCCAGTTGCAAGACATGGGAGCAGATCAATTGCATCTGAAATGTTCTGCTGTTGATTTTCAACATACCCTGCATCTTTATTCTGCATCCAAATAAAAAGAGGATTTCAACTAACATATACAATGAGCGACAAATTTAGATGACAAAACAAAGCAAATCTTACATTGATATTACTGTTTGAATCGATTAACCGTTCCGCCACCAGAGAAAGCAATTTCTGTTGTGAGACTTCAGCAATGTCTGGACTCAAGTTCAAGTTGTTTTTTAACAGAAGAACATTACCTATTGCAAACTCAATCATTCATCAGCAAAACAGCATTGATTCTAATTCCCAGAAAACAATAAGAGGACACATAATAGGTTAAATCTTTAGACAGTGTTGACAAGGTGAAAGTTTATGCAGAATGTGTATATATACATACATGTTGTGGAGTGAGCATTTCTAGATGCACAGCATGTGATTCCAATAAGAACAGAAAAACAAGAAGTTTATAAAGATTTCCTACCTTTTTGTTTCTGAGAAAAACTAGGTATAAAGATTAAACAAAATATTTTTTTTTTTTATTCTTATGTTCTCTGCTGTTTTGTTTTCCTAAAATTGAAAATCCAACCAAGGCAAATACTGGCATTAGACTAAGCTGAATGGAGGTTCTAGTTATCCAGGTTCCCAAATAATCAAGTACCTAAAAATCAAAATTATAATTTCTTGCATTTCCTCGCATTCTTGAAATGATTCATAACGAGTAAGCACGGATAGACAATACAGAGGAAAAGTAAAAGTTTCAGAAACCCTAGAAATGAAATAAAATTTTCCTTGTCCGTTAGGCAAGTGAGAAAATAGACGAAAAAGAAGCCAAAACAAAAACCTCGTACACCTATCTTCTCCTCGTCTTCTAATTTCCAAAGAAGTTGGAAAACTCAACTCAACTAGGCCAAGAAACCTTATCGGGCACAGGCGTGCACAGATTCTCATCTCCCAAACAACTCGCAATCAAAAGCGCACACAGGCCGTATCTCCCTCACTTCCCCGCATTTCCTCATTAACCATCCCCAAAATTGAGAAAGCAAGCAATGAAAAAACAAGAATTGCACAAACAGAAATAGAAATCAGAAACCCTAGAAATGCAAGACAGAGGAGGGCGATTACAGATAGCGAGAAGAGGGCAAGGGCCATTTTCGTTCTGAAGAATGATGGGCGTGGTGCGCCCGAGAAACTGGACCACCTTGGTCTTATGCAGGCATTCATCGGCTGGTTCCTCTCTTGTCTGCGGCTGCTGTTGCTCTTCGGATGCCATTGATGAGGACTGGAAAGATAGAGATTTGTAGAGAGAGAAGGTCCAGAGTTCGGAGATGATGAGAAATTTTCCACCCTTTCTCTTTTTTCCCTTTTTTTTTTCTCTTTTATGACGAAACGACCCGATTTATATAAAGCACACCGACGGCACCACCGAAGCCCCCTCCCTCTCCCCTTCATTTTTTAAAAATAAAAAAATAAATATTTTTGAAATGTTTTTTACTTAATTTAATTTCGGAATTTTAATTTTCATGCTTAAAAAACATACAATCACTTTAATATTGTTTTTTAGGACCAGGTTATCTACAATTTAGCAAGGGTACAAAATTTTCTATTCTTGGTAATAAATTGAATTTCTAGCAATTTTTTGTGGCTTTCAAATATTATGTCTGAAATATTTGATAAAAGATGCAACCCCTATCTCGTATTTGGATAATGATAAATAAATTTTATTTTAATTTTTTAAAAAATTGAAATAAAGCAACACGATGTATATAGTTTTGATTATAAAAGCTCCCCACCTGTTTCAAAACGTTTTTCAAAAACAATTTTAGCACGTTTCAAAACATTTTCTAAAACAATTTTTAAAAAGTTGTGAGATCAGTGTTGAAGAATGTTTTTCAAAAACAAAATTGAAAATTATACTTAAATACTCAAATCTGAAAAACTATTTTCTTGTTTATTCTCTACAAATGAATCATATATTTTAGTCTAAAAAGGTTTAAGCGAAGGTAAATTAGTTTTTTATAAGATTGTATTGAATTAATTTTTTAAAAATTACAATATCTTAATCAATTTTTTAAAAGTTAAAATTTTATTTTCTAAAAAGATTTTTTTTTTTTTTTTTGCTCTAATACCTATATATGTCATTCCTAAATGTATTTGAGACAATTGTGTTTTGAACCTAGTTTGACCTAAAAATTAAGTTTTGATTTATATAAGTTCACCATTTAAGCCTAAAACCTTGAGCAATTGTGAAAATTAAAAATAATGATATAAATTTTTTATCTTTTAAAAAACAATGAAAAAAAAAAGTATAAAAACATTTATTTAAATTTTATTTCTTTTGTAAACCTCAATAAAATTTAATTTAATTTAGTGATTTGGAAAAAAATACATCATTTTCCAAAATAAAAATAAAAATAAAAATAAATTATTAGTATTATTTAAAAATCAAACATCTTTGAAAATTGTGTATATAAAAATAACTAAAAATATGTCAAATTTATTTTTTAAAATGATATATTATTAGAATATATTTAAAAAAGATTAGTCTTTTAAAAATAATAAATTTTCAGAATGATTATTAAAAAAAATTAAGATAAAAAAATTTATCAAAATGATAGAAAATACTTAAAATAGTTTTGAAGGGTGTATTGGTCTCTTCACATTTTATATAATTTTCATCAATTATGTAATTTTTATGAGTCAAATATTAATTTTTGGACTCACCTAGATCTAAAACACAATTCTCCCAATGTATTTTGACATGACATAATTTATATATTTTCAAAATAGAAAATACAAAATTTCATAAATTTTCTCGAAGCCGGTCCATTTATCATTAAGAACTCGATTAAAGACGCTTGATTACAATCTTTGAAAAAAAAAGTAATTATTACGTTTTTTAAAATTCAATATTTCTTGATATTACTCTCTCTCTCTCTAATAAACTTTAATCTAATAATATTAATTAATCCATCCATTCAGGTGACATTAAGTTGTTTAGGTGAATCATCTATGGAGCATTGCGCAGTTGGGTAAGTGCTAATTTTGTTGCATTTTTTATAGGCCACTAAATTACAAAGACTTCTCACTTTTTTTTCCTTTTATATTATACTTTTTTTTTTCTATCTATTTAATTTTTTAATTATGCCACCATTTTAATTGAACCGACCATATCAACAACGTTCGATCAACTTTTAGACATTGACTTATGATCCGTATCAGGGGCACAATATTTCAACCATTTTCGCGCCTCAATGTCCTCTCAGTTTAAACGAATATGATTGACGATGAAGTTATCATTGCTCTCAACAGTCTTGGTGGGTGTGTGAGTTGGCAAGCTTCAGGAGTGGGTAGAAGTAGAACCGTAGAAGATGCCAAAGATGATATTATTTAATGCCCAACAAAAAATTTTGTTTCATTTATTAAGACTAAAAAAAAAAAATTCTTATTTTTCTTTTTAAACTACTATGAAATGTGGGATTTGTAGATTAAATTTTAATTTACTATTTTTTATTCATTTTTCTTAATTTGTATACTTGTATTTTAAGAGTTAAGAGAGTTGTGTGTATATATATATAAAACCATTTCATGTTTTCAAAAATTTCAAAATTTGAAATACTAAATTTTTTTAGGAGTTGTTATTCGCAATAGTTATTTTTTTAAACTTAACACTTTTTTGTTAATTTTTTTTTCACATATACAATTTTTAATAAATAATTATCTCTAATCTACTCTTAACATATTAAACCTAAATTATAGTTGATTAAGACTGCGAATCACATGCGAAATACAATAAATTACGAAATTCAATCATCTGATGACAATTTTTAGGTAAAATTTATACCTTTTTTTTTATTATTCAAAAAAAAAACCATCCACCTGGTTGGGGCTCTAGCGACGTGGGTGGGGCTCCAGCGTCTTGGGAGGTGGCGATGACAACGGTTAGGATTTGGAGCAAGAATGGAAGTCAACAACCACGGGCGGCAGTGGTTAGGCTAAATTTTTTACTTATAATAATTATAAAAATCACATTTTCTTATTGTTTATAATAGTTACTAAATTACTTTTTGTTTATAATACTTATAAAATTCTTCATGACATAAATTTTTGCTTATAATAAATATAAAATTCTAATTATTTTATTTGTTTATAATATTTACTAAATTACTATTTTTTGTAAGAAAACATTATAATAGCCACATAAATTATTAATTTTAACAAGATCCGTTTTTGCCAATTTTACTAATTTCAATGTTTAATTATTTTTTTTTTGCAAATTTTAACTAATGCAATATTTTTGTTTGGGTTACAAAAAAAATCATATTGAACACAATAAAAAAATACATTTTTTAAAAAACCATTCCAATTAAATAATGTTTATTTTTAAATTTTAATAATAATTTTTATTTAAAAAAATTGAGTTATGAATTTCACGTTAAAACATTGAATATAATAAAATCATTTTATAATTTATTATTTAAAGAAATTATTTTGTTTTAAAATATAAGAAGAATATGAAAAAAAAATTGAGTGTGAAAAAAAATAAAAAATAAAAGAAATGAAAAAAAAAAACAAAGTTTAGGTGGGGTGGGGGGTTAGGTGGGTAGAGATGAAAAGGAAGATAAAAATAAAAGAAAAAGAATTTTAAAATGTGGGGTGGGGTTGGGAAATAAAAAATAAAAAAGGGGTAATTGGGACGTGAGGTTGGGGAGGACTGGGAAGATGAAAGAGAGAGAGAGGAGGGAAGGAATAAGAGATGATAATTTAGGAATGTAAAATGTTACATTAATAAAAATGGTATTACGAATAACAATTGAGTTTTTTTAATACCTTAATTATTTAAAATATTTTTTTATTTCAAAAATACAAAATATAAAGTTTTTTTATTTATAGGATCACAAGAGAAAGTTTGGGTGTCTCTTGATTATCCAAATTTTTTAGTTTTAATCGATTAACAGCTACTATTTTATGGGCTGGGCTGGGCTGGTTCCGTCATTTGTGGAAGACCAATTATGGTAGTTTCTCCTATGACTGTTTGGGCCAATGAGGCCCACAAATAGGCCCATTACACATGCTCATTTTCTCCCCTCCTTCAAACTTCTCTTTTGGATCCCAACCAGGGTGCAAATAAGGTCAATTTGATCAGGTTTAAAATTTGAAGAAAAGCTCACTGAACCAAACAAAGTCGGTCTATGTCTACCAAAGAATCGAATTGACCTCGATTTTTTATTTTTATTTTTTTGGAAAAATCGAACCAACCCAGACATTTTAAAGCCAGCTTGGTTTGATTTTACTGCATCAGTTTTGGCCCAACATCAAAACTTATTTTGGGCCTCAGACTCAATTGAATTTTAAAGTGTAATTATTTGTATTTTGAGCCCAATGGCAATTAATTTGGCTTTATATAATACCATAGCATACAATAATATACTATAATAAGCTCAAAGCCCAACGTCCAAACTTATTAATTCGGTTTTATATTATAACATAACCTACTATAACAAGCCCAAAACCTATTTTTATTTTAAGTCCAAAGCCCATAAGACTTCGGTGGTGTTTGTTTTTTTGGCTTTTTGCTAAAATCTATTTAGTTTTAGAATTTAGGTTGTTTGTTTTTTTACTTTTTCATGACTTATTATAAACTTTTCACTAAATAGAAAAAGCCAAAATATGTGGCTTTTTCTAAATAGAAAAAATAACACAATGGTTTTTTTTACTTTTTAATACTTAATAAAAATAAAATACTACAAAAACAAACAACCTAATATTTAACACTATTAAGCATTAAGATTCTATTTAGAATTAAGTAAAAAAACAAACACCACCTTCGTTATACATTCATAGTAAAACAATGAGTATTTTAAACATAATAAGATTTAAGTTACCATCAAAACTAGAACAAATTATTCACTATAATTATCTTGGAATGATCCAAGAACAAGAGAAATAACTAAATAAACTATCAAACATATGATTATGGTTTTTGGTTTCTTGAATTTTCATTAAGGGCGAATCCAATGCATGTCTAGGGGTATTTTGGTTTCTTAAATTTTAATCAGGGGTGGATTCAATGCATGTTTTTTTTTTTAAAAAAAAAAAAAACATAAGGGGATTTGAACAAATTATCGTTATCACTAAACTACACACATTTTGTTTAATTTTTGCTCATCTGAAATTAATAGCTAGATTTCCTCAAGTCATTTTTTGGATATGCTACTAATTTCCATATTCTCTTATGTTATGTTTTTGACTTAAACTTCTCACAAGTTTCATAATCCATGATCCATGATCCATAATCCATAATCCATATAAACAACAAATCAACATTGTTTAATTTGAACTTTTGATATCTTTGATTAAATTTAAATTATTGAATAAAAATATTGAGAATTAAGTCTTAGTACGAAGAAATGAGATATAAATATAAAGAATGATATTAGATATAAAAAAAAGTTTAACTACAAAAGATAAGATTATTATCAAAAATAGAGAAATAGAGCTCATGTGACCACATGGTCACTTTTTACTTGTCACTTTTGTAATGATTTTTTAAAATATGGTATGGAAAAGCCACTTTTTTGATATGACAAGAGAGTAAAAGCACATTTTGGATTTATAGATAAATTGGTAACTATATCATATTTTTTAAAAAAGCTAAGCATTAATCATATGCCATGTAACATGTGGAATAAAAGCTTTATTTTTGTTTTGACTTTGATTTTATTTATCTATTATTATAAATGCAATTATAATAGTAAAATGAAATTATTTAGATTATTAGTGATAGAAAATTTCATTTAACTTTTTACCATGAGGTGATAATACTATTTGAGTTTTACTAACGTTAGTGTAATCTCCTTCACAAAGCAATTTTGGGTTGGTTGAAACCTTAGGCCTAAGATGTCGGCAACGGCCGCGGCCATGGTTGGAAACAAAAGAAAAAACGTGAAAGTTTTGGACCGTTACATGAGTGGATAAAGTCAACAAAGGAAACTAATTTAAGAAAATTAGGAACAGACGAGGGCATAAAAATTAAGGTATGATGAGTGAAAGGAGAAAGAGAAAAAAAACCCCGACAGTCGGAGTGAGGAGCGTGTGCATGCGGGTCCACGAAAGACAAAGAGCTGGTGGTGGGTGTTGGGTGCCTCTCAGCAAACAGGATGACATCTCGTATACGTCTTGGCAAAAAAGGAAGACCACTCTGCTACCACTACTCACTGTCGCTCTCCATCACATGGCCTCTCCTTCTTCTTCCTCTATTCTCAGCTCTATCTTTGAGCCACTGGGATGACAAATGGGGTAGCCTTTTTTTTTTTTTTCATTTATAAAATATATTTATTTTTAATGTAATTAAAAATTTTTAAAATTTAAAAAAATTAAAGGTGAGACAAGTTGCCCCGTTTAATTTTTTTTTTTTTAGTATAATCGGGCTGGAAATGGGTTTATATAGATGGGATAATGTCGGAATGCGGGTTACCTGTCCCGAACCCATTATGTAGCCATCAATCTTATCCACTTATCCCACACAAAACTGGGCCAATGCAGCTTTCACCCGTGCAAAATTAATGGTCGATCAAGTGGGCATGGTCCCCTTCACCCCCCGTGTTAAACACCATCTTCTTGGTATACTTGATTAAAATCCATTACAGCACAACGAGGAAATGGGCCACACTCGGCAGTGGAGCCCACAATTCCTGATCTAAACAAGAGCCCATAAATGACAAGGAAAAGACAAAAATCCACGGAAGGCCCAGTCCAGTGGGTAGTTCTGTTTCGTGGATAACCAATACCGCCCAAAACTGGGACCTAAGTCACCTGACCCGCCACACAAGGTGATCCACGTGACACGGTCTGGTTGTGCTCCCACGTGGCGCCACCTCATTGGCCACTGGTCCTCCCACTTGTACGGAAAAAGTTGATGTCTGTCAAAAAGATGTACGGACCACTGATGAAATATTATTGCAATAAGCAAGTAAAGGAAGGGATTGTGGTTATAGCTTTTTAGTGGTGGCCACAGAGTGCTCCAATTTTGCATGCATTTACGACTGGTCACCGACAGGAATGTTTCCCATCTTTCAACCCTCACGCTGTTCTCCAACTCCGAGGTTCACCGGAGTCGGAGGTTGTCAGTGGCTTTCCACCACGTGTCACTTTAGCAACTCCAATGGCATCGAGCCTCTGTGCCGCTTAAGGTCGTCCAAGATTCCTCATAGCAATTATTCTCTATAATAATAATAATAATAGTGGACTGATTATAACATTTATTTTTATTTTTATTTTTAGGTTTATACTTTACTGCTTTTTTTGGGTGTGTGTTTTTTCAGAGTTTACCAAAAGAAGAAAGAGATGAGGTTGTGGTCTTCACGATCTCCCGAGTCTTTTTTTAATAACTGAATTGATATCCTATTTTTGTAGCTTGGATTTGGATCTTGAAAGGAAAAGAAAGGGGCAGGGAAAATCAGTCACACACCAGCTGCTGTCAATTTTTTCCTCTGGAAATCTTCCTAGGGTTTCTGAGCTTCACACTCTGCAGATCTTCTACACCAGAAACGCTTGTCTGGGAATTTCCTACTTTGGGTGAGATTTCGTGGCTTCCCTTTTTCTATTTATGGAAACCTTTTCTGGGTCCTGGATATGTCTCTTTTATTCTTCCAGTTTTGGCTTCAAAGAGATGCATATCCAGATATCTCATCCATATTTAGAATACAAATCCTTGTTGTTCCCTTTGTTCTTGAAGGTGCAACAATGGTGAGGGGAAAAACTCAGATGAAGAGGATAGAGAATGCAGCGAGTAGGCAAGTGACCTTCTCAAAGAGGAGGAGTGGGCTGTTGAAGAAGGCCTTTGAGCTGTCAGTGCTTTGTGATGCTGAAGTTGCACTCATCATCTTCTCTCCAAGGGGGAAGGTCTTTGAGTTCTCTAGTTCCAGGTACTTTTATCATCACCTCATTTACAAATACCCTACTTTTCTTCTTCATTTTCTGCTCTTAATTTATGTGTATCTTAAACCCATGAAATACAATGGTAATGGTCCAATGGGCATGTGAAATATTTCGTCTTTTCTTATGGATTTGGCAAAAAATGCATTAAGATTTATAAGCCATGGCCTTCTCGCTTGGTACACCAGGCTACCCAGTAGGCAAGTACTATGATATCAGGCTTTATCTGTCACACACAGGGCGGTCCTCCTCTTTCCTGTTTTCTTTCTTTCCTTTGAAGCATTCTCACAGTGATTTAGTTTCGCTGGATTTCCTTTGTGGTTCATCTTTCAAATCTTGTGGAATATCTCTCTCGATCGCCTTTCTCAAATTCCAACTCCATTCTCTTCACGGGGGAAATAAAAATGGTGAGAGAATCTCATTGTATTGATCCTGATTCGTCCTCTGATTACTCCCTCTACAAAGGAGATCCAACAATAGGCCTTCATAGGAAACATCTTCCTCTACTCCATTACCTAATAATTACTATATATCCATGGGTGTAAAATGGAGCAGTTCATTTCATACATGTCCTTGCATGAAAAAACATTAGTACTGTAGAGTTTACTTTTGTGAAAAGGTCTTTGTGGGTTTCACCTAATTTTTATTTAGCCTAACCAAATTTTTTATGTCACTCACCCTTTGACGCTTCCAAGGTGTGTTAGTACCTGACAGCAAGGCTTTGGGAAAAAGACTTGTACTTCACGTCTTCAAAGATCTAATTGCTCTTGCAATGCGCCGGTCTCTAAATTTCTTTAATTCATTCATATCATTTCCGTTGAATGCATTTAATTTTATGCTTAATGTTTGTACTAGACCACAAAAGGGAAATTTATAATGGCCAGATTAATTTATAGGTTTTTTCTTTTTGGTCGAGACCAGTTGGGGAACCAGTCTCCCAATAAAAATATAGATCACATTTGCCAATTCTTGTATTGTACCAGTATGAACACATATGTACTTTCACACAAATACATGCATTCTTGTATATACCCTTCTCATTGTGTGACCCAAGACAAGAAATAAAACTCCATTCTCTCCAACTTCGATCAAGATATGAAATAAAACTCTTCCTATATGCTTATAAGAGTTAGATGTTCATATATCAACTTCTGTTTACCCATAACTAATGTTGCTAGTCATCACTGGCGTGAGTTAACATCGATCTTGGTCTCACAATAGTAATATTTCATTTAGTAATTTATAGTTGAACTCAAATTTTATAAGTCAGATTATTACATTAAGTGAGACAAGCAAAAATCTCTAAAGTCTGTCATCTTCTAGCATTGGGTTGATGCCCGCTTTGATTAACTTTCCTTGTCACTGCAACATGACAAACAAGTCAAAAAACAAAAGAACCAATATGCAATATTCTTTACAAAAAGTAATCTTTACTTATTAGGAATTTGGACACTTCCAGATGGTATATGTTCTATATCCAAAAGTGTCTTTTCCTTACCCATCCAAAAGGATACTTTCAATGTTAGAGGGGAATCTATAAACGACTTCATGTTTCAGATGAGATGGTGGTGAAATAGTGTAAGGTGTGTAGGGGTCTATATGATGATAGTGTAGGCTAGATATGGACGCTGTCATGTCATTGATACCATGTCATGACAGTGTAGGCTGACAACTAGATGCATGAAGAGTCCTGATGAGAAAAGGAAACAGTTTCTGATGAAGAATATGAGTAGAAAGAAAGGTGGGAAATGACGTATAGAAGTACGAGAAGAAATGCTTTTACTACTAATATTGCTTGCTTACATCTTTGCCAATACAACCAATCGACTCTAATTTTGGCTGTTTTTAGTAATCTACATTAAAATATTTCTAGGTTAAGCTGGATGTTATAATGTGTGCGTGCATTAAAATGTGGAGAGGGGATGACATTAATCCCCACTTAGAAGAAGACTAAAAATGTTATAATGTTAAGCTGGATATTAGATCAACAAAGAATTTTTATTATAAGAACAGGAAAATTCAAACAACTTCCATCCACAATGATGGATACTTCTCTTTCTCTTCAACATGGAACTGTCCCGCTAGGTATAGATGTATGTTCTAGACTAGTTAGGTGGCACCAGAATCCGAGATTATAAATTTACCTAATCTTTGTTTAGGACATCCATTTGATAAGGAAGTTGTTCAAATCTTTAAGACCTGCTATATTAAATGACTATATCATTTATCTTAATGGGCATTCTTATGATGTTGACTTGGAAAATGATCTTACTTCTTATGATCAAACCATCAATAGTGAAATTTTAATTCTATTGCTTAATTCTATAAAAGAAGAGATAAAATCAATGAAAGATAATGAAGTTTGAGATCTTGTAGAATTGTCCAAAAGAATTAAAATTATTGGTTGCAAATGAATTTTTAAAATCAAACATGATTTTAAAGCCAATATTGAAAGATACAGGGCCAAATTAGTCACAAAATGATACACTAAAAAAGAAGGAATCGACTATAAGAAAACATTTTCTCATGTTTTCAAGAAAATTTCTCTTAGAATAGTCATGACCTTGGTAGTTCATTTTAATTTAGAGTTACATTAAATGAATGTTAAAATCGCCTTCTTGAATGGTGACTTATATGAAGAGGTTTATATAGATCAACCTTATAAGGGTTTTTAGGATAGAGGCAAGGAATATATGACATGTAAACTTAAGAAGTCTATATATGGTCTAAAGTAGACTTTTAGACGAAGGCATCTTATGTTCCATGAAGTTCTTATCTCTTTTCGTTTCAAAGAGAATATAATGGATCAATGTATATATCTTAAGATCAATGGGAGCAAGATTTATATTATTGTATTGTATGTTGATGATATGTTGCTTGCTAGCAATAATATGAGAATGATTTATAAGAACAAACAATTTCTATTTAGGAACTTTGATACAAAAGATCTTAGTGAGACATCCTATGTGATAGTCACTGAGATTCATTGAGAATGTTGTGTGAGAATGTTGTGTGGATTATTAGGATTATCCAAAAGAACTATATTAAAAAAATTCGTAGAAGATTCAACAATGTTGCCTTTATTGTGAAAAATGATGTATTTTATGAACTTCAATGTCTCAAAATTGATCTTGAAGGAAAAACAAATGAAAAAAAAAATCTTTATGCTTCTATAGTATGAAGTGTCATGTTTGCTCAAGTTTGCACATGGTTAAACATAACTTATGTAGTAGGTATGCTTGATTAATGCCAAAGTAATCCAAATATTAAAAATTGGAAAGTGATCAAGAAAGTGTTACATTATTTGCAAGGGACTAAGGACTATATGTTTACATACAAAAGAACAAATAATCTAGAGATTATTGTTCATTCTAATTTTGATTATGTTGGCTATAAGATACCAGAGGGTCTACATGTGGCTATATTTTTACACTATTTATTAGAGTCATAAACAATCATTGATAACTTCTTCTGTACTGGAGGCAAAATATGTAGCATGTTATGAAGCCACATGTCATGCAATATGGTTGAGAAACTTTGTCTTGGGGTTACATGTTGATTCGATAATGAGACCATTGAGAATATATTGTGATGATAATGTTGTTGTAAGATTCTTTACAAATAATAAAACCACAAATGGATCAAAGTACATTGATGTTAAATATCTAGTTGTAAGAGAGAGTTCAAAATAGAGTTGTAAACATTAAACATAATAGAAATACACTTATGTTAGTAGATCCTTTAACTAAAGGTCTTCCACTTAAGTTTTTGAAGGATTATGTTGTGCACATGGACTTAGAGGTGAATTTGTCAATTTTAAACTGATTGGGAGTGTAATGCATGTGATCATATTATAATGTAAATAAAATTCTCAACTTTGATATATTGATGATTATGATTATGCTAATTTTATACATCAATTTTGTATATAATCTGAATGTTTAAAAGTTAATGGAGCCATTATGCAGATGAATTAGCATTATCATCATGATATTGCTAATGTCATAAAAGTGTGTGTGTGTATGTATGTATGTATGATAAGAGTATATTAATTGATAGGTAGGTGAACTAATTGATAGGGCATTGAAGAGTCTTGTGTATAGAAGACTAAAATTATAAATAATGAGTTGAGGAATGAGAATGTGATGTTACAACTTTGTAACCCCATCATTATGAAATTTATTTTGTACATAAAGTTTATGAACAATGGAGGAAGATTAGAAAAGTGTAGTCCACATAATTACATGAATGCATTCATATTGGTAACCCACTATTAACCATTAACTTATGCATAATGTTGGTACATGAAAAGTATAACTCTCATGTAGTCTTTGATGCGAAAACTAAGAGTTATAAATATCTTTTATAAGATTAAAGTCCCAAGTCATACTCTCATTTTTATATTTTTGGTTATTTTGCTTATAACAATATATACCACAAGAAACCATTCACTGTATGAGAGTAGTGAGTTGCAATATTATCGACATCATGTTGAATTATCAACTAACAAGTTGAATTATTCCACTAACAACTAGAGCAAACAAAAACTTGACATAATTACCAAATTATTCAAAAGAGTAGAATTGGACTTGAAGGTTATTTGGTAAAACTTAACACTTATTACTTGATGACTTAAATTAATTTCAAGTTGAATTATTCTTAAGTTGTTGACTTAAAACTTAGTATTCTATTTTTACTTAAAATATTAAAGTTATTTGGTAAAGTTAACTTAAAATTTATTTAAATCATCAAAATGCAGGCTTTTTTTTTTCCCACAAATGATTTATGGTTTGGAATAAATCATATTAAAATCAATTTAGAATGGACACATATGAAAATCATATTGAATCTAACTTTAAATACATTTCTCTGATTAATCAAATCATGTGAGACTTAGAGTTTGTTTAGTAGCTGCCAAACGCACTGTTAATAGAGGGGGCTGCTCTCAAGTGTTCCTATGAATTGTGGGTGGAACTAGATCTCATCAGCATTACTAATTGCCTCCAAATTGATCTGGGTACGGCTAATGTTTAGTTCATTAGTTTCCAAGTTGAGTTTCTTTCTCAAATTCTGATTTCAATTGCTTAGATGATCTTCTAAGCCTCTAAAAATTTTCAAAACCTTATTCAAGAAAAGAAAGTGTTGAAATTAAAGTAATAGAGGTTGGAATAGGTAGCCACCCAGCCTTATTTGATTGATTGGTCTTGGGTGTTGATCAATCGACTAAGATTTTCATCTTGCCCCAATCAATCCAAACTTTTGGCGTGATTGATTGAGCTCTACTTAGAAGTTGCCTTGCTATATTTTTCTTAGTTTTCTCAAGGTTTCATCCCAAATTCTTTACAAAGGTCTAAGATTTCAAACAGTATTGAACTTTTCCTTCTTTGGGACTCTAAAACTAAATAGAAATGCATATATATATATATATGTATATTATTTTGTATTTTTAAATTTACATTTATATGGATTGAAGGTCATATTCCCAAATATAACTATGACAAACTCTAGGTCTTCCAAAGATAGAATCATAGTGACAACTCAAATCAATCATAGGAAATAAAGCTTTTAGTTTGAAAGAAAGCACACAAATGCTAATATATTGTAATATCATAGATCTTCTAAATGGATCTAATTTCCTAATGAGATAAAACTTAGGGTCATAATTTCCTCCCTTAGTTTCAAATTTGATACAGAAGAAAAGAGTACTTGAAAGCCTAAACTAGTGGATGAGTGCCTTACCTTTTATTAATCTAAAAAATGTCATTTTGACTACTTAAATTAGGTAAAATTATGATTAATTTATTAATTTAAAACTAATCACTATATTTTTATTTTAATTATTAAGATAGTTTTGTAAAATCAACTTAATTTTGTTAACCTATTAGATTGACATATTTATTCTCGCTAATATGCAAAGAATATTAGAGATTTAGAGAAAAATTAAGTGTTTAAGTTATTTTTAATTTTAAGTTGCACATTAAATTATTTTGCTAAATGTACTTAGGGTGTTTAATATCTTAATTAATTCATTAAGTTTTAGTAAATTATTAAATTGATTATCAAATCCTCTTTGAATTTTTGACTTAAAAATTAAATAAATCTAGTCCTACCAATCATTGTATAGGTCCGAACACTTAATTGCAGTCCAAAAGTTGCCAAAATAAAATTATTGCCAAGGTGTATAAAAACAATTCCACCATTAACTTCAAACTATAAAAGCACCTTCATTTTTTAGGTTGGACTACCATACAAGGGGCAATGGACTTGACTTGGCTACAAGAAGAAAAGTCTGATTATATGGAAACAAATTTGGTCAGCCATTTCTACATTATGTCAATATTCTAATTTCCTGCTTGCAAGAGTACATCTACTATCAACACATGTTATAAAGTGTCCAAGCGCAATCCAACTCGAACCCAATCCAACCTCTAGTCAAGTTTGATTTAAGTTAGATTTGGCTTAGACTTTTGATGTTCCAATGCAAACTAAATCAAAGGACACTGCAAATAGTGAAGTCATTTATGATTAAAAAAAGGAAAAACATGTCAATTTTAGACGAAGTATGATAAAGTAGCATGTCTTTAACAGTGATGGTCACATTGATCTATATGCTTTACTAGTGTCAAAGTAAAGAGAATGATAGTAAGGAAACTGCTACTACATATATATTTGAAAATCGAGAGCTTAGAAAAAATAATGTGGTAATAGAAAGTGCCTCAAATTGCCTTTTGAGTCTATTTCTAAGTTTTTAATATTTTCTTGTAAAGGAATACAAAAATATATAGATTTGTTCTATAATTAGACTATTGGTTCTCTCTATGAAATATTGTTATATAAGAAGGAAAAGAAATCTAGAAATAGGTTTTGATTGAAAGAATGGTCTATTCCAATCGATGTAGGCCCGAACAGTCCCAAGTATAGGGAGGCTACTCATGGTAATATCTCGGTAAGCTGGGAGTCGATCATAGGGACTCACTTGGAGGGAAGGAGACGATGAGAACACTTGAGTTGTGTGTGGTGTCTTTATTAAAAAGTGGTTGTTGATTAGGGGTTTTTTTTTCTTAGAACAAGGGAAGTTTAGTGAAAAAAGAGTTTAGGCAAACATTAATGAAGAGTGCCAAGGATTAGGCTCTCTCATAAGGATTTATAACTTGGGGATTCATATACCAAAGATGACAAATGTGAGGTCCTATGAAGAGAGACACCTCAAATGGAAGATATGGTGCTAGGAGCTCACTTAGACAGTTTATCAAACATACATCATTATGAAGGAGCCTCTAGAGACCTCCAATCTCTACTTAAAAGCACTAAAGTTGATGGTTTGAAGCGTTTAGATTCTATGTCAAAAATAGATCTCCAAGAACTCAAAATACCTCATAAGCTAACATTAATTTAGAACAAACAATTGAAGGAAATTCAAAGAGCTGCCATCAAATTAGAAAATGCAGCAGACTTGGCTGCCGCCACTCTGGTCAAGTCTGCAAGTTAGCCGATTTTTTGTTTTATGTTGCTGTTTGATAGTGTAAATATAAACTTCCTGGGATTTCATTCCTTTGCTTTGTGTAGAAGAAGATGAGACAACATCAAAATATAATGAGAATAATTCAATCCTTTCTGGTGCCAATACTGTTGAGTTACTAGTTCACGAGAGCAGTGGCTTATTATGAACATATTCTATGGGCTTGGGAGCCATCTTATTCTTCTACTAATTGATGAGTTTCGTTGATCCAATCCCAAAACATTCAAGACCTTACAAACTTTACTTGAGCTTGTTCATCTATGTGAACATGCTTTAAGGCTTTGAAGGAGCTTGGTTTGCTTCATCTAAACAGCCAGTAAACCAAGTCCGATGGCTAGTTAGCAAGCTTGCCTTTCCTTTCCTGGTGTCAACTAGAGGGCTGAGAGGGGAGTTTGGATGATACATATTGACGTGCACTAGGCAACTGTTGATGAGATCATTGCACTATTATCTCAAATGGTGATATTTCGTTGGTCATGCTATGAATTGGCCTTGTAGTACCATTTGTTTTCATATTAAGATCTGCTCGATTTTCTGTTAAGAATATGACATACTCAAGCAACGAATAATGTGATATGTTTATTACATGTTCAATTTCAGGAAAGAGTGCAAAGGTGTAATCAAATATGACATCACTTTGTTTTATTTATGATATATGCATCATACAATTCCAAGTTATAATGGTAAATGTCAACCTGATTTTTAATCAACTAAGGCGAAGTTAAAGAGTTGATCACAGATGCATGCCAATATGTACTTGCCAATGTAACACATTGTACATACCAATTGAAGTTTGTGTTTAAAAGCTGTCCTCTTGAATAACCCTTTTTTTTGGTTGTGTTCTGGATGCTTCAGTATTAACAAGACAATAGAACGCTACCAAAGTAAAGCCAAGGGCCTAGGAATCAGCAAGAGAGGAGTTCCGGAAAATGAGCAGGTTAGACATGCCTTCTCATATATGAAACCAAAAAGAAATGATACGAGAGTCTCATTATTCTTGCTTACATACAATGTGATCTTGCTGTTTCCCACATGCAACAAATATCAGATAAAATGGATCTTTGATTGCTGGTATTTGTACCCCCTCCTTATGGCTGCAACACAAAAATCTGGTTCCTTTCTCATAACAGTTCTATATTTCTTTCAAACCATGGACATGTGCTTTTATTGCTATTTCCAGGATGCTGCTGTCTAAGAGTAGGTTGGATATAACTGTCTTATCTGTCACACAATCACAGCAAATTGCATATATACATCTTTATCCAACCTCATTGACTTAGTTCTCTTGATTGCTTTACCTCATATATTGGTCTCAATTGATCCATGGAAACCAAAATCAGGAAAGAAGAATATTAATCTGAAAGAAGTTATGATATATATTGACCTGCTGTATTGTTGCAAGTGTTCTCATTACATGAGATGACTGGATCTTGTGTATCTTCATTCTTGCCTAGAGAGGGTCATACTCCAAAGCAAATCTGGGGAAACCCCTTCCGTTTTTTATTTGAGAAGGTTAGTTTGTACTGATCTTTGCTGTGTTGCAGACATCAATTTATGGGGGAATATGTATATGAAACAACTTTTGGTTTTATATAGCACCAAACCTGGGCCTAGAATCCAGTGAAAATCTTTGGAGAAAATTTCCCCTTTCCTAAAATCGTAACTTTCATTTAATTGCATGCTTCTCGGCCTTCTCCAGCTAATGTACCACTGAAACTAGTCTATACTACGTTGTGTAACTACTGACCAAGCATTAAACCATAATCAATTCTTATTTATGACTAGATTGATATTTATGCTACAATTATTCTTCTGGCAGCATTTGCTTTTATTAGTTTGTGTCCAAAGACTTCCACAGATATATAGGGACATCTTTTTCACTCTCTGTAACTGGTTCTATCTGCAGCATCACTTGGAGGGAGAAACTGTTGACCTGGCAAAGAAGATTGAGCTCCTCGAAGTTTCTAAACGGTCAAGCTTATTTTGAAACTTTTGCAATTAGTATCATATTTCCTATTGTCATAAAACCTCCAATTGTTTCTGAACTTCTCAACTTTAGATACTGCAGAAGACTATTAGGCGAATGTTTGGACTCATGTTCAATAGAAGAGCTACAACAGATAGAGAATGAATTGGAGCAAAGCTTAAGCAACATTAGGATACAAAAGGTATACCTAAGCCTCAAAATCCGATGTCTTCAAACCAGCATTTGTAACGTGAACAGGATGTTAACAAATTAACTTGGTGTCATCTACCTCCAGAATCATTTATGCAAGGGGCACATTGAGCAGCTGAAGGAGCAGGTTAGCATGCACACTTGTTCCTGCATTTTGGTATATTTACATATGGTAGGTTGTAGATTGCTGATTCCTATTTCTTTCTTTTGAGTGTAATTCAGGAAAGAATTCTAGGAGAAGAAAATGCAAAGTTACGAGGAAAGGTGAGATCTCATTTAGTTTCCTTTAGTTGTATTGTTATGCACCTAGAAGGTTCTATCATACATGCTCCTGAGAATCAAATTATATCAATAAACCCCTGCTTTGAGTCAAAGCAACAACCAGTTATCCTTAGTCTTAAACTATTAAGAAATCAGCAATAACATAACCCATTATGTAGTATCAGAAACTTTTTCTCTTAATCAATGTAGGATATTACAATTACCTTGTGTCTTACAGGCTTGTGAGACCGCTTATACAGACAAACACCACTTGCAGAATCAAGTAAAGTCCCACACTGGGGTAGGGATAAAGTTCGATATCAGTTGTAATGACTTAGTATGGGACTTTATTTGGACTCGCAAAGGGTGTTTGTCTGTTTGCATAGAGGTTGATTGTGATATCCCACGTTGCTTAGGAGAAAAAGTTCCTATATATATTGTGGGCTACTCAAAATCATGTAAATGCATTTTAGAGCCATAAAGGTTCATTAAACTCACAACTGACAATATCTATATGAGAGGGAGCGGAACGATATGGTATATGTCATGAGCTATTTGATGCTTCAAAAGTTTAGTTTTAGTATTCATATGCCTAGCACTGCATTTTTCAGTGTGGGTTGCAGCCACCGCAACCATCGACCAAACATCAATCAGTACCATATGTAGAAATTTCGGAGGTAGAGACAGAATTGTTCATAGGACCACCAGAAAGACGAACAGTCCGTTATCTGTCAGAGACCTGATCGGAGATGATGAATATAGCTTCAAGTCTAACAGCAGCACTAGCTGTCTGCAAGACCTTCAGCTGTTGTGATCTTCGTTTTGCACTAGTGCAAAATAATAACAGTGCCAAGATTATTTTGTGATTGTGCATGCAATAATTGAAGGGATTGTGCCATCCGAATATACCATTTGTATGATAATTAAATTGCTTGTGTGATATAGGCAGAGTGTATATTAGATTGCAGGAAAGGAATTGTATTCTGCTGGTATAATTCTCTATTCAATACTGGGGCTATGCTAGCTAGCTGAATCATACCTTTTCTCTATGTTTTAGCCTCCGAGTTTGAAGAGATAATTTCAGTTCAAATATTAAAGTTTGAAATCATCTTTCAAGGATATGATTTCAAATTTTAGAATTTACACTGAAGTCATCTACTGTATAATAAACTCCTTTTTCACAACTAACGGTGGAGTCTATGTTTTTTACTTGTGAACCGAGATTTTAAATTTCCTTGTTATAGATTAAATAGAAAAAAAAACGATAATATAAAAAAATAATATCGGTTACTTACAACTCTTAATATCTTGTCGTGGAAAACAATGAAGAGTTGGTGAAAGAATAATGAAAACTTGGGTTTTTTCTCTGTACAGTAAAGGATCAAAGAGAAAGAGCAAAAAGATGACAAAATAAAAAAAGCAAAAAAAATAATCTATAAAATAGAGGGAAAGTTGTTTTGGAGGAAACAATACGAAAGGGCATTTTTGTCCTAATCGTGTCATTTTTTATGCTTTTTGAGGGATGAGTTAATTTTGCAAATATGGGTGTTATTTTAACCCCTTTAACCAAATAACCCAAAACCTTACTAGCAAAACCATGATTTTAAAAATCGGACAGGGCCGGCCGGTCCGACCGTCGATCGGTCACGGTTCCGATTCGGTCCAACCAATTGGACCGGGAAGCCATTGAACTGTTTGAACCGGTCAGTTCGACCGACGAATCGGACGAACCGGTCGGTTCCCTCTGGCCCCAACATTTCATTTTCCTTCCCCCTTCCCCCTTTCCCATGCGATTGGTACCCCCACTGTCACTTGGAGCGTCGTCTGGCCGACAACGGAACCTCCACTATCGTTTGGAGCATCATTCGCTGGCAGCACCAACCCCGCCCCACCTCTTCCACCGCGCACTAAAAAGCCTTCCCAACCTTGGCAGCACCTAATGCAAATCCCGTCACCCCACCCCGGCAGCGGACTGGAAAACTCCCCCCTTCCCCGCGACGGCAAAGAGCCCTCCCACCGGAAGTTCCCCCCACCCCTAGAAAGCTCCTCTCTCTCTCTCTCCCATCCCCCCTAAGTTGCCTTCCATTTTAGTTTTTTAAAATTTAATTTTCTCTCTTTCTCTCTCTCTCCTCCCCTCCATCACCCCACGACTGGAACCTTCCATTTTAGTTTTTTAAAATTTTATATTTATTTTTTTAATTTTTGTTTTATTTATTACATATTGACATTTTAATTTATTAAAATTATTGAAAATATTGGGTTGATGGACAACTATAGATAAAAAATTTTGTGAAGAAAATTAAAAAACATGATAGATACTGTCAAAATTTAAATAGAATTTATTATTTTTATTTATTAATTTTATTAATATATAAAAATATATATTAATGACGTCACCGGTTCGATCGTCGGTTCGATTAGTGAACCATGAACCGATAACTTTTCCGGTTCGATAACCGGTCCGATTCTGAAAACATTGAGTAAAACTAAGGAGAGTACAATACAATGACATCAATTTTGGAAAGCTCCTCTCATATAGATGGATCATGTTTTCTTTAGTACCTTAGTTTGGAGATATTTGAATAGTTGTATTTCAATATTATGTATGAGTTTTTTTATTATTTAAATATTGTAGTAGATAGAGTCAAGGATTAAAATATAAAAAATATAGTAGTTTGATTTTAAAGAAATATTAAAAACTATCAAATGGAAGTTCAAATAAAAAACATCGCAAAAACTTATAAAAATTTTAGGAAAATTTTCAAAAAGGATAAAACAAATAATGATATACATTAAACTTATTTTATTAAAAAAATAATATATGATAAAATTTTTAACTTTAAAGAACAATATGTAGTATTAAAAAATACACTTAATAATAAAATTTTGATCTATATAATTTGAATGTATTTAAGAAAATAAAAGAAACAATACTATATGTATAATTATTTTGATCTATATAGTTTGAATATATTTATAAAAAATAAAAGAAACAAAAATATATGCATAATTATTTTTATTTAAATATATTTATAATTTTGTGTTTTTTTTTTATAATTATAAAAAATGTAAAAAAATATTTAGAAGATTATTATGTTTATATTTTGAGCAATAGATTTATTAGAATTTGAAAAAGATAATTAATAAATAAATTTTTTAATATGTATTTAAAATAGAGTATATGTATAGGTTATTTGATTAAAATGAATGAAATGACTCTCTGTAAATCTAATCTTCCATTTTTTCCCCTCTTTTTGATAGAAATACCCTTACTTTTTCTTATAACGAGTTTTCTTTTTTTTATAAAAAAAATTACATGAAATATTAAAGAGCATTATTTTTCAAGTTAAAAACATGATAACGATTGGATTTACAAATTTGGGGGTTCCTTTCTTCCCTTTTTGCCAATTGATACCATATGAATGGATGTATGGAATAAGTAATATGGAGCCAAGATGACTAGATGGCAATGGCATTCCTCCTTCACTCACTAATTCCCAAGCCTCTCTCATTAATTTTTTTTTTTTTAAATAAATATGTCTCTACATGCTTTGCTTAGAGGCGTTGAAACTTAGGATTTTTTAAAGAAATGCAGCTGCTGGACTTTGGTACATTTCTTTGTGTTTTTGCATCGAAGTCCATGAAAACTCCATTTTTTTTAGCAAAACATCACCAATGGATTTCGAAATTTTAATCCATGGATAGAACACTTGTAAATACATTTGCTAAATTATCTTATATATTGAATGCTAATCTCAAAAGCTTAATGCATTGAAGAACTTTGGTGAAGTGTGTTTGGTTGATGGCTTTTATTATATTATTCTTTGACTTGTGTAGTACATATATTGCTATCTTCATCTAATATTATTGGTTGTATTTAAAGAAAATTTATGACTCCTAAATATATTAGATCATAAAACTTAATTATACACATTCACTAACTTATTTCATAGATCATGAGTGTTTTTAAAGTATTTGTGGTGATGATTATTATTGTTTGCTTCACTGATCTTCATTGAGCAAATATACATCTTATTTGATCTCAAGCTTTATGAGAATTTGAAAAATATCCAACATCTACATATTCAAACATCTACAATTATGATTCTTTTGAATAAATGAGTCGAAATTGCTTGTTCCAAGAAGATATCACAATATATTTTACCTTGTTCTAGTGTCTTCAAGTTGATGTAGACTATAACTTGCTAGAAAACTTATAGAGAATATTATATTTCATTGTGTATAATTTACAAGATATATCGGTGTACCAATTGCATCAAGGTATGATATTTTTGAACCAAGTAATTCTTCATTTCCCTTTTTAGGATGAAATGAGTCCTTGTCCATTTCAAGTGAGTGAACAGATATATAAAGGAACCAAGTAGATGTGATTTGTCCGTATGAAAGTATTGCAAAACCTCTCTCTCTCTCTCTCTCTCTCTCTATATATATATATATATATATATATATATATATATATATATATATCTACTGATGGAGTAATATTCCGTTTGGAAAATGTTCGATTTGCACATTAAGATAATATGGTTGTAGCCTAACTATGTATCCATAAAAGACAACTTTTGATAACTAGTTGTTTCATCCACTAATTGATCAATCCGTGGGAGTGGGAAACAATCCTTCAAAGAAGCTTTATTTAAGTTTGAGTAGTCCATATATGCTTTTCATTTTCCATTATTTTTTGGGACACTAGTGGTGTTGGATAACCAAGTAAGGTAGTGAACTTCCTTAATAAATCCTACTTATAAAAGTTTTTTAACCTCCCAATTAACATTTTGTTGCATATCTAAAACACATTATCTTATCTTTTTCTAAACTGGGTTTACCTACAAATCCACGGTTAGTTTGTGCATGGCCACGTCTAGATTTATCCTCTTCATGTTGCCCACCTCCTAGACAAGTACATTTTGAAATTCCTTCAAAGCAATTAGTTTGGATCACTCAAACTTAGAGTACTACTATTGATAACAATATTTCCCTTCTTAAAGAACCTACTTGTCCATCAACTATACAATTAACCAATTAAGTTAACGACTTTTAGTCTCCTCAAAAGCTAAGAAAGAATTATCCCTCTTTCTCACTACTATAATTGCTATAACTCTACAACTCTCATGCTCCTATTTCCAATTTCTCAAATGATCCTTACAAAGGTGCCCAATAACACTTCTTTACTTTAAATTAGTCTCAATATCTTCATGACCCTATGATTAATCTAAACTTCTTGGCAAAAGGCCGGTAGCGTCCAATCATTTGGAAGTGGATTTTCCCCAAGTCAAAGAAGCTTCGACACACGCCTATGGAGGCAATTCTTAATGGAACTCAAAGCATTTTGACAAAGTCTATTGATTTCGGGGTCTTGTCCCTGATTATTCTAAACACAATTAGCTAACACAGACAAAGCATCAAATAAGGAAATTGCTTGTACCATAGAGTGATTGATTCATGTTCTCTAGCTCCTTGCTTGTGGAGTGGCATATTGGAAAAAAAAAAAGAGAAAGCTTGATCATCGGATTGGAATCGATGACTTAAGCCCCTTTATAAAGGGCATTAAATTTTAAGGGCGTGACTCACCATTTCAAAGGAGGGAAAGGCTTCTTTGTCGCAGGTGATATCACATTGCAAGGTGATGACATATTCATTATCAGGAAGTTAACTACAACTATTTGTGACCCAATGCTAACTAGTAGTGCTAACTTCCCTAGCATATTTATTGATTCTTCATTAAACCTAATGACAATGTTTCTACAAACTCCTTATTGGGAACTAAGGATGCCTACCCTATTCATAGTGGACAAGAAAAATATATCATCTGAATTCCCTAAATTAGTTTGGATTCTTTTAACCTCACATTTTTCCATGGACAATATTTCTACCAAGGCAACATTATGTGGTTGAATAACAACACCATCTAAGGTCACCTAGAAGACTAAGCTATCCTAACAAGGTTGGCGAATTCTCGTCTGACTACATCTTACTCTAATGTGGTTAACCTATTGAAGGCCATTCATTCTTGGGAAACTTTGATGAAACCTCCCATGTAAAGCATTTTGCACATTTTCTGTTCCATGGATGACTAAAAGAACCCTTCTTCATACTTCCATAAGTGATAATTCTACATGCATTCTTATCAAGAACCCTCACTTTACAATATTTGTCCCCTTCTTTCATGATAAAAAGTTGTGTTGTTCCTTCCTCAAATACATTTCTATTACATCCTTCAAGCTTTGGCAATCCTCAATGGTATGCCCTACTGTGGGGTCAACATAGCTTTCCACTTGAATCATAGCTGCCCTAAATCACTTTTCTTCATCCTATATATTATCTTCCTTAATCATACAAGATCGACAACAAAGGCAACTTCTGCTGAGATTGGATGGGTTGGGCTTTTTATTTAGATCAGGTAAAGCAACCCTGCATTGTAGGAATGGATTGTTTCATTTTGAACCAACTTGCCTTTTTAAATAGTAGGGGCAAAAAACATTAAGTCAACTATATATATATATATATTAAAGGCAATCAAAATATATCAAAGATCCATTATTTTAAGAAAGTTTGAAAGAAAATCTAGAATGGAGAGGGAGCATGGAAGTGATTGGATAAGTAATAAGTTGTATGGGTCATGTTTTTCTCCATGAAGGGACTTAAAGTTAGGATTTCGGAGGCAGGAGAAAATAGAAAAGTGTAAGAATAGAAGAGTGGTTGTGATGAATATTCTATACAGAAAACTCCAAAAGAAGTGCAAGTGCATGTAATCTTGGTAGTTGTAAACCGGTTGTCTCCACGAGGGCCCTCCCCTGCTCCCTACCCTCTTCTTCCAAAACCTAGTCCTACATCCTAAAATTGATCACGTCCATAACCATGGCCCCGTTTTCTTCTTCATCTTCCTCATCATCATCAAGAAAAAACAAAAACGTTTTTCATTTTAAAAAATTAACACCAAAAAAGTATCTTGCATCTCTTTAATCTCCCTTGTATTTTCATTTTTTAAATATTTCACATTTTAGAACAAAATTTACATATTACTGATTATTATTCTGTATAAAAGAGTTAATTTACAAATTTAAGAAAAAAAAATGCATTTTTTATTAAAAGATATTTCAAGAAAGTTGTTTGAAGTAGTGACCATAGTATTGATTTTTAAATCAGTCTAAGAAAAATAGTCTTTGTCTATTTACTTTTATCATTATTTTTAGGGCTATTTGATTAAAAATGATGAAATCCTTCCCAATTTGTAAATTTAGTCCTCAATTTCTTTTTACAACCTAAAAAACATCTATTTTGGACAAAAATACCCTCACTTTTTTCTTACAAAAATAACCGTCTCTTTTAAAACATATATGTAAATAATCGAAAATTTAAAGGGCATTTATGTAAAAAATTAGTTACTTTTCAAGTTTAAAAGCGAGAGATGTTAGATTTACAAATATGAGATTTTTTCAACACTTTTCACCAATTAATTCTTATTTTTACCAAGATGACATTAATATTTTGTTTCAAAACTATAAAATCATTTTATCAAATTTTTTATTTTGAACTCATATGTTTACATTTCAAAATATATAAAATAAGGGACCATAGTGAATAAACAATACTTTAGAACTCTCCATGGCTAAAAACAAAAAAGTTTCCCTAGAAAATAATCACAAAGCTACTAATATAATCATGACGAAACTAGTAATTTTTTTATTTTTATAATAGTTTCATTATTTAGTTGATGGACAAATAATACACACCCATGGTTGTAGCCTCTTAAAGAGATCTTCTACTTTGAGTTTGTTTCTCAAATTCAAAAACCTAACACTTGAGATAGACTTAGAATGTTTGTTGTTTAGTTCAAAGATGGTGCCTATCTGATGTCAACTTGTTTTTACAGTACTCTTTCACGAACAACTTGTTTTTACAATCTTCTTTCGCAAACAGAGTATAAATCTAGCTTAATGTGCTTCGTTCTGATATGTAAAATAGTGTTAGTGTTAAGTGTGATTGTACTAATATTATCACACCAAATTATTGGTAATTGTGGTATATGAATTCTAAGCTCTATAAGCAATTATTAAATCTTAGAAGCTTTTCTACTAGATTAGCCAAACTCCAATACTCGACTTTTGTGTTTGACTTTAAAATAGTATTGTAGGACCTCAGACGCTACTAACTCTCCTAAAAGTAATTGTTGTTAGGAAAGGCGCATACCCTAGCCTTATAGTGTATTCACCCAAGCGCCCACAACGAATACAAGGGGAGTTGATGGACGCGATTAACCTTCCGATCTGCCAACAATCTCCCCCCTAGCGACACCCTTGGGGTTCGAACCTGTGACCTCGGCTCTGATACCACTTGTAGGACCTCAGGCTCTACCAGCTCTCCTAAAAGCAATTGTTGTTAGGAAATGCGCATACCCTAACCTTATAATGTATTCACCCAAGCGCCCACGACGAACACAAGGGGAGTTGATGGACGTGGCCAACCCTTTGATCTGCCAACAAGTATATTGTTTCTTTGAATTCCAAGTAATCAAGTTAGATCTCAAATAAACACAAAAACTAGATATTGAGCATCTATCACTAGAGTCTAAGCCCTAATCACCATCACAAAATCCTACCAATTCAAGTGCAGTTGATGTTTTGAAATGCAAACCATAGTTCAATGTACCTCTTAGATACCTCAAGATCCTTTTGACAACCTTCCAATGAGCTTTCTAAAGGGTTAGATGTGAATTGACAAACATTGTTTACAATGCAAGAGATTCTAGGCCTAGTTATTGTCATACACTATAATGCTCCAACAATTGATCTATACAACTTGGGATTTGCAACTAGAGGATTGCCGAATCAAGACAGTTGAACCCTACTTGTCATTGACATGGATAAAGGCTTAACATATTGCATTTTAGCTTTGTACAAGCAGTCTGTGATATACTTTAATATGTATTATTTGTAGTTTGCTTTAATTATATTCCCAAGAAGCAATTGACAACTCCTAAATCTTTTGGTGCAAATTCCTTATACAAGTTCGTTCTCAAAGTTTAGACAATTTAAGCATCACTTCTAGTTACTAGTATACCATCTACATATACTAAAACATAGGTAGCATGTGATGTGATCCTTATAAACAAAGATTGATTTGACTTGGTAAAAACAAATTGAAAGGCATATAAGGCTACTACAAACTTCTCAAACTAGGTCTGAGGAGATTGCAATAACCCATACAATGCTTTGTGAAACTTGCAAATAAGATGGAATTCTTTAGTATGGACAAAACCAGGTGGCTGCTAACTTGTTGTTTCATCCTCCAATTGATCAATATGTGGAAGTGAGAAACAATCCCTCAAATAAGCTTTATTTAAATTTGAGCATTTCACACATACTTCCCATTTTCCATTATTTTTTAGGAGAAAATGGTTGTGTTGAATAACCAAGTAAGATAGTAAGCTTCCTTAATAAATCCAACTTATAAAAGTCTTTGAACTTGATTAACATTTTGTTGCATATCTAAAGTGTATTATTTATCTTTTTCTAAAGCAAGGTTACCTATGAATCCACAGTTAGTTTGTGCATGGCCGCTTCTAGATTTATCCCCTTCAGGTTATGTACCTCATAATTTGGTTCACTTAGACTTAGACTTTTGTTGATGATAATATTTCCCTTCTCAAAGAACTTACTTGTCCATCAACCAAACAATTAGCTAAGTTAATGACTCTAGTCCCCTTGACAATTAAGAAATAATCATCCCCTTGAGCATCACATTGCAAGGTGATGGCATGTCCATTATCAAGAAGTTAACTACAACTGTTTGTGGTCCAATGCTAACTAGTTAGGCCCTTCCTCCCTACCCCCACCCCCAGGGTATTTATTTTTCATTGAACCCAATGGCCTTGTTAGTGGGGCCTCCTTTAAAAGGACCCTCTTTTAGATATGGAGCTATCTAAAATTTGGAAACTGCAATATTTCTTTGAAGATTTGCATATATGTTGTCATTATATTGGTGAAAATTGGCTTAGGGTATCCAATTTGAGTCTAATACTCTTTGTGGAATTGATGGATTGTTCCATGCATTGATATTTTCACTTTTGAAAACTCCCTCAAGTTCCATTAGCCTTCCTTATTTTAAGGTTGGTAGTCACAATTACCCGAGGCATAGAGGTTGTCATATCCTCTAAACTTGCATACTTGTAAGCTTTAGTAAACGTCTCCTCCATATTTTCTAACTTTTTTTTATAGCAACACTAGAAAGACAAAATATAACACTTTATATCAAATACTTACATAAATTTTTATAAATAAAATAATACCATTTATAGCATGAGCCCCACACAAAGACAAGATTACATATATTATATGTATGTAACAATTAAAGGAATTATTAGAATAAACAAAAAATGATAAATTTGACAAAGGAAAAAGTAATTATCAAGTCATATTAAGAAATAAATTAAATACTAACAATATTTCAATGGATTAAGACTATTAAATATAAATTTTTTAAGTCTCCCTTTATATTTACTTAAGGAATAAAATTTTCAAAGATTAAAAAGCCTATCTAAAGTTAGAGTAGAACTCTTCAAAGATTCAAAGCTTTTTGAAATCTTCAAAGGAGATTTCAACAAATATCTAATTTCCTCAAACGGTCTTTAATTGTCATGATTTTCAAAACTTCAAGTTTCAAGCTTTTAGATCTAAATCTAAAAAAGATTTATTTGATATGAGATCAAGTTGCTCAAGTCATAATTCAACATTGTTTAAGTCAAGTTAAATCTTAAGCCGTGTTAAGGCCTAACTCAATCAAGGCTCTAACATGCCAAGGCCTAAGTCACACTAGGTTTAAGTCAAGTCAAGTCAAGGTCTAAATCACACCGAAGACATAATTAAGATAGAACCTAAGTCGTGTAAAGACTAAAAAGACTAAATCAAGTTAAGACTTAAATTAAGCTCAAGATATCCTAGTCTTTGATTAACAACTAAGAAAGAAAAAGTTAGATGACAAAATAAATATTGTACTTGCATCATTCTTCAAATCAATAATAAAAAGAAAAGAAAAAATCAAATTTGACCATACGTAATTTTCCTCTAAGAGAAGTTTATATGCATTACAATGAAAATAAAAATTTGAATTTGCCAGCAATTCCCTTTTAAAGGAAATTCTTCCTATGGCATCATCATAGTTTTCACTTGCATCTCCTGTATATCCTCAAGAATAGCACATTCTGGGAGATAGAAGTGGTACCTAGGAACAAAACCACCAATGTTGGCCTTTGTAGACTTGTAGAAATATCTTGCAAAGAAATATGTTATTTCCTTCCATCAAAATCATGAGTAATGCATTAAATGGAGGACAGGGTCTCCATCATAAGTAAGGAATTTTGAGAACGTAAATCCTGGGGCTATTTACCAGACCCAATAATTTGGTTCACAAAGTCGCGAACAATTTTCCCTTTCATTGAGTCAACTTTGATTTTCAAGTTTCAACTCATCTAATTGCTCCTCTATCGCACCCCTCCTTTGTTGGAACGGGTGGTTTCATTCTGAGCCAACTTTCTTTCTAAACAGTGAGGGCGAATCCTTTTGGAAAGAGCTATCATCGACGTGTGGTATGGATAGGCTAAGGGTACAATTGAGTGTCTGGAACGCAACATCTCAACTCCTTACATTTGCTACTGTTCTGGCTGTCTTTGCATTCGACACATTGACTCCTCTTCAGTCATGACTCTCTCCTACAATGATGCGTGTTGCTGAGATATTCTCCTCAGTCATTATTCTTCTTCCTCCTTTTTTTCTCTTTTTTTTAATCATATAAGCAGGTAATTATATGAACATGGTGTCTAAATATCAAAATGCCCCCTTACTTTGATGTGAAATGGGTATAAAAAATTTGACAAAGGGTGTTTTTATTAAAAAAAAAAACAGTTATTTTTCTTGTTTTGAAAATATGAAGGTCATTTTTGTAATATAGGGTAATATTTTGACTTTTTGTAATAAAGACAATCAAAATATCATGATTTTAAAAATAGGACCGATCGGTTACGATTACGGTTTCAGTTCAATTAATTGAGCCGACAAAGGGTTAAACCAGAATCGAACCAATTGAACCGGTGGTTAGATCAACGAATCGGATGAATCGACCAATTCCCTTCGAATTGAACGATTCAACCTTTTTTTTTTTTTAAGCCAAAAATACATTTTGATGTATTTTGCACCAAAATGATAACGTTTCCTATGAGAACCAAATCACTCTATGAAAAGCTCATTCAACCCATTTGTCATCAAGCCCAATAAATTTTTAGTTTTACAAGTTAATGATTCTTGCTTGCCTTTTATGCCTTACAATCTCTCTATATATATATACATATATTATCTATTTTCAATGTGGGATTAGTTAGTGAAAAGAAAAAAAATTTGCAAGCCTTGAGTTGGAACCTTCAAGTGTAAAAATTGAAGTTTAACCATTAAACTATAAAGTTTCTTCATTATATTATATTTGCAAATAAAAATATATAACAAAATTAATATTTTTTTTTTCAAATTTTTATTGTATAAAGGTATAAAATACTTTCACATTTATTTTTATAATAATTATATAATGTAATTTAAAAAATAATATAAATTAATTAATATAATAAATTCAAAATAATAAAATACAAAAGACATGAAAATAAAAATAAATGTTATAAAAAAATTTCATTTTAAATATATCTTTATATTTAAATATTATAAATATTCTATTTAATAAAATTTAAAATATTAATATATTTATATTTCTCTTCATCATTTAATTTGATATGTCAAATATAAAAAGAAAATATTATTAAAAATTTTAATTATATATAATTTTAATTTCTTATAATTATTTAAAATTTTATATAATATATAAATTATTATTTACGACATCATCAGACCGTGGCCCAACCATCAGTCTAACCAATGAACCGTGAATCGATAACTTTTCTGATTCAATTACCGATCTGATTTTAAAAACATTACAAAATATCAAAGATCCATAACTTTAAGAATGAAAGAAAATATAAAATGGAAGTGATTGGATAAGTTATTAAGTATTATGGATCATGTTTTTTTCCCTTCAATTGACTTGAAGTGAGGACTTAGGCAACAGGAAGCTTTCAATCCTTCTCTTCTTCAAACTTTACACTTTTATTCCTCTTCAAACTCTTCAATTGCTTTTTTCTTTCAAACTCTTTAATACGAAATAAATATAAAAATAATAAAAATAATATAATCAAGAGACAAATGAGTTTTTACTTTTTCAAAGCTTTTTACGATGACAAATTTTGTTTAATATCGACAAGCATATTACCCATATAATCTTAACCATGTTCCTTAAAAATTAGCACCATATCTTCGCCTCATCTGTTTCACAGTTAACCATATTAAGTAATTACTGAATGAAATAAGTCCGCTATTTCATCTACTTACGAAGTCTTCCAAGCCAAATCCCCGTCTGATTAATTTGGTAAAACTCGTATCTCGCAATAAAAAAAAAAAAAAACAAAATGGAGGTTTCTAATTATTTTACTCATCTGAAAGGGGGTTTTATTGACCATAATTTTCAATACAGACAAACATCATATTGCGCCTTTGAAAGAGAGAGAAAAGAGAAAAAGACTACAGAGAGAAAATAGAAACGTGCAAGAAGAGAAGAGTAGTTTGTGATGGCTCTGTGGAAAACTCCAAAAGAACCGGAGGACGACGGAGGCTTGGCAGTTGCAAACAGGTTATTTCCACATGGCTCCTCCACTGCTCTCTACCTACTACCTCCAAATCCGGGACCCACCCTTTAGTTTGCCCGGCCATAGGGCCATTTCTTTTCGTAAAAAAAAAAAAAAAAAACGTTTTAATTTTAAAAGATAAACAACATCTTTCATCTTTTTAATCCCTCCCGCATTTTCAATTTTCAAATATTTCAAATTTACATTAAAATTTATATATCACTTATTATTCTGTATAAAATAATTTTATCTAATTTACAAATTAAGAGAAAAAAAAAAGAAAAAAAAACCCACTGATTTTTTGTATTTAAAAGAGATTTCAAGAAAGTTGTTTGAAGTAGGTGCTGATAATATTGAATTTTAAGCCGATCCCAGAAAAGTGCTTCTCTGTACAACTTATTTTTATAATCATATGGAAACTAGTAATTTTCCCTAGAAAATAATCACAAAGGATGAAACTAGTAATTTATGGAGTCCATGAAGTTACAAAAATGGAAAGAACCAGGGAAGGGCGTGAGCATTTGTCCTTTTCTAGTGCTTAATTTTTATGATTGTATTTATTGGGAATACGCGAGCATCAACTGAAGCTCCATCATTTTTGTTTCCATTGATCGGATTTACAAAGTTAGAAGGCATATAAATTGTCGGAAAGCGGCCGAATTAGTCAAAGTAAGAATCTAACTTTCGGAAATGAATCGATTAGAAGTTGAATTTGGATGTTCCGGAAAGATCCGTCCAATTGCGGGGCATGAATATCAAGAACAACTCAACATCAGTGGAAAAAGGAGGCGTGTGAGTGAAGAGAAGTGGCGTGGATGTACAAGCAACCTTCTCGTAGCCTAGGCTGATCTGCGGACACGCAATCAATTTATCCTTATTTTTCGGAGAACAAAACTTCAAACTCAACTTGAGGTCTTCACAGCCCCAGGTGCCCTCGGTGCAGTGCCGGTTTCAGTAAGCAAAGTTAAAGCTAAAGGTAAAGCTAAAGCCAGAGGCATAGCGTAAAAGCAAGAAAAACATCGAACCTACAAACTCGGCCCATGAGCAAATACCCCACGAAAGTTTCTCTCTGTCCCCACTTGTAAGTTTTGATTTGTTGGTTTCTAAATTTGGGTTGCGCTCACAGTACAAGGGTTTGGAGGTTGAAGGAGAGTTTAACGAAGACGATAGGAGAGAGGGGAGATGGCTACTTTGACTGCTGCTCTTGTGCTTCCGTCTGAGCTCAAACCTTCTTTCTCTCCACACCAAAGTTCTCTCTTCGTTTGTCGAAGAAGACCAAAGAAGAGTCACCCTGCTTTTCCTGTATGTGTATCTTTTTTTTTCTATGTGGTTTTGACTAGTTTTCAAGGGTTCAGTGTATTTTTATCTCTTGTGAAGTTGATGGGTTTGATTGGATCAGGTCGCAAGGCTGTTTGGTCCTGCAATTTTCGAAGCTTCAAAGCTTAAGGTTCTGTTTTTGGGAGTGGATGAGAAGAAGCACCCAGGGAAGCTTCCTAGAACTTACACGCTTACGCATAGTGACATAACATCTAAACTCACTCTGGCTATATCTCAAACTATAAACAACTCTCAGGTAAATATGATCCTCGAAACCCAGATCAAAGTGACGTTTTGTTATCGATTTTAGCTTGTGGGGTTTGAATATTATTTCTCTTATCTGTTTATGAGTCGATCTGGATGTATGAATGAATTTAAAAACAGAGGAAAACAGGGGTTGACTGAGAGATATTAGAATACGAAAAAAAACAGAGTCAAACATGGATTATCGTTTGTTTAGCATGGATTTGAAGCTAATTTTGATGTTTTATCCTGGTTGAGTTGATCACAAGAACTGAAAGAATGAAGGGTAATTGGAGTTCTGAATTGCAGTTGCAGGGGTGGTCCAACAGATTACAAAGAGATGAGGTGGTGGCAGAATGGAAGAAAGTGAAAGACCAGATGTCTCTGCATGTGCACTGCCACATAAGTGGAGGCCATTTCCTTCTAGATTTGTGCGCTAAACTTAGATACTTCATCTTCTGCAAAGAGCTTCCAGTGGTAAATATCCAGCAATCTCCCAAGTATTGGCTTAGTTTCTTCTAGTTGTTTAGTGTAACAAATTAATTTCTTAACGGAATGATGAAAAAATCACAGGTTTTGAAGGCTTTTGTTCATGGAGATGGCAACCTGCTCAACAATTACCCAGAATTACAGGAAGCTTTGGTTTGGGTTTACTTTCATTCGAACCTCCCAGAATTCAATAGAGTAGAATGCTGGGGGGCGCTCAATAATGCAGCGGCGCCTCCTCCTCCTGCCGCCGGTGGTGGCGATGGTAGGGTGGAGGCACACCAGGACATGAGACAGGTGGAACCATCAAGCAAATGGGAGAGACCAGAAGAGCCATGCATTGAGAACTGTACATGTTGCTTCCCACCAATGAGCCTCATCCCATGGTCACAAGATCTCGCCCATGAAAATATTCATGATACCCAAAAGGGATTACAGCAGCAAACCTGACCAGATGATCTTTACTCTTTAAGAGTCTGTAGGCTGCTATTCACTATTTTCAAGCACTTGCATTGCTACTGTAAAATTTGTTGTAAAATGTAAATAAAAGGTTCATATTAGTCGGCATGGTGGGTTGGAACATTTATGGCTATATGTCTCTGTTCATTACCATCGTCTTTGTACAACGTGACTGCATAATCTTTCCCTGTTTCAGAACACTGTTAGTTGCCTTCTGAGGGCCCTGAATGATTGCCATATCCAAGTATCGTATTTTGGTATTTTGCTGGCTGTTTGATGGGACCAAAACCAACTACATTGACACATAACAATAGGAAAGGAACAATCGTGTTCACAATAAAAGCACGATTTTTTTTATGATATTTGTGCGGTAGATCTCAACCTGTAAGACGTGTTGAGTTCGAGTACTCTCCCTATTAACGTCTGATTTCCTCAAATTGTGAGGTCCATTGGAGTCTAGTGCCATGTCCATATGCAATGCTCCGCCACTAATATTTGTCATATATAAAAATGAAGAATTGAGAGGATTAGAGAATGGAGCAAAAGAGATTTTTCTTGCAATGGAACATTAAAGGGGGGGTTGGGGGGTGTGGACAGGGGGGGTCCGAAGGCGGTGGTCATCCACCATCATATTGAATGCATTTATAACACTTACCCTTGGATGTCCACGGTATTAAGATGAATATATATCATTAAAACTTTGCTAGTAAAAAATCTAAGAGGAAAAACCTAACGAATGAAAAAAAAAAAATTGATAATATCCTTATAATTTTTTAGTTGCTCTTAGTCTATAAGGCCACCTCGTTAAAATTCTTACTAATAAAATCCATTGGGACAAAACTTTTATGAAGGGAGAAAGAGTACAATATGCTAACAATATCCTTGTATAAACTTGCTCCCCCTCATTCTTATATTCTTATACTAATTCGTTACAAAATATCCTTGAGTTGGTGAATTTTAATTTTGTGTATTAACCACCTCTTAAATGTTGAGGTTGACAATGACTTTGTGGATAAATTTACAAGATCATCACTTGAACAGATTCGTTGAATATCAATTTTACGACTCTTTTGGAGTTTATGTGTATAAAAGAATTGTTTGTTTGGTTCTATCCAATTTAATATAACATCTTTCCCTCTATTTGTTCAATGTATGCAGTATTATCTTCACATAATATTGTCAAATTGCCTTTAATAGAGGAGAGTTCATATAATTCCCAAATATGACTTGTTTCATGAATTGTAAGTATTTTTTAATGGTTTGATGATATGACCACCATTGTCTATTTGACATATCTCCATGAAATAATAATATCATCACAATTAAACACATATATATCTTGTTTGTGGCCTAACTTTATATGAGTCTAAAGTGTCTCCTACTTTTGTATATTTAAATAATTATAGCTTTGATTCTTTTGAATAAAATTAACTCATATCAATATTTTCGTGAATATAGTACAATATATGTTTGATATCATTTTAATGTCTTTGAGTTAGAACAAAACCGAATCTTGTTAATAAATTGACATAAAAAGCAATTTATGGGCATCTAAAATTGGCACGATTCATAAGTGCACCAATAACTTTAAAATATGATACTTTAGGACTAAATAATTCTTCGTCATTTTCATAAGGGTGGAATGAATCAATTTTCAAGTTAAGTGATTGAAGAACTTAAAGGACTTGCTTTATACATATGAAAACATTTCAAAATTTTCTTAATGTATGTTGATTGATGTACTGAAACTCTATTTGGAAAATACTTGATTTATCAAATAATTTATTATTCTTGTAAGCTCTTCAAGAGTCCCAATAAGATTTAAGTTAGTAACATCCATTATAATAATTGCAAATTTTCATTCTAATTTCTTTAATAAAAATGCATGAACATATATATAGGGTTATTCACACAATGTCTTTTTGTAGGTATTTACTGTCACATGCATTCAAATTGTTTTAATTCATACAAAGATTGTTGTAACTTGATCACATATGTGTTGCAAGGCTCTCCATTGTTTGCTTTTGATAATTTAAATTATTCAAAAAATTATTTGCTTCAAACATTTTAATCTTTTAAGGAATTATTTGTTTCAGACATTTTAAATCCTTCAAGAAATTATTTTCTTCATGCAATTTAAATCTTTTGGGAAATTATTTGTTTTTGATATATATATATATATATATATTAGCTATGTAATAAAGTATAAATTAAGTCCTTCATAGACTATTGATCATAAAATTAAATCATTACATGAGCTAATACAAAGTTTCTATAGGAAACCTTATGCTACTAATCATTTTTTTTTTTTATGATATCATTTTTCTTATTGCGCTTTCATACAAATACTTATTTGTACTCGACGAGCTTTATGTCTTCAAGTCTTTAAACTACATGTTCAAATGTTTCTCATTTTATTAACGAGTTTAATTTTGTCTACACGGTTTCTTTCCAATTTTTACCAATCATTTTCATATTGGGATTTTTCCATATTTTGTGGTTTAGAATTTCATCATTTCTTATGATATCAAAGGCCACTTGGAAATCGAAATTATTGTTAATAACAAAATACTTTTGATCTCATTTTCCCTCGTATGTACATAACTTATTGAGATCTCATTATTTTCAAATAGTTGTGCCTCTTTAGAGGCTATTTATTCAATTTATACCTTTTCAAAGGTTTTTTATTCAATATTTACTTCTTTAAGGGTTATGTGCTTTATTTGTGCATCTTTGGGGATTATAGATTCATTAGTTTTCAACTTATTAGTCATTTTTATAAGCTCTTCTAGAGTGCCAAATTTTCCTTCAAGTCCACCACTCTTCAAATATATCTTAAACTCACTTATTAAGTATCTTATAAGGACATTAATTTGTGTTAGGGTATTTGCAATCAAGATATATGATTTTGTCATTTTCTTTGTATCAATAAATGCATTTGGTAATTAGTTTGCAAAATTTTGCAAATAAATGATCCATTGAACTACCGGTTAATATATATTTGTACAAGGATCAAGATGAGACAAAATATATGCATTTTAAGTAATTTCTCATCATTCTTCTCGAATCGACTTTTCTCCTAATGGCAGGAAAACATTTTTATTAAAATAGCAATCCATAAAATGGTTGTAAAACATTACTTGTCAAGGGTTTTATATATCTTATGATCGATAAAGAATCAAATCTTACATAAATCCCAAGTCTTGGTTAAGAAACCATTTTAGAGAATTGTGTAGGTTCAATTGGTTCATAAACTACATAACTAAACGTTAGCAAGTGAGAAATTTGACTTTTTTTTTTCCAACATGATGCTCAATATCAACCCCTAATTGACGTGTAATAGTCAATGAATATTTGAAAAGTAAATTTGTTAGCATTATCAAAATCTGTAATTTTAATTGAATAATTTAGAAATTGTGCTTGTAATTTTATTATTTATGCAATGAGCTTGGAAAAGGTAAGCATTACATTTAAAAATGAGACAAATATATGATCACCTAATAGATCATAAAATAATGAAATAATTCACGTGGTGGGTGGATACTCCCAGACGTAGACTTAGACATGATTTTAGTAAAACATGGCATACCTATCAAATTAATCAGAATTCCCATGTGAGTATTTGACGTATCATTGAAGAGATTGGGTGAAGCACAAAAATTTTTGGATCGTTGCTGGCTTACAAGAGAGTTAAAATAGGCCCATAATAAGCAAATACCCCACGAAAGTCTCTCCCCCCCTCTTATAAGCTATTATTTGTCGATTCATGAATTTGGGTTTGCCCTCACAGTACAAAGAATTCGAGGTTGAAGGGAGTGTTTAACAAAGAAGGTAGGAGACAGGGGAGATGGCTATTTTGACTACTGCTCTTGTGCTTCCGTCTGAGCTCAAACCTTCTTTCTCTCAACATCAAATTTCTCTCTTCGTCTCTAGAAGAAGACTTAGGAAGAGTCACCCTGCTTTTCCTGTATGTTTATATTTTTTTCTCTGTGGTTTTGAATAGTTTTCAAGGGTTCAGTGTATTGTTTTCTCTTGCGAAGTTGATGTGTTTGATTGGATCAGGTTGCAAGGCTGTTCGGTCCAGCGATTTTCGAAGCTTCAAAGCTTGAAGTTCTGTTTCTGGGAGTGGACGAGAAGAATCACCAGGGGAAGCTTCCTAGAATTTACACGCTTACGCATAGTGACATGACATCTAAACTCACTCTGGCTATATCTCAAACTATAAACAACTCTCAGGTATTATCGATTTTTGTTAGCGGGGTTTGAATATTATTTCTCTTATTTGTCTATGAGTCGAAATGAATGTATGAATGAATTCAAAAACAGAGGAAAACAGGTTTGACCGAGAAGCATTAGAATAAGGGGGAAAAAAACAGAGTCAAACATGGATTATTGTTAGTTTAATTAGAGCATGGATTTCTAGCTATTTTGATGTTGTCATTGTTGAGTTGATCACGAGAGCTGAAAGAATGAAGGGTAATTAGAGTTCTGAATTGCAGTTGCAGGGGTGGTACAACAGATTACAGAGAGATGAGGTGGTGGCTGAATGGAAGAAAGTGGAAGACCAGATGTCTCTGCATGTGCACTGCCACGTGAGTGGAGGCCATTTCCTTTTAGATTTGTGTGCTGAACTTAGATACTTCATCTTCTGCAAAGAGCTTCCAGTGGTAAATTTCCAGTATTCTCCCAAGTATTGGCTTAGTTTCCTCTAGTTGTTTAGTGAACAAATTAATTTCTTGACGGAAGGATGAAAATAATCGAATATCACAGGTTTTGAAGGCTTTTGTTCATGGAGATAGTAACTTGTTCAATAATTACCCAGAATTACAGGAAGCTTTGGTTTGGGTCTACTTTCACTCAAACCTCCCAGAATTCAATAGAGTGGAATGCTGGGGGCCGCTCAATAATGCAGCGGCGCCTCCTCCTGCTGCCGCTGCTGGTGGTGGTGGCGGTGGGGTTGAGGGACAGCCGAACATGAGGCAAGTGGAACCATCGAGGCCAGAAGAGCCATGCATTGAGAACTGTACATGTTGCTTCCCATCAATGAGCCTCATCCCATGGTCACAAGATCTCGCCCATGAAAATACTCATGATACCCAGAAGCGCTTACAGCAGCAAATCTGAACTGATGACCTGACTCTAGAGTCTGGTTGTTGCTATTCATTACTTTCAAGCACTCGAGTTACTGCCGTAAAATTTGTTGTAAAATGTAAATAAAATTTGGTGTTTGGTAGGAGGGAAGGACAGTGGAAATCGACATCTTGTTTCTTTTCTCATCCATTCTCATATTTGGATACATTAAATAAATGAAAATAAAATGATTCACGTAGAAATGAAATGTTGGAAGAGTGCATGAATATGTGTTGTGGTGTATAAGCTAAAGTGTACCTTTCCCCGTAGATAAGGGATTGAATACTTTAAGCGTCTTGTATTGTGAACCATTTCTTAAATCGATCTCTTGGATGTATGAACAGGAAAGTGAGAGTCTTCTACCTTCATGGGGTCCAAGCCTATCAGGTGGGATTTCAGATGCCTCGATCTAAGAAACCTTAATTTGAGTCCATTATAACCCTCTTACATCGGAGTCCATGGTTGACTTTCTCTCCACACATCTTTTAAGGGTCCTTCAAAATCTCAACTTTTTTAATTGGATTTTGTATCCTAGACGACGTTTTGGTTGTTGAATCCTAAAGGTAAAACATTTATTCCCTATTGAATCAAGACTGATCTTAGAGGAGGATAATCATCTCTCACTCCTCACTCACACTAATCCAATAAATGTCTTATAATTCTATTTGTTTTCTGTTTATTCTGTTTTAAGCTCAGTTAGTTTTGTTTAAGTTTCAAACCTTAAATTGTTTTGAACCACTATGAAATCTTATTCATAAATGGATGTCAATTTATTTCTAATGAGAGATATTTTGATTCTTTGAATATAAAAAAAATGATATAAAACATGTTAAACTTATTATTTAACTTCATCTTCCTTAGGTTTGTTTGACTTTTTGTGGTTATTGTCAATATTCTTGATTTTTCATTTTCACTTATCTAACGTTGAAATGTAAACAAATAATAATTCAAACCTATTTCTAGGTGCATCCAAACATAAAAATTGAAATCATCAAATTCATTCATATTTAAGAATGGGAATCGAAATAAAGGCTTGGTAACTGTTTTTTTTTTTTTAAAAAAATATTTTTATGTTCGTAAAAACTAAAAAAATAAAAACCCAAAAAAATATGGTCCACAACCAAAAAAAATAGAAAATAATTTTTTTAAAAAAAATTAGAAATCATAGTGTTTTGAGTTAATACTTTTAAGTAATTTATCTGTTTTAAAAAATAATTATACAAATATTAAGAATGATTAAAAATAAAATATTATATATCAAAATTATTTTTAAATTAAAGAAAATAAGTTAAGAATATTTTACATTTCAAATAAACTTTTATTATACAAAAATTAGCATCTGTTTGGCCATATTTGCTGAAATTTATTTTTAAAAATTGTTTTTTATTCTTTAACTTAAAAACAGTATTTAAAACAAGTTTCTAAAAACATAATTAGCTGGTCATGTTTTCCTTTTGTTTTTAAAAATTATTCTATATTTTACTTTGTTTTTAAAAAACAATAGTCAAATGATATTTGAAAATTTTAAAAACGGTTTTCTATTTTTAAATCATACCATCAAACAGATCTAGTTTTCTAAATTGTTTTTTAAAATAGGTCCCGAATAAACCTAAAATATTTATGCTTATTTTTCATTCTCATTCTCATTTATCCAACATGGCCTTAAAAAGTAATGACATGTGATGAAAAATGAAAATGGTGGGTTGGAACATTTATGGCCATGTCGGTTCACTATCATCCTCAACATGTGAATACAACTGTGAAGTACCATTCGAGGGCCCTGAATGGAAATGTGCAGGCTGTTGGAGGGGGGCCCAAACCGACCACATTGACACATAACAATCATGTTCCAAATAAAGCACGTTTCTGATATTTGTGCAGTGGCTCTTAACCCGCGAAACGTGTGAACTGTATATTCTCCCCATGGAGATTTCTCATGGAGTCCATTGGAGTCTACTCCCGCTTGAAATGTTCCCTCACTAACCTTTGTTTTATATGTATATTTTTCTTCGCAGATTTTTCTAATAGAGCATATTTTTATAGCCTGATTTTTTCTTCTATGTTGATGTTGAAGAAGATGAAGAAGAAAACAGGAGCATTTCCATGAACCAAGCTAAAAGAGCAGTTTGTTGAACAAAGAAATGGGAAAGGGTTGGGTGATCAAAAGGGGTTTTGAAATGCTCTCATTATTATTGTCTTTCATACCTACTTTCTTCCTTCTTCTCTCCATTTTTTTTATTTTCAATGGAGTATATTAGAAGGCATACTTCCAATACCGTTATGTGTTCCAGAAGACGTCCTTACCACTGGGTGGGCATCATACCTAATATTTCATGAAAAATCCACAAATACTTGTTCAGGGAGGCAGAAATGTGAAAGAAAACTAATTTATTTACATAAACTTTCAAGAACCGTGCTACATCTGATCATTGAAACATTCTTAATTATAGGATGGATGAGCGGCAGTTAAGAGTAGCTGACACCGCTTCCCACTATACATTGTATAACCATTCAGGGAAAACTAACAATAATCAATTTGCAAGAATGCAGGCATAATCTACAACTTCCGCTCAGATCTTTGCTTTTTCAGGTTCATGCAAATTTTCTTGTATGGGTGTTGGTTCCAGTGGACTAATCTGATGAGCTCGTCATCTTGACAAGTTATTACCTTTCTCCTCATCCTGCCATGGCCCAAGCAAGTGCAAAAGCTGCTAACTCGATACACATCAATCCCAAAGAGTCATCGGATTTGAGTTCTTCCAAGGGATGATGCTCCAATTTCACTATCAGTATTCTGCATTAACAGTTCCAATTGTAATAAGTGTTTTGACTTTTGGTCTCCCATTCAGATGAAGAAAGGCTAAAGCAAACAGGTTGATGCACGAGGAGGCGAGATATATAGTTTGTATATGCCTTTCATTGGTCAAACAATCAAAGGGAATCAACAGGTAAAACAACCTTCCATGAAGATTCTGCCTAATAGGGTATCAGTTTCCCCTCCAGCCTAAATAGTAAATAGAGAACCCAATGCCTAGGAAGTATGACATGCATATTTCCATCATAATCAGGCTTAGTTATTATTAAAAACAACTTAATAGCATGGGAGCCCCAAGAAATTTTTTTTATCATCTAACAAATCACTTACCTGTGATTTGGGAGAAGGGAAGACATTCCAAAACCGAAGTGTTTCATCTCCTGCTCCTGTGACGATTGTCTGAAACAACAGCGATTATTGGAACTATGAGATGAACATCCTCAAACTAAAGGGAAATAAATGGTATTACAGCTCTCTCATAAGAAGAATACAAGGAATGATGAAGGATGAATTACCTGTCCATCGGGGGAGATGGCAAGATAAAGAACTCTATACGTATGGCCGGTAAGGGTTGCCAGCTGTATTAGCCAAACAAAATTATAGAACCAAACTAATAAACAATGCTTCTTCTTTGCTGTTTGACAAATAATAATACACCAACTTTCATACCTTTGACATGGTAGGATATCTCCAAACTATTATTTGATTCTGGGAGTACCCATGGGTGCTTACAAGTTCATTGACATTTTTAGACCAGACAAGGTTGCATACCTGTCATGTTTAATAGAAAAAAAAAATAAAACAAAATTAGTACTGTTGAAAACCATGAGATACAATTTCTCTTAGTGCTGATATAAAACATGAGAGAGAGAGAGAGAGAGAATAATTCATTTTTATGAGTGCCTCATTTCTCTTGGTCTCCTTATTACCAAGGGGAGGTAGAACTACTTATTTGAAGTGCCTAGTATGAGGTTTCTTCATCCTCTTTTCTCGAGTCTTGAACCGACCTCCCTTGGAATGGCAAATGAGGACATAAAATAGATTTGAAGGCTTGATAAAGTGCTTTTTATTAGAGTGATTCTCGCTCCCTTAAAAAGGTATCGTCTCTTCCACAACATTAGTCTTTTCCTAAATCTCTCCTCCATTGCATCCTACACCTTGGAAGATTTGTATGAGGCTCTCAAGGGGAAACCCAAATGTTCTACCCCTTATTACTCTTTCATCTTCTTTCTCTTGCTCTTTACTCTTCTTCTCTCTTTCTAGTATGCCTGCTTCTCTCTTACATTTCTTATTCTTTCTTGCATCAGATTTATTTATATTAAAATGGAACCCTCACTTTTTGGGTTTTCTACATTGCTGATCATACTTTCAGAAGGCTTCTATCCTAAATATTGCTTCATACTCTTGAAGTTTGCAAGCATTTCTCTGATATAGAACCACACTGCCAACATAATAGAACTATTTAACACTCCATTTTTCATTGCTTGGAAAGTTTGAGGGAAAACAAAGCGAAAAGAGAGAGAAAAAATGGAAAGAAAGTAAAACTGAAAGGAAAAAAAAAAAATTGAACTCAATAAAATTTTCTTAAATCCTTCACCAAATCTATCTCTTTTTCTCTCCTATACAAAGTATAAAGAATTTGAAAATATATAAATTTCAAAGTAATTTTCATTAAATTTGATTTTTCTTCATATTTTCTTTGGTAAACCAAACAAGAGATTTTGAATTTGTTCCTCCCTTTTTTGTTTTTTTTCATTTCCCTACTTTCCATGATCCAAACAGAGCTTATGGGAAAAGCATTCCCTTATTCTCAACCCTGAACCCACTTCCTGCAGCCACCTCTAGATCATGCCTCTAGGCTATGTATCTTTGTGATTTTGGTCCACAAGACAATGTGATCCCATATACCCACAACATGCTCTCACATGTAAGAAGCCAGAAAGCAAAAGCATTATGAGAAAGGCTCCTTCCACTCCATTCCAAACTGTAATCATTTGAGACTTATATGTTATATCATGGTTTCAAGAATATGAAATTAAGGAAGGAATCGTTTATGAAGTTCTTCCTGTGTTTGTTTATTTCTTCTGCCTTAAGTTGAACAGCCAAACTAAACAGTTCATTATCCATTTTCTTTTCCAATATGACTGAACTGAAAAAGAAAAACAAAATGTTGAAGAGAAACAAAGAAAGAAAACAGTCACTACTACTTTTAGGCTCCTTATCTGTGTATTGTCAGCTGCTTTTTCAAAATGAAGATTTTGATCTAATTATTTTTGTTCTTGTAGAGGCATGTGCTACTTAATTCCACTATTGATATCTCCTGTTCAGCATATTTTTAGAGTACAACAGAAGTTTCAGGATAAGGAGCAAATACCTCTAGGCCTTTACATTATATTTGTTTTATTGACTGTTAGGAAACTGTGTATGTATGCATCACTCATGCAACATGATAAGTCGAAAAAACCTAGGTGGATGTCCCTTTTTCTTTGCATGTGCCAGAAAGCATGAATAAAAAAACCATATGAATGAAAAGGTAGACAAGCTGCTTAGCTATAAAAAGGAGGATCAGTATCACCTGACTGCCGGTGTCCATGCAGCTCAGGTGTGAGTTAGTGGTTGTATTCCAGAATCGAATGCAGCGGTCTGCTGTACCACCCCCAGATGCAAGAAGACCATGAAGATGGGGGGACCATGCTATGGCTTTTACAGCTGCTGTATGCTCACAGTATTTTAGGACAGGTTGAGTTGAATGTTGATTCCAAACAAAAAGCTGCACATAGATGAGACACACTCAGGAGCAGATATTACTATCACTGCAGGAATACATGAATTCCTCTGTAATAACTGCTAAGCATCAACATAAATAGAAGATGATAAATAAATAAAATTACATACTCTATTATCATTTCCTCCTGATGCTAACTCACGGTTATCATAAGACCACTTCAATCCACAAACCTACACCAAAGGTAAATGATTTTCAGGCTGAGAAAAATACAAACTCATAATTTTAATGAATAGAACAACATAGCTATACTAAATGGTTTTTAACAAAAAGGAATGCAGCATGAGACATTGGGAAAGAAAAAAGAAGCAACTATAGTTTTAAGAAAACCAGAATCTGCAAGAAAAATCAGGATAACAAATGGTTTAAAAAAAAGAAAAAAGAAAGAGAAACAAAAAGATTAAAAAATATATATATACTAAATGAAGAGTAAACATAGAAAGAATTTGATTGACCAAGAAATTCAAGCGGTAACCAATATGTGTAGGAGTCTGACCTCTGACTTGTGTCCAGCGAGCTTATTAACAAAATCATCCTGAGCACGTATATCACGTTGAAGAATTGTTTTATCCCGACTACCTGAAGACAACATGGATGAGCTCCAGGCTAGAGCTCCAATACGTAACCGATGACCCTCCATAGTTCGCACTCTCTTGCAGCGAGATGCATCCCAAATCTACATAGAAGGCGGTGAGAGGCATCAGTTAAAGGTAAAACTAGTGAATACCGCATGTCATATGTCAATATTAGATTATAGCTCCTGAAGAAAGATAGACAATCATCTTTTATTTTATTTTATTTTATTTTTTGATTAGCAGCCGATCATCTTTTATTTTCATATTGGATATTTGAGAATCTCAAAAAAGGATTTTCCAAATATAAATTTGGAGCCACCGTCCTTTAGGTGTAAATTATGTAATAAGCATGTTCATATTTTTGCCACTGTACACATCATTTTGAAGAAACAAAACCAAACATATTCCAAGTTTTCCAACCAGGGATAAACATCAGGCCAGGTTTCATCGTTTCCCAAACAAACACATAAGCAAAGAAAAAATCTCAGAAAACAGTTGAATGGATCCAATTCATCCAATCATTTCTGCATAGAAGCTTCAAGCTTTACCATATGAAATGAAAAATGAAGCCTTATGAACGTTACAAGAGCAGTTATACATATAGAAAGGTAAGATAAGAAGTAGACATTGAAAACAAGCTTGCATTTTGACCGCATGCAAATGATGGTTCTCCAGGCAACCAAAAAAAAAAAAAGACAAAGGCCAAGGGAGTCCCCTTCCAAAGCCAAATGCAAGTTTTTTTTACACAAACAATTCAAATTCTTAAGGGGCAATCTTTCCACCCTTTGTTGTGTCTCACTTACAACTGGAACATGATATGCTCAAGAATGCCAAGGTGTTCAACAAACATACACATCCCATATGCTCAAAAGCAAAGCCAGTTCCAATATAACCAAAGGGAAACACAAAATCTGAAGCCAAGATAAATGATCTTAAAGGTACAAGTTACCATGGGCAATTAATGGAGTTCAACTACGAAAGTATTTACTTCAAACTTTTTTTTCTTTCTCCATTTTTTTTTTAATTCTGTTACCCTGTTTATAGGCAAAAGATTTTTTTTAAAAAGTGCTAACAAACAGGAGGCATAGCCCAAGAGTCCCATTACAAAAAGGCAAATGAAAAAAGACGCAAACAACACCTTTCTTGCACATCCATACAATTAAAGAAATCTAACATGGCCAAGCAATCATTGCTCAAGGACTTTCAACACCAAAGGCAAAGAGAACAAAAAAAGACTCCTTCAATGATTGATCCAAGTCCCCTGAGCCTTCAAAAGTTCTGCTACCTTGCTATATCAAGTGGTCCAGTACAAACATTATGCATTTTTTTCCACAAATTCTTTCGCTTTTTGCCAACAAATTTCTCATGCCACTCCCAATAAAACTTCTTTCACTGTCTTAGTACGCACCTAAGAAGGGTCAAAACAAAAGAATAACAAATGCTACAAACTCACAACTTTACCAGTTGGCAAATATGATTGGTTGATTCCTTATTGCATATGCACAAACACAACCAGTTAGCTAAATGCCACCCTCCATTCCTTAGCTGGTCCATTTTCTCCCCAGACAAGTCTCCTAAATGAAGAAACTCACTTTTGTAGGGTCCAAGGACTTTTCAAGGAAGGGACCTCTTGAATTGGGCTCCAAAGTTCAATAAAAATATTTGATTGAAAATTTTCCGTTCTTAATGCATCTTTATACTAGCATATTGTCATGGGCTCGGATCTCCCCTAAAAATCCATGCAGCAATTAAACACCTCAACACTTTGAGCATCTAATTCGACTTGATTCATGCAAGGAAGCAAACCTAACAGCCAAAAGGAAGAGAATGCTTGCAGAAATCAAGTATAATAGCACTAGGAAACTTTATTATACAAGAGTCAAGACACTTCTCAACTCTTTGAAGTTGTTAGAATAGGTTACAAGGTTCCTTATTTATAGGTACTAGGGGAGTGTACCCTTCTAGTATGTTTTCGATGTGGTATTCAAATAAGCTCATCAAGCACATCAATTACCAAGTACCTTAAAAGCTGCTCCAAGTTTTTCCAAGCACCTCTAAGTACCTTAAAAGATGCTCTAAAATTTACCAAGCACATCCAAGTACCTTAAAAACTACTAAAAACTACTGTAAGTTATTTTTTTGTTGAAAGTACCTATTGTCAAGGGATGCATTTTGCCAGCATATTTTCTACCTTTAGCTTGTAGCATGTTATGTCCCACCTAGGTGCCTTTTCTAGACTTCCCTTCCTTTTTCCTCTTGGTAGTTTGATGTGGTCACCCATTCACAAGGTGTGATGATCCATGGCACATTGTATCACTCGTGGTTGTGGCTAGGAATCTCACCTTTGAATCTAACTCAAACCTCTAAACAATGTTAGGCACGGGTTTCTTCGAAGTGCAGCTAGCTCTCACCCTTGAGTGCAACTAGGTATGTCTCTCCTTCCTCAATGCCCTTCCTTAGTTGCATGCTAGAAATGACTGCAATATCAATCTTAGTTCCATCACCATAGCAACAATGCAGAGAGAAAAAAAAAAAAAAAAACAGCTCCTTCTCCTTACTTGGAGCTAAACCAATCAACTATGTACGTTCTAGCCCTAGTCTTGAACTCAAGAAAAAACTTATAAATCTATACCAAGACCTTAAAAAAGCACAACTCATTAAAACCATTAAATTTTGAGATTTAAACATCATACAAAATATGAATAAACAGCCTAAACACATTAAAACCCTTTGAATATTTGAGGCTCAAGCCTTAATAGCCCCGGGGCTATAGCCTTTAGGTTGATTTATAGCCTCGCCTTGAGGAAGCCTCAATAGCCTTCTAAAAACATTGTCTAGTATAACTATCTTTTTATCTCTCTCTTGAAATCATCCAAAGTATCTATGGTGCACAAGCCTTTCTCCACATAGGCATGCCTTGAGAAAAATAATGAGTAGCAGTTCATAGCTTGACCTGCTCATCAATGGGTGTTGTTGTCTCGAAGTAGTGCTCTATATGCCACAAGTAGTTGGGCTCCTTAACATCCTTATTGTCATTGAAGAAATGGGGCTTGGCCACATAGCCACACCTTGGCAAAGCTTCTTGAAGCTAACCTCAAAACTAGAAAAGGTCTCTAACATCTTAATTTGAAAGGAAGACAATTCTTCACATACCTCATGCCTTAAAATCTAGGTTGACCTCAACATGCCCTCATTGGGTCCAGACTTGTTCCATTAAGCTATCAATGTCTTGCTCTAAGCCATGCTCCCTAAGTCAATCCCCGTTGGTTTTGCCCATTGCTACCTCTACTTTGACAAAGCATACTTCCATGGTCTAAAGAGCATCTTTAGGCATCTCCCTCTTCTCAACCATGGTCATGCTAAGTTTACTACTACAAGATTGTTTGCTAAGAGCTGCTTCATCTATCTCAAAGTCAAACATACTTGTTAGCTTCCTCTCTTCCTTAGTTACAAACTTCTTTTGTAACCTCAACTTTGATGTCACTTGTTATAGACTAAGATCTCTCCTAAGATAACCATGCAGCTATTAGGCACCTCAAAACTCTAAGTACCCAAGTTAGCCCAACTCAAGTGGCTACAAAAGCAAAACTAAGAACCAATGAGAAGGGAATCTTTGAAGAAAGAGTTACCATACAAGACAATTCTCGACTTCTTGAGGTGGTTAGAATAGGTTATCTAGGGAAAGTACCTTTCTCCCATGAGTATGATGTGGGATATAGATAAGTTAGTCAAGGTCAACATGCATGTCAATTACATCCAAGCACCTCTAAGCTACCATAAGAACCTCAATGTTGCTCCAAGCAGCTCAGGGTTCTATAAGGTTTTGAAGCTATTTGAACTTAGGAGAACGGAAAAAGATCCACATAAAATTGGGGGCAAACTATGATACCATTCTTCCTATCCCTAAGCATCATTGGCCTTCTAAATTTACTTGTGTGATTCAACATTCAACAACTCCCAATTATGAAAATGTCTTAGAAAACATAGACTTCAGTGCCCACAGCCTCCAATCTCCTCATAAAAAACAACCACCCAAGCATTCTAAATAAAAACAATTGGGAATAAAAAAATAAATAAAAAAAGGAGGTACTCAATAACAACTCATGACACCAAATGCTATGTTAAAACTTACATTAAAAAAATAAAAAAAAATAACAAAAATCTGTTTATGAAAGAAGCTTTGCCCATCCTATCCTTATCACTTTCCACAATCCCACTCCCAAAAACTCTCTAGAGCACCAAATACTCACCCCTTGCAAGGATTATACATCCAACACCATTACTCAAGCATGACCTTACTAAGGAGGAACAAGTTTCTTTGACCTAGTTCTTGCTTTCCCTTATCAAATAAAAGATTGTACCATTTCACCAGCCCCTCACAACCACCGCTAACACCATTACTCGAGCATGGCCTTACAAAGGAGGAACAAGTTTCTAAGATCTAGATCTTGCTTTCCCTAATCAAATAAAAGATTATACCATTTCACCAGCAACTCACAACCACCACTCTTAACACACAGAAAGTTAAGCCTAATCTTTTCTGTTTTCTTTTTTTTTTTTTTTTGGAAACAAAATAAATTCATTTCATTGAATGGTAAATACAAAGAAGAGCAACCATTTCAACATGTACAATGTTAAGCTTAATCTTCTCATGCCTCAACAACATCATTCTAGGGATAAAAAGGAGGGACAGGCAGTAAATAAGAAAGCTACACAAAGTACTCTTCAACAAAATTAATTTCCCTCCCCTAGACAAAGTACTCTTTCATAACGTTACCCTTAACTAATCCTTCATGTCCTTGGGATTTAGCAACCAAGGGAATTTGAGAAAAAAATCTTGCAGTGAACAACTACTAGTCCAATGGAAAACCCTTCACATATTCCATTCATTCTAGTCCACTAATTTATTAGATTGGCCATAATCTTAAACATTTATCATCAACCACACTGTTTGATATCACTATTAGTGATCACATTTTGAAATTAAGGAGAAAAATGTTTCTAAGACATAACCTACAATTAATGGAGTTCAAATAGGGGCCACTGAGGAAGCCTATCCCGAACAATAAGTTTTCTGTCCTTTGCTTTTAATTTCAAAAGTCCCCCACTTAAATTGAAAACTTTGTGGTCCTTTTTTATTGATAGCACATTCCCTTATTAAAAAAATACAAAAACAAAAACAAAAACAAAACAAAATAAAGCTGCAAACTGAATCAAGAAGTTTCCAAAATCTTGTCCTGAATAATAATGTTTGTTTCCAATTGTAAGACAACTTCAGAAACTTCTAAAAAACCCATCAACTTAAGTATTTGCTTTTGAAGTTTATCTTCTATAGTGGAAAGAACCTGAGAAGTATGGTTTAACAGGAGCTATGGCAGCATATAGCACAAAATGGTGAAATAAAATTCATGTGATTGATGCAAATTGAGTTAAGGCTTGTCTGAGTTGAGTGAACATCCAACATATCACTATCAGCATTTAAATTCATCAGGGATGATTGGCATCCCGTATTATCATATTTCATTAATTGAATTTACAAAGCCTATGTTGATGTAAACAAATGGCACAACACCCAAATAACTGAACGACCACATGCCTTGCTCAAATCTAGAACTTGCAACAAATACGAGATTGTGATCAACTAATAATTTCCAACCTGGAGTTTTCCATTACTAGTTCCAACAGCAAGATGTGTGCCACGCTGTGCCCAGCCTACTGAACAGACACTTACATCCATTCCCAGATCACACAATTTTGTCACCTGCAGATGGCAAGGAGAAGGAAATTAATTAACTCAAAGAGCAAAGTAGGTGAGACAGAAAATAGAAAAATGAAAATTTATGGAGGTAAACATAGAAAAGTACTAAAACTCTGTGTGTATGGCCACATTAGCGATCATGATCATTTTTGTAGAATTCACAAGGCAAGCATCAAACACAAGGCATTGTATAAACATTCTAAAGTTTTACATCAACACACATACAGGCACAAATCCAAGAGTGCAAAACAATCATGCCAGGTTACAACATATACACCAACCTCAGATTACATTCAAAAGGGAACAAATTTAAGTCTTATTTAGAATGGAAAATCCAGAACTCACCTTGCTACTACAAGCATTCCATAAATAGACACAATTGCCCAACCCAACTGCCAACACATTATGCGCGGACCAATCAACGAGATTCAGATAAAAATCATCTTGTAATGCCGGAGCATCCAAAACCTAGTCAAAGCACGATAACCTCCATAAACCATAAAACCCAAGGACAGAAATTTATGTCTAAGCCAACACATCATCAATCAAACAAGAAATTCACCTTATAAGGCGATCGAGGAACCTTCCGTGCTGCCTTGACTGGGCCATGACTCACGCCCGGCAATGCATCTTCAAACCCGAACGGCGACAGCGAGTGCATCGACTGCCGAGTCTCCGTCTTGTACCGAAAAATATTCCGGCTCGACGGATACACAGAAGAATTCTTCCCATCCAATCTCATCAACTTATCCGGCGTGCCTGGGGAACAGACTCCGGCATCGGGCCCGAATAGGGCCGTCCTCAACAACGTCGCATACGCGCCAGAGCCATCCTCTCGCCCCTCCGCCGGCGAGTTAGCTGACGGGGAGATGTCGAAGAGCGCAAAATTGGAACCTGTTCTGCTGGGGATGAATCTATCGCTGTAAATCGTTCTCGACGGCGACGGCTGATAACCTACACTGATCATACGCTCGATGTGGGTCGACGGGGTTACGGGTTCGAGAGATAGAGGGGTCTTCGACATTGTAGAAGGTAGATTTAACCCTGAGGAGCTTCTGAGAGCTGATGGGTTGGTTGTTGAAGGTGTTGTGGGATCATCCATAAGCGATCAGAGTGAGAGAAGAAACCCTAGACCTGGAGCGAGAGAGACAAGAGAGGTAACAGGTTAGGGTTTGCGTATGGTAGAAGATAATGTAGAAAAATAATGACCGTTTGGTTTGTGGGAAATTGACAAGAAGCTGTTATTTTTCCCGGGAAAATTTAGTATTAGAAGTTCCCTTTGCGGGAAAAAATAGACGCTGCGTTTGCGGTGGATGTCAATTGTCAAGCGGCTTCAAGTGTAGATTTCCTTACCTTTTCCGAATCCAAACTGCAAGTTGGGCTTTCACCTTATAGATTGATTAGGCTCAATATCTTGGGCCTTTGAGCTCGAGCAACCCAATCACCAGGCATGCCCACAGTTCATAAGCCCTCCTTCTCATCAATTATTTTTTCAAAATATAATTTTAAATTTATAAAATAAATATGAGAAATATGTTTTACCTTTTCAATTGTGGACGCAGACCACTTGTAAGTTGTAACTTGTAAGAGCTACATCATCTAATCCCCCTATATATATATATGTGTGTGTGTCAAATATTAGAGATTGTTTAATAAATCAAATTTATTAAGGAAAATAATTATAATGGAAATAATTAAAAATTCAGATTTAGTAAGTAAAATAATTAAAAAGCAATGCATAATTGGAGACAATTTAAAAAAAATACCTAATTTGCAAAGCCTTAAAATCAAACTAGGGTATTGATTTAGGAAGTATCTAAAATTAGAATTAGATTTTAGTTTTTAAAAATTATTATTTAAGATTAATAAATATAAATAGTAGTTAAAATTAATGAGGATTTGATGATTTTAAAAAAATTAAATTAAATTTATTAAACAATTTTAATACTTAGGTAGTAAGCTTTAAGTAAAAAATTTAAGAATTATTTATTTTAAAATCAATTTATGTTATTAAATAATAAATATTAAATTTTTCCAAACACCCTTTCATTTAGAACTTTTTTTTTTTTTTTTGGTTAACTCAATTAAAAACTTGCTTTAAAAAAAAAAGAAAAAAGAAATAGAAAGTGTTATTAGTATTTGGTAAACTTAATACTTTTTAGCCAATGACTTAAAGTTAGTAAGTGCATATTTGAATACATTTCTTGTTTTTGTTTTTAAAAATAAGTCTTATACAAAATAAAAGATTTCTCATACAAAAAGTAAGTACATACCTTGCATCCTTGAGAGGATCTTTTAAAATTTTTAAAATTTAAGGAATTTTTTAATATTTTTTTTATAAGGTTTCTTATATTTTATATAGGGGAATTTATTTATAAAAATAAAAAATATACCATCTAAGTTATTAGCTTAAAATTTATTAATTAATTTTTACTTTACATATTTAAATTGTTTAATAAATTTATTTTAATTTTTTTAAAATCATTGAATTGTCTTTTTATCATCATTAATTTTAATTAATATTTATCTTCCTTAATGTTAACCAATATAAAGCTTCCTTAATCTTGAGTAATAAATTTGTTATAATTTTATATTCAAAGTCTTGTACACATATAAAATAACCGCAATATAAAAAAAATGTTTAAAAATGATTTTCTCATTTTTTATTTTACTATTAAATTTTTTTATAAATAAATAAATAAAAATAAAATTAATTAAAAATATACGCATTTATATAAAAGGATTAAAATAAGTAAAATGTGTTCCAAGTAACCTATAAAAATAATTTATTGGCTTTACTTTATTTTATTTTTTCTTCATTCATTCTTTTCTTTTCTTTTATTTTTCTTTTTAGTTTTTTTTTTTGGCAATTTCTTTCCAATTTTATAAGAACCAAATATAAGCTTAAAACTATTATTAATTTTAAGTTATATTATTAAGTTATTTTATCAAATATAATAAATATATTTAACGACTTAAATTAAATTATTAAATCAAATTAAGTCATTAAATTAATTTATCACATACACTCAAAATATAAAAATTTTGAAACAAATCTTACATAGATGCTTGTATATCTAAAAAAACACTTTTTAAAATTTAAGGAAGTAAATTTCACTTTTTTATATTTTTAAAATTTTGAAAAGAGTTTAAAAATACAAAGTGAATTTTTATTTATTTATTATTGGACTTTCCATTTTTTAAAAATAGAAAGTGTATCATAGGGCACCTAAATTATGATTTTAGGGGAATAATTTTGATGTTGTGAATATTTTATTAAAGGTGATACAATATTCTACATAAATGAGAAGAAAAAAACTTTCTCCTTTTTTTCTTTAAAATTATTTATTAAAAAAAAACCCTCTAAAAATTCACAGTGAGACGACATTCAACTGGACAAACAGTCTTCGACTTAAGAAAGAATGAATCCAAAAAACTTTTTTACCCACGATTTCGCAGAGAGCTGTTAATAATCTTAATGTGGAGCCCATGCTGTGTGGAGAGATTACTGTTGAATCACATATTGCTTTTCCTGGGATGCCGAATCTCACCTCAACCACCAGATCAATAGTTTGCCCCTCCCAATCTCATTCAAATTTGACTTTCTCTGTTACTCTAATCAATCTCACATTTGAAATCCATGGCCTACCTGGAAGTTGGGTGATTCAGAGTTGACCATACAAGATATAATGTAATTGATCCACATTCTAAACCCTAATCAATTCACTTCCCTCTCTTAAACACTGAACAGAAATTACTTTTTGTGATTGATCCAATTTAGCATCTATGTTTGATCTTTCTTTTTTTCCCAATCCTTTTTCTCCTTCTCTATGCTTCCTCTTTATGAAACATTGGACCAGAAGATCATACTCTGTTTTACAGAGCATTGTCTCAAAGAAGACCCAGAACTGCTTTTGTGAATATGATTCTGAATGAAATTTATGGAAGAAAATTAAGACGACTTCTCTTAATTTCTTCTTCTCAGAACAAAAAAACTTAATATATTTTGAGCTAATCTTACAGAAAGAATGAAAATGGCTAATTGGAGTATAACAATTCAAGGAGGAGGAGGTGTGTACTCATCCTGAATTGAGGGCATTGTCCTTGTTACAGCAGCTATAGGAGCCCTCACATGCCCAACCATGGACACCTGCAAGGCTTCTTCTTCATAGGCTCTCCTCTCCAACTCCTCCATTCTTGATCTCTTCTTTACCTTCACAAACATTGCCACCAGAAGCAATCCCAGGAGAAATGCACCCAATGTAGCCCCAATGGAGGCCCCCACTGCCACCTTCCACCAGCTCATCCTTTTCCCCTCCTGCAACTCCGGTGACTCCATCACCAACCCGAAATGGCCGTGCTTTGATGTGACACAAACATATGGTGATGTCTGGTTTGTCAATGTCACCTTGCCATCACGCTCAAATGTAGCACATAATGGAACAGTTCCCGGAGTCTGGACCAGGGTAATGTTGCTGAAGTCTACCTTGATGGGTGTTTTTCCGGCGAGAATGCCGAGCTCAAAGGGGTTGGTGTAGTTCCTATTGTCGTCTGCATTGTATGCCAAAAGGCCTAAAACAGGGGAAACAAGCTGGTATCCAGATAAATTGTAGCTCTCTGAGTAAATAGAAGACAAGTTGTTTCCGAGGTTTTGCCTAATCACTATGACTCTCTCCACACAAGGGCTGACTTTTATCCCGATACCCAGTTGGAATTCCTTGACCTGAGCGCCATACCGGCGAAGACTACCGCACCTGAATCTCACTGTGTCGACTCGGATGCCGGAGAAGTTGGCCGGTAAGTCTACAGTGTGTAGCATTCCTGTCCTGGAGCGTGTGTTGTAGGATCTGATGGTGTAGTCTCTGAGGACCAGATCAAGCAGGCGGGCTGATTTGATTCCCTGAGCTTCAGTTTTCATCAATGCAGAAGATCCCAATGAAAGAACTATTAGTATGAGAGGGAAGAGTGAACCCATGTGAGGAAGCGAGGTTTGGTCTAAAAAGAAGTTAAAGCTGGATATACCAGGGTTTTCCACTGTTGTGGGTCTGGTACATTAAAGGAGAGCTTGATTTCTGCGAGAACTGGCTACAATTCAGCTTTTTCCTTCCTGTAGATTCATACAGGAACCGAGTTTTTAAAGAGTAAAGTTTGAAGTCTGGACTGTTCGGGGAAAGTTATAGATCAGAGAAAACAGAAGCTTGACTTCATTAATAAAAAAATGGGGAATTCTAAAAGAGGGGAAAGCTTAAAAAAATTTCACGTAGTATAGGGAGTTTTGGGGAGAATATAGGTTAGGCTGTGAAATTTTAGATCAAAAACTGCCTGTTGGTGTAGAGAAGGTGGGGGATGAATCGTCCAGAGAATTGACTTCTGGTTTGCATGTAACAGAGCAGACCATCCTCAAATGCACTGCAGTTTGTGTAGGCTACATAATCAAAGATATGCAGTTCAATTTGTCTAGGCTCCATTGAATGACACAGTAATCGAGTTTTAAACAATCCCCAGAAGGACAAAATGTACCATTATTTCATGTTAAGAAAGGCTACGCGCCGCACGGTGGCATGCACAAAGCGATGCAGTCACTCAAAAGGTTAAGGGTACTTGGCAATTCACCTGTCTTTTGACTGTTTATTTTTCTATGGAGAAAAGAAAACTTGAAGTGTAAGGGGGGGTTAGAGTGGGCTTGGGTGAGGTGGGCAAAGGTTGGGAGAAATGATTCCGGTGGCGTGCAAGGATAATGACAATGAGGATCAAAAGGGCTGGCGTGCTTAGGGAATGGAATGAGGGCACATAGTCTCTGTTTGGGACTCAATTCTCTTTAATTGTATTGATAACTTGTCCCCCACTCCAACAACTATGGTGGGTCTCATGGTAGCTAGCATGGCATCCCCATTTTTTTTTACCTTTGATGGCCCCATATGCTCACATGGGGGTCATCCAGTAGGTGTAGATCACAAGGAAGCAATTAGCCATTTTTCTTTTTGACTGTTCTCTCATGCTAATGGGGCTTTCTATCTTGTATCTCCATTTCAGATTTATGCTAAGAATTCCTTTTCTGATGTTGGGACACAGCATACTAGAAAATCTGAGCAAATCTGGATAGAGTATATACAGGGTATATACTGAGGAAAACCTTAATTTATTACTCTTCAATGGCAACATTGACTTCACTGAGAGACTAGAAAACATGAAGATGTAGTCTTAGCATTTCCATCTACTCTCACTGTAGATGTGGGAAAACAAATTCTTCCTCAGCAGATACAATCACATACAAGAAAACGAAAATTCTTCTCCGAAGAGGAAAAGCAAAAGCAAGGGATGAAAGCTCTAGGCCTTAAAAGGAGCCACAAAAAGGGGGCAACCAAGAGAAAAAAGGCCGACGGCAGTGGTGATCTCTTCCATCAATGGAAGTTCACGTTGGCCTTGTAAGTCATTCCTACATTCCAGTTAGAGGGAGCCACATTGCTTGCTACTAGAATCTGCTTGGTTGAGTAGGAGATGAGCTTAAAAGAAAGAGTTTGGCCTTTCAGAGTTGCAAACGCCTGGTATGAGGCCCCCCAGTTGTGGCTCATACTAATCCACCCTGTTTTGCTTCCCTTCACCCACATGCTCGCGATATCTCCTCCTCCACCAACATTCATCACATATACCAACAGCCAGTATCCATTCCCTTGGAAAGAAAATTGAAGCCCGCCACGCTTAACACATGGTACTCTACAAGAATCGTGCAGAACGATTAGAATTTATGTTTGTTAAATCTTTTTTGGGGAAAAAATTTTTTGATTATCTAACTTTTCATGTTGCTGTTAGCTTTCCAGTAAGGTTTCTGTTAATATTCAGATTAATTTTATCTTCCAGAAATTCAACCTTTCAGACTAATTCCTGGAAGAAACAGTCCCCATCTGCGCTTTTAGGAAAAGTTAGAGAAAGGGGTCATGTATGGAGGTTGAAACTTGAAAGTGAGATGTAATTGAATGATGTTGATTTCTTTAGAAACCAGTATAGTGGCATTAGGAATGTCTTTGTTCCTTAAAGTTGCTTCCAAGGGCACCATACGAGGCATTAGGAATGTTTTTGTTCCTTAAAGTTGCTTCCAAGGGCACTATGCTGCCTTTCATTTAGGTGATGTGGATTGTTTAATCTGCCATTTTGAAATACAAAACCAACTGCTCTGAGAAATCAAAAAATCTTAGGATTATACGTAAAGGCATCATGTGGGGGCATTATGAGTCATGACCAAGAATAACATGCATCATGGTTTTTCTGGATTTCAGAAAAAACATAAACTCTTTGGGAAGGAATAAGTTGTGAGAAAGAAGGGGTACCTGCGGTACATGACTGGGATAATGCCAGCCTTCCACTGAGCAATTTTCATGAAGGCGGGCTTGGACATGTCGAAATGGACCCGTGGTGGGTTGCACCAGCCACCGGCATTGGAGTCCTGGGCCCAATTAGGTGGGCAAAGGTTTGTAGCAGTGACTGTGGTGTATGGGGACCCTTTATAGCATGCACTTGACTGAACACACTTGATCTGGTAACAACTCCCACAAGAATATCCATTGTTAAACAGTGTGGAGCTCAAAGCCACTGTGTCTGTCCCGTAACCGTTAAGGAACAAGTTTCCATAGCCACATGCTCCTCCTAAATTCACAAACAAAAAACACCCAACACTTAGTAAACACATTTTTCAATAATGTGCAGCATTATGGCATAGATAAAGTTGCATTGAGAGCCATCCACTACTAACCCATAGTCTCGGAGGCGGTGTCGTCGCCATAAAAGGTGGCATGCGCAAGTGCCCATCGGCTTGGCCTGAAGACAGGTGCAACAGCGAGGGTTGATTTGGCAATGATTGTGAATACCAATCCCATGAGGAGGAACCTGCAGCCCCATGAGTGAAGGGAAGAAGCCATTGGTTTTGAGTACAGATTGAGACCTTGTGGGTAAGTACAATGGCAATTGCCTTGTACATGGTGCCTTATATGCTTCTAAACTTCAAGATGGTAGAGCAAAGAATGCCTTCGTGACACTCACGAAGAAAATGTATTTCAAGTCAAATGAGGATTTTAAATGAAAAGAAGGTTGAGGTGGCAGCCCAACATACATACTAAGTAGGCTTGTTTGTTGCAGGCCATGTAGCCGTGCCTTGACTTGCTAGATATGACTAGCAACGTGCGGGCAGGTTTTATCGTGTTAGATGCTACCTTCGGATTAAACATTGGACTTGGAGTGGGATAGGGTCATTAGATTTAATATTTGAGGCGGAGAAGATCAATATTGCTTATTCTAATTTCCATGATTGATGGAAATGGAAATTTCTCCACCTCGTCAATTGTCTTTATCATATCAATTCAGATAATTCGGAATTTATTAGGTATAGCTCCATGGAGGTTTCAGTTTCTTATACTCCAAAACAATAAAAGTATTGATATTCAAAGCTTCAATTTCTCTGCCTCCATTTTCTCTGCATTTTTAGCTTGTTAAGGCGTTTTTGGATTATCATTCACACCCACAAAGCGCCGAGCGTAGTTGCAGACTTTTAAAATACAAGTTTTTATTGATGTGAAACTTCCAGCCTCTCTTGCCTAAGGGATCAGTTTTGGTTGTGAAAAAATGTGTTCTTAGTCATGATTTTGGAATGCAGAGACTAAGTTGGCCAAGTTGAGATTCAATCAGTTACTTCATATCCATTTACGTTCAAAATTAGCAACAAAATGAGCCTACAATTCAGAAAATCTGCCAAAAACAGGGGGGAATATTACTGTAGTGACTTAGAACCCATGCTGAGGAGGGGTTACATGAAGACTTGCCGGATTGTAGGAGAAAAACCCAAAACTATGAAGTTACACAAAACACAATTCTAATAAAGTAGGACGTTTTGATTACAACAATATCGTCCCTCTCTGAGTGTACAAGCCTGTATTAGATATCGATATGAACATATAGATACAAGCAATATTGACATGGAGCTAGAAATTCAGCTCCAACCCATCACATTGATGTCAGCCCATCTCTTTGCACTTCCTGAAAACACAACCCGATTCCTTTCCCAGTAACTTTACATGTTACCACAAAGTTATGTAGTAGTAGGTCCTTCCACATAGGTCGATCCTGCATTGAGAAACCTTGAGATTTTTGTTTACTGAATCAACAAAATGTCAAGAATTTTAACCTCATTGCTACTCTGCAAAACAAGGAATCTTCCTAGGTCATAACTGGGCCTGCAACTTTGGGTTCCAGCTGAAACCTTTCAGCTGCAGTCACTCAAATGGTGGACAGGACTAAGGTTTTACTTGGCTGGGGTAGGATCAGATCTAAATTTTGGTTTTACCCTAATAATGCTAGCAAAAAAGGAGATTCCAACACGAGATAACAACAATATCTTCAAATCAGTAAACCAAAAGTGGATAAAACATAAAAAATGAAAAATGAAAAATAAAATCAGCCCAGGCCAAGCCTTTTAATTCCCTAAGCAATCATGGATGGAAAAAAGGTCCAAACCAATAAAAAAATTGGACTATTAGACTTGATTTTGACCAGCAATGTCTCGACGGGAAAGCCTGAACTGAACTTGAGATGGCCCAACTATCCGAAGTTGCAGCCTTGATCAAGCAAGTCAAATTGCATATGGAAACTAAAGTAGAAGCTTTTGAAATTGTTACCTCTTTGGTGTTACCATGATCAAGTACAAGGATTTTAGGGTTGAATGGGTATGTACCTGCACTCAAGCTTCACTTCCTTCAGGCAATGTAATCAAGCGTGTCTTTGAATCATACACCATTTGAGTCTCACAACTATAGACAAAATATTATAGACGAGATTTAAAAAAATCAGTGGAGAAAATATTGCCTCTTTAACTAATGATCCCAAGAGAATGCTTGCAGGAACATCAATATTAAAAATTCACAATGTCTATCGATTAATGCAGTTAGTAAATAGCTTTAAACTTACTTGGAACATTTAAGATTGTTGGTGGTACCACCATTGGAAATTGACAGTATAGTGCCAAAGAACGAAACATTCTCTGTACCACAGTTTGGGCAAGGGCCCTAAAAAACAATGTTTTATTAGTTGGGCGGTTAAACTGATATAACATGGATTTTCAGTATAAAACCTTGTAATAAATGTGTGCAGAAATTTTACCTTTAGGATCAAAAAATCTTTCAAAATAAATTTGGTAATTGTCTGAGATAGCCAAAATATGAGGGGCACTGCAGCAAACCACGTGAAAATGAAACTGAATGGTTCCTGGAGCTGCAACTCAATGATTTACAGATGAATCAATAAATAATAAGATAGCCAGACTTTAAATGTGAGAAGCAATGACTAAGAATGGTCAAAAGTTTGTTTTGTCAATGAGCAAATCTGATTCAATTGACCAACCCACACAGCCATTGGAACATCTCATTCAGCATCTTCCGTAGTGATAAATGGAGAGTGAGTTATGAGAAATAATTGGCAAGCCTCAATTTCAATAAAAAGTGTATCTAATCACTTACCTTCAAATGGTCAAAAACTAGAACGAAAAAATAAACACTGAAATGCATAAGAATCAGAACAAAAATAATAATGATAATAGCTCACCTCCAGAAGAAAAGTGATTTCAAATCCAGTCACATCATCCAGGAAGAAAAACCTGTCAATACAAAAAGAATTGAACAGGTTTAGATCCACAAAGTAGGCTACATGCCAGTTGCTTTGGGACAACAGCAATTTATTCCTCCAAACCACCACCATAAAGAAGAACCAAAAATTCCAAAAAAGAAGTTAAAATTTGAAGTTAAAGGCATAATAATACAGTGGTGCAAATTCTACTTACAATGACAGTGCAACAACAGCAGCTGGGACATTCAAGAGGAACATCTTGAGATAGTCGACAGACAGATCACTATAAACCTATATGGAGAAGATGAGAAAAAGTTAACTTGAGTGTATCTAGTAAATAGTAACTAGTAGCAAGTTGCATGCACTAGAATACGACTGCAAAAAAGATATCAATAAAGGTCTCCAATAAAAACACATCAAACTCCAATTCCTACAAAGGTTTAAATTTTTAAAAACTGGAGTATTTACGCTATTCCTCAGCAGACAACTTAAAAACACTAATGCAATGAAATTTTACAGGCAAGTCAGGCAATCAATGTTCTGATTTGCAGACAAGTATCTAATTAATCAATACAAGGTAGATAATGATGTTATGAGTCAAAATTAAATCATGAAAATGTAATTGTATTTGTTGGGAGGCTACCGTACCAAACCCAAATAGTACCAGGCTTATAAAAGATGCTGCTTGTATTTAAAGCCACGTGGAGCAAGATATGGTGGAAAATGAGAGAGGAAAAGGGAAGTGGAGCTTATAACATTGGCTTAACTACCTACTTGGCAATTTTAAAAGTTCATAAATAAATCATATAAGCAGTAAATAAATCGAACAACCAACCCACAATAATTTCAAAATAATAATCATGCAGTTTTAGCCATGCAACTTTTAAAGCTTAAATGACACACAGAATTACATTAAAGCACACACCATGAAAAGGGAGAAGATACAGAAAGATACACACCTTTTTACTACGAAGACTGCATCTTGGACCCTCAACTACAATTTCACTTCCTTCAATCTAGAAAAAGAAAATTATGGATAAGAAGAAAGCATGATAATAGCAGCAATTATATGGATGGCCAAACACAGGAAAAAACAAACTTGAAAGCTAAATTAACAATGGAAGCTTTTGAAGAATCTTTAGTTGGATAACTTTCTATGTATCTCCACCCAAATGCAATTGCATCACTTGAACTGAACTCCTTATTATTGTGAAGCAAGAACCTCAAATAGTATTTTTGAGAGGTGATAGAGAAGTACAGTTTGTAAAGTCTTTAGGTCCTTCCAAAGGCCAAATGGAGGATACTAACTTAAAACCATTTATCATATATCTAAAGTTGGCATCGTCAATCTTATTCTACCATTCAACCTTATGTAAAATCATGTATTCTCTTAGTTATAAGTAATCTGGTCATCCCTATGACCACCTCAGACCACATCCTTTATGGCCTTCAACTACAATTTCACTTCAATCTAGAAAAAGAAAATTATGGACAAGAAGAAAGCATAATAATAGCAGCAATTATATGGATGGCCAAACACAGGAAAAAACAAACTTGAAAGCTAAATTAACAACGGAAGCTTTTGAAGAATCTTTAGTTGGATAACTTTCTATGTATCTCCACCCAAATGCAATTGCATCACTTGAACTGAACTCCTCATTATTGTGAAGCAAGAACCTCATATAGTATTTTTGTGAGGTGGTAGAGAAGTATGGTTTGTAAAGTCTTTATGTCCTTCCAAAGGCCAAATGGAGCATACTAACTTAAAACCATTTATCATATATCTAAAGTTGGCATCATCAATCCTATTCTACTATTCAACCTTATGTAAAATCATGTATTCTCTTAGTTATAAGTAATCTGATCATCCCTATGACCACCTTAGATCACATCCTTTATGGTCTTCACCTTGTTTAAGGGGACCTTCAACTTAACCATCTCACACCTTGTCACTACTACAATTATTGGTCCTTGTTGCATATGAAAAAAGCATGTGAGTCAAAATCCATCTTATCACTTCTAAGTGCTCCCCTAGTATTTCAATATAATGCATTGTTGGTTTTACATCCATCATCTAAAATTCCCCCTTCAATCAAATTGGTGTAACATGCCAATCACAAGACACTCAAGTGCCTATCCAATTAATTCATGTAACTTTTTATCATACGTAAGATCTCTTCAATCTCCACCTCCTTGTGGACTGCATCTTACACAAGTGTGGCCTTACAAGTATTTGTAGTGGTCGAACTTTCTAAAGAGATAGTCATTAGATGCTCAAAAGTCAGCACAAAAGTTTTCTGAGATAGTCATTAGCTGGTCAAAAATCATCACAGAAGTTTTCTTCACGTATCTTTGGCTGAAGCTTCTATATGGTTGGACATTGTAGAGGCCTCCAAATTAGTGTGGAGTTCTCTAGAGTTAGGTGGAAGCCTTTGGAGTAGTATAGGAGTATCTAGAATACTTCAAGCAGAGTGTATTGAGTATCAGTTTTAGGAAGATTTTGGACACTCAACAAAGAGTTACAAAGGCAGCTATGAATAGATGAAGGCCCATTTGGTCAGAGCAAAGTCTTTGAGATGTCTAAGTGCCACATGGTGGTTGAGAATCTCCTAACTTCATGGCTGAGTAGACTAAAGCCACATTTTTATTTTTATTTTTATTTTTTGATAGGCGACTAAAGCCACATAATGCTAACCCATTGTATAAATTATTTGAATAGAGATACTTGCAATCAAGAAACAAATGGGCACCAAACCTTAAGCTTTATCTTCAAATCGTCAAACTCTTCATCAGACATTATCGGGTTCCCTGCAACATAGGCCATGGAGGCTTCAAGAAACTTCTGTTCATCAGAACCTGCATTACACGTAAGCCAATTTTACATTTTAGAGATTTAAAAAGTATTACAAACTATTATATCATAAAAGTATTGATTACGATAATCTAAATATGTACTTAGCATAACAACGCTGCTTCCTTCCCACATGAGTTCTTCCTTGAGGTTGTCAAATTCCTCATTTGACATAATAGCCTTTCCCTCATAATAAAAAGACTACAACAGAAAAATGGAAAGAATATTACAACAAAATGTAATGAGAATAAACACAAACACACCGCACACAAAATAGTGGAGCTGCAAATTTGCTCTAAAGGGGCCACATAAGCTCTGATTAGGTTAGGCTAAAAATGAGGCCAATAATGACTAAGCCAGAAATTTGCCCAAGGATATAAGAGTAAAGAAAAATTTAAAAATGATGATAAATATAAAAACTTTACAATTCTTTTCAACAAGTTTTCATGAGTGGTCATGAATATTATCAAATAATACTCACATGCAAATTAAAGATTATCAAAATTATCTAATAATTTTAGAAAATCAAGATTTTGTTTAACTTTTTATAGAAATTTAAAGCATGTTTGGCAAATCAACTTAACAATATATGATTTAATAACTTAATTTAAGTCATTAAGTAGATTAAACATGTTTAGAAAAATAGCTTAATACCATAACTTAAAAGTTAAAAATAACTTTAAATATTAAAATCAAAATAATTAAATTATTCTGAATCCCAGATTTTTTTTGCCTTATTTACCCACATCTGGTGAGAGTCTCCTTTACATCTATGAGGCTCCACATATATGACCCATTTTGCACTGTAAATATTTTGTAATTATTTTATGCATCCATAATAATTTTAATATGAATGTTTAACAAATAAATTTATCATTTAAGATTAATGAGGGAAAATATTAGTTAATATCAATGAAGGTAAATATTTCAACTTGTTAATTTAAAAAAAAAATTAAAGTTAACTTGCCAAACAACCTTAATAAACAAAGTTAAAAATAAACTAATAAGTTTTAAGTCAACAACTTATGAATAATTTAATTTAGAATTAACTTAATTAGTTAGGTGTAAAGTTTTACTAAGCACTCTCTTATTTTTGTAAGAAACGCTATAGATTTATTTCAATAAGAATAATGAGAAATGGGTACCACAATACCACTAGGGTCTGGAATATCATATATCTGGCATCATTCTCTCTCCCTTTGTTTTTTAAGGATAGAATGAACGTAGGTGGTATCATTTTGTGTATTAAGGCTTGGTTGCATATAGTAATACAGGTTCTGTTATGCTTGGCCAAAGTTGGATCCTCACAGCCCCATTTAGGAGGTTTTAATTCAAGGTTCAGGATACACGTGGCCCTGGCCCTATGCTAAATCGGCAAGATAAGCAACAAAATTAAATATAAAAGCACATGGGTAAAATACAACAGAATCAACCTGCAGTGCCTGAAGAAAATCTTGTTCCATCTCCCCAATTGACCTCTTTTCTTTCTTGTCTATGCTACAGTAGGGCAAGATTTTAGAATCAACGACGTCATCTCCTTGGACCTGACCTGTAAACATTTAAGTCAGCGTATCTTATGCAAACCAAGGTTGAATTCCAAATCTAAGTAAATCTGAGTGAAGTTTCATCTTCTGTGCATAAATGTTTTTAAATTTTCTTTCGCATTTTTTTCGTGATAAATCAATAACATCGTATTTTTTGTACGTTTTTTCCGTTTCTCAATATTTTCCTGAAACCAACAAAATATAATAAACACTTCTGCTAGGGATGTAAAAAACCCTAACCTTGCTGATCTGCAGTGGCCTTAGGTGAAATAATAAAAAGTCTACGCGAAAGACGCAACTGCCGACCGACCAATTGAAATGACTCAACTCTCGAACAAGATGATGCAGATGACAACGATGCCGGCGAAATCAATGGCTTCCGTGACGAAGGAGCGAAGAGGCGCGGTGCTGTGGTTAGAGCAAACCCCAACTTGGTAGCCATTAGGCTTGAAAACATGAGCTTCTTCTCCGGCGGTGCCGGTGGTGGTGGTGGTGGAAAGTGGTGGTTTCAGGTGAGAGTGAGGTGAGGGAAATGAATTGCATTGTGATATTTTTGGGTTGTTTGGAGGGAGAGAGAGAGAGGGACAGCTCGGAGATAAGGTAACTCTGAAATGTGTGGAGGGAAAATGCAAAGGATCTCATAGTTTCCTGCTTTTGATTTCGTGTCATCTGCCACGTCATCAATTTTCCTTTTTTATTTGTACTAGGATACAGGTGGATGGTCTCTTATACTTATTGCCCTTGGATACACGTGTCGATTGCTTTGTGGATGGGTTTGGTGGGCCTTTTTGGGCCTGGGCCAGAGTCTGGTTCAAGTCCAATATCAGCTTTTTATTAATGACACTCGTTATTATGATTGCCTTTATTAAAAAAATAGTTAATTGTCTTAATATAAAATAAGATCTTTTTGTTATAAAATATGAGAATTTATCTGGGAACTTGTGAATGATCATCCATATTGATGTATATCTCTTTGTGACTCCTTATAAAAGGGAGATACCTCTAATGAAAATTATATTATATTCTCTTCCTACGTTCTAATTTCTTTCTTGTTTTATTCTCATTTCACTTTATAATTTTACAACACGTTATCAGTACGACTAGTCTCTACAAAAGAAATAGAAAGATTTTTCTCCTTTTCAGAGAAATAAAAAGACTTTTCTCTCTTCTTTCTCACAAAAAGGTATGTGATAAACTTGTATTATGATTTTCTATTTTATTATCATTTGATATCTTTTTTCATTTATTTTATTTGAATACATAAATATTACAATCCCTATAACCAAAAGTTATGGAATAAATTATAAATTATAAATTATGGAGTAAATTCATAACCAAAAGTTATGAAAAATATGTGCAATTCCTATAACCAGAAGTTATGGGGAAAATTACAGAATTACAGATACATGACCAGAAGTTATGTATATGATTCTTAATTATTTATTTTTAATTATACGGTATAACTGGAAATTATACCAAACAATATTATAGCTAGAAGCTATGAAATAAATAAATAAATAAATGTTCATAACCTAAAGTTATGTACAAATCTACATAATGAAAGTTCATAACCCAAAGTTATACACAAATTTATATAAAAAAACAATTCATAGCTTGAAATTATGTACAAATTTAAATATTTTCTTATCCTGACAAAATAATCATGGTCTGAACCTATGAAAGATATTAACTTTCAATTTCTTTAATTTCTTTTAATTATATTGTGTAACTAGAAGTTATACATAAATAGTTCATAGCCTGAAGCTATGTACAAATTTGCATATTTTTTTGTTTCGACAAAATGATCATAATTCGAAGTTATGAAAAATATTGACTTTTAATTTTTATTTTGTACTCACTTATTTTTCACAATATGAATTATGGAAAACAATTTTTATTAACAATAGTTTCATAGCCAGAAGGTATGCATACAATTTATAATTTTCTTGCATAATTAGAAGTTATTCAAAACAAAATTGTCAATGAATCTTGGAGCTATGATCAAAGAAGGAAATCAAGCATCCCTATAGGATCACGCAAAAACACTTATTTTCCTTCATCATCATCTCTATGAAGGTTTAACAAAAAATGAGCTTTTGATGAGAAATCACCAGTCTCGTCCAACTAGATTTGAATCATTCCCTGAAGTGAATGCAATATTGTCCCAAACTCGTGGACAATGATGAGGATGTGGTCGTGGTCGTGGAAGAAATCCCCAATATCATGGTTCTTATAGAAATAATTTACCAAATTCTCAAAAAAAAAAAAAAAGGAAAGTCTCATTGCACCACCAGAAGTGGAATAATATTGAGGTAAAACAAGAAAATGTGAAATGTTTACAAGACAAACCTCCTACGAATCATGAGAATAAGTGTTATAGATGTGGTATGAAGGGGCATTGGTCGCGTACCTATCGTACGTCCAAACATTTGGTCAACATTTACCAAACATCAATAAAAGAAAAGGAAGTTGAAATGAACAACTATCTACCTAAAAGATACATAATTTTTTTAATTTTGTTATATAACCAGAAGTTATATAAATATTATTATTCATAACCCGAAGTTATGAAAATAAGAAAATTAATATTTTTTGTGCTAATAAAAGGTTATACCAAAGTTGTTAATATGTACTTTTTTTTATAGCTAGAAGCTATAGAGAACAAAATTGTTAACTAACAATTTTGTACAACTTTATGAAATTTATATAACCAAAAGTTATAATGAAATATTTATAACCTGAAGCTATGATAACAAGCATATAGATAATATTTACATTTCATCAAAAGATTAATATTTTTGTATATCAAGTTATACAAATAGGTAAGTGTTTGATAGTTTTTATAAATTTCTATTATTAGAAGTTATATTGTCATTAGTGGAAAATTTTACATATATTATTGCATGTTGCCACATATGATATTTTTATTAATGTAATAATTTCATTATCCAAAATAATTTTGAAATTACAATAAGTTTAACTATTGTTCTCAATATATTATGTTATATCTTTACATATATGTTCAAATGGATTTGTAGTATTTCAATTGAAATTTTGAGACAACATGCTTTAAATCATGATATGTTCTCTTGAAATTTTGATTTATGAATTAATTTTTGCACATTGATTTAGATCATAATAATATTTTGAATGAAATTATTGACCTATCACTACAATTAGTTTGGTTATTGAAATATTTCCTTGTTATTTTATGTATAAATTGTTTCACACTTACAAAATCAAATATGTGAGATTATTTAAGAAATATATAACTTTAAATTATCTTTTTTAGATTCAGATTTGTTTTATTGTATTATATATGCTCTCATTGCTTTTACACAAGTTATTAAGTTAAGTCATCATCAATGACTAATATTTTTCTATTGATTTTAACTTTTTCTCTATGATAATATTTATTCAATTCTATAAAGACAATGTCTTTATGACAATGTTTTATGACTTGTTATTTTGATGAAACTTTTGTCTCATTAATTGCACAACATTGATGACAAATAATGCTAATACTATATTAGGTGATATAAACCTAATTAAAGGCTTCAGAAGAGCTTATACTATGTCACTAATAGTATTTGATTCCATGTGAATAACACTTTATATGATGATAGATCCAGAAGAATCTTTTAAGACCAACTTGGTCCCCCAAGGTTAAAGATCATATGGATGTACATTACAAAACTAGAAGTTTTTAATTAGTGACTAGTCTACCTATACACTTAAAAGGTAGAATGACATGTTGTGTAGATTATCATTTTAATGACACAATTTTCTCACCGTTAGGGGGGAGAAGAGCTAATTCCAGAAGAACGACGTGGAATTATTTGGAATGGATTGAGTTTGACTCATCTTGATTCTCATACAAATCAATGTGAACTAGAAGTTCAAAGGATCATTCATTTGCAAAATCTTGCAAATCAACTACAAAATGCATTCATACAAAGAAAGTAACAAAGTCATATATCCCGACTGCAAATACTCCAACATGGATTGATGTCCCTGTAGGATATTTAACAAATTAATCTAAGATACGCCTGAAGTGTGGTAAACTTGTTGGCTCAAAAGATGTAACTCCCCGAAAGAGGAGAACCCAAGAAAAACTTGGCACTGTAAAAGAGGCCATTAAAATGACTAATTAGTTTAAAGTTGATAAATCTATAGCCCTAGAAAAGGCACAAATAATGCAGAAGACCCTGAAGAGGCACATATTGAACAAGAAGCCCCTGAAGAGGCACATATTGAACAAGAAACCCATAAAGAGGCACACATTAAATGAAAAGCCCCTGAAGAGGCATAGGTACCTGAAAATTGTGAGATCTCAATAAATTATGTATACACGGGAGAAAAATGGGATCAAAATAATATTATTTTCACTTTCCAAGTGGTCTCCATAAGAAATGATGAAGATCCTGAATCATGAAATGTGGAAGAATGCCGATATAGAAATGATTGGCCAAAATGGAAATAAGTTATACAGGCAAAGTTAAACTCATTAACAAAATGAGAAGTTTTTGGACTTGTAATCCAAACACCTAAAGATGTAAAGTCTGTTGAGTACAAATGGGTATTTGTACGAAAACACAATGAGAATAATGAGATCATAAGATATAAAGTGCGATTAGTAGCACAAGGTTTCTCACAGAAACCTAGTATTGACTATGAGGAAACATTCTCTCCCATCATGGGCGTAATCACATATAATTTCTTAATTAGTTTGGCAGTCTCAGAAGGACTAGATATGCGTCTCATGAATGTTATTACAATATATTTATATGGATCCATAAATAATGATATATACATGAAAATCCCATAAGGATTTAGATTGCCTAGAAGCAAATAGTATAAAGCCTTGTAGCATGTACTCAATCAAATTACAACGATCCTTGTATGGATTAAATCAATTTGGACGCATGTGGTACAATCGTCTTAGCGAATACTTGCTAAAAGAAGGGTATGTGAATAACTCTATATGCCCATGCATCTTCATTAAGAAATTAGAAACGGGATTTGTAATTATTGTAGTGTATGTTGATGACTTAAATCTTGTTGGAAGTCCTGAAGAGCTCACAAGAACAACAAATTACTTGAAAAATGAATTTGAGATGAAAGATCTTGGAAAAACAAAATTTTGTCTCGGCTTGTAAATCGAGCATTTTTCAAATGCAATTTTATTACATCAATCAACATACATTAAGAAAGTTTTGAAGCGTTTTTATATAGATAATGCACATCATTTATGTTTTCCAATGGTTGTTTGATCACTTGATGTGAAAAATGATTCATTTCGTCCTTGCGAAAAAGGACGAAGAATTACTTGGTCCTGAAGTACCATATCTTAGTGTTATTGGTGCACTTATGTATCTTGCCAATTATACACGTTCAGGCATTGTTTTTTCTGTCAATTTATTAGCAACATACAGTTCCGCTCCAACTCGAAGACATTTGAATGACATCAAACATATATTACGTTATCTTTGCGGAACTATTAATATGGGTCTATTTTACTCAAAGGAATCAAAGCAACAATTGTTTGGATATGCAGATGCATAATATCTTTTAGATTCATATAAAGGTAAGTCGCAAACATGGTATGTGTTTAATTACAATGATACTGCTATCTCATGGAGATCTATCAAGCAAACAATGGTGGCCACATCATCAAATCATTCAGAAATTCTTGCAATTCATGAAGCAAGTCGTGAATGTGTATGGCTAAGGTCAATGATCCAACATATACAAGAAACATGTGGACTACCTTCAATCAAAGGCAATGCAACCGTGTTACATGAAGATAATACTGCTTGTATTGCACAAATTAAAGGATAATTCATAAAATGTGACAAAATTAAGCATATCTCCCTAAATTCTTCTATACTCATGAGCTCCAAAAGAAAGGTAAGATCAGTGTTCAACATATTCGGTCATGCAATAATCTAGCATATCTATTCACAAAGGCATTACCTTCGACCACATTGAAAAAGTTAAGGTATGACTTTGGAATACGAAGATTGAGAGATCTACCATTTGAAATGTTGAAGAAATCATAATCATGTTTACATGAGGGAGAGAATGATAATATGGATATACTACACTTTTTTTTCCTTCGTCCAGGTTTTGTCCTATTGGGTTTTACTGGCAAGGTTTTTAATGAAGTAGTTATAGTAATCCAAAAGAATATTATACTCTTTTTCCTTCACTAGGGTTTTTTCCCATAAGGTTTTTCCTAATAAGGTTTTAATGAGGCATATTCTTATGATCATCTAAGGGGGAGTGTTATAAAATATGAGAATTTATCATCTATATTGATGTATATTTCTTTGTAACTCCTTATAAAAAGGAGATACCTCTAATGAAAATTATATTATATTCTCTTCCTACGTTCTAATTTATCTTTCTTGTTTTCTTCTCATTTCACTTTATAATTTTACAACACGTTTGACTTATTTTAAGATGTTTTTAATGTAAGCATTACCCAAAATGATTAAAAAAAATTAAAATTATAGATTTTTATTTTATTATATCATATTAGCTTAATTTCTCCCATAAAAAATCCATATTAACAAAAAAAATTCATGATAAAAATCTTTCATTATAATAAAAAATAAATAAATAAGTGGCGATATGGGGGAATTTGGTAAATCAATTTAATACCTTAATATAATTTTATGTCTTAATTTAAGTATTAAGGTCTCATTCCGAGTGTTTGATAAATCAATTTAATAACTTAAAATGACTTAATAACTTAATTTAAGTTATTAAGTAAATTAAATATATTTGATAAATTAACTCAATGATATGACTTAAGATAATAATAATAATAATAATAATAATAATTTTAAGTAATAGGTAAAAACAATTAATTTATTTTTAAGTTAACATATTCATTTTACTTTTTTACCTTCATTTAGCCTAATTATCTCAATAATCTCGTTTGCTACTTCATAACCTCCATAGTTATTTGATTTTCTTTGCTCTAATTATAATTTATCATAATAATATGTCAATTTGATGATTTGAAATAAATTTTAAGTTAATTTTATCAAATAATCTTAATAATTAAAAGTTAGAATTAAGTAATAAATTTTAAATCAACAACGTAAGTATAATTTAACTTAAGGCAACTTAAATCATTAAAATATAAATATTAGTCAAATATTAATAGTAACTCTTACTAAACTTAAAAAATAGTTTTATAAATCAAACCAAATGATGCCTAAGATTTTTTTTTATTATTAACTTAATTCTTTAAAAAGATTAAAGCATTTTTAGAGCTAGTTATTATTTTTTTATAAGATAATTTTATTTTAATAACAATAGTGATTTTTGTTTTTACTTTTGTCTTAATGGAAAAAGTTTTTTTTTTCTTTCCATTTTTATCCGTGTTGGACCATCAAACTAAATTTCTCAAACAAAATAAGACTAAAATAAAATTATTTAATTTGAATAAGAAATTAATCTAAAATAAATCCACAATATATGTGTATGGTTCAATCTCAATTTTTGGAATTTTGTGGATTTATTTTAGATTAATCTCTTATCTAAATTAAATAATTTTGTGTTATTTATTTTATATTGAGATAAGACCTCATGAGAAAAAAAAATAGATCTAAATTTTCTTAAGAAACAAAAGGAAAAATTGAGAAAAATAGAACATATTTCAGTCATATTTGATTTTTTTTTTTTTTTTGACAATTTGGCTAATTTAATTTTCACTCCAAAAAAAAAAAAAAATAGAGATAGCTTGATTTATTTTTAAGTCAAGAATTACACAAAATTCTCTAAATAAACTTGGTTTTATTTTGTGTGAGAAATTAGATTTATTGTAACAAAATTAGACGGTTGAAAAGAGAAAATAAAAATAAATAAAAATCGACTTTTTCCACTAACAAAAATTGTTTTAGAAAAAAATGATAACTTAAAAAGATAGATAACCTAAAAATGTCTTATAGCCTAACTTAAAGTCAAACAAATAGAGTAAGGCCTTATGTTTCATAAAATAATTTAAAATTAAAAATAAATTTAATAAATTAATTTAACGACTTAATGACTTAAAATACAATTTAACCTAGACTTATATTAATTAATTGAACATTAATTTAATTTAACAATTTAACTTTAATTAATTTATGGACCCCGCATTTTGCACGATGCATTCCCACTCGATGACGAAACCTTTTTATTTTGAAAATGATTTTTTTTAGTTTTTCAGAAAATAACTTGGAGTCGCCATTTTATGGACCCCGCATCTCGATGGCGAAACCTTTTTATTTTGAAAATGAATTTTTTTTTTTCAAAAAATGACTTGGAGTCGCCACTTATTTTATTTTTTTTTTTAAAAGGGAAAACAAAATAAGAAAGAAAACCCTATGTGACTCCTTATTTGGAAAAAAATGTCTGCAAAAACAGAATCTGGACTCGGGGGCCTCTATGCATATGGTCTAGATGGTGGATGAGTAGTGGCTCTCGGATGTGGCGGTCATAGCTGCATGCTAGTTTAAGCTATGTAAGGCGGTTGAACATAAACCAGCTAATACCGATACTGTGGATGAGAAAAATGAGCTCTGACTGTAGGAGACCTATAGTATGAGTGATGTGCAGGTCTCTGATGCTAGTAGCTAATAGTGTCAACCTCTCCAGATCTACTAAATGATCCAACTATCATTTTCCCTTTATTGTCAGGAGAAGGAACAGTATATGTTCATAATCCTCGAGCAATGGCCTCCTCAACACTGAAAGCTGCCTGAACCAGACTCTTGAGATCTTGAAATGGAATGCCCACAAGGCGTCTATCAAACCTCGAATGTAGGTTCCGAAGAACCATATCAATCTAATCCTACTCCTTAAGACGGTCTATCATACCAGCCACATTTGCCCTCCAACAGCTCGACTGAGGCAAACCATCTCTGAGCTGTCCCACTAAGTGACATGAGGAAAATGACCACTAACTGTGCACCATCTATCCCATGTGCTTTCATGACTGTGTTGTATAGTCTCAAGTGGATCTTAGGACAACCAATCTCACTATAACGCTCAATGTTTGGCATGCGAAACTTGGCAGGCAAGCTAGCCGCCGGTATGCCATCCCTATCATCCCAAATCAAACCTCTATCCTGTAATATGATCTGCCTCATCCTGGACTCAAGTCTCTCAACCCTGGCATCTTGCTCGACTAATCTAGTATCATCAGTAGTAGTAACAATGGGAGGCGACACTACGGCAGTAGGTGGTGGAGCGGTCTCACAATGATCTGATAAATGGAATGGAACGCCATGTGAAATCCCAGGTGAAATAACCTGCGACGTCTGAGATGCATGGGAAACTATCTCGTCAGTGCTAATACTGACTGGACGATAATCCTGGCGAGAGCTCTCTATCTGATCCAAGCGTCTACTGACTCCTGCCATGAACTCCTGAATAGAAGCAAGTGTGGAAGCTAGCTCGTCCGACATCTCAACCGAACTATCTAAATTCTGATGTGAATCTGCTCTGATCAATCGACCCCCAACACTCCTCCAAGAATGTGACTCTAGACTCAATCAACTCCTAAAATGACTCCTTACAATGCAAACGAAATGGATGAAAGACACAAAATAAAACCCTAGAAGACAACTATATAACATGCAAGCACATGGTCCTAGGATGGCAATCTGAAATCTGGATGTATGATGAGAACTCTGGAGTCATAAAGGTGTCCACCGTGAGATGACTACAAATGTGACTAGAGAATTCCCATCTATAATCCAAGATAAAAGAGGTGTGAAAAACACACTATCACAAGATCAATATTCCATCTCTAACCACATATCTTTAACTCAACTTTCAACCCGAGCTCCATAAGAAAAAAATGATAAGGTGATCAAGGCGACTCTCTCGAAAAATGTGTGAATGTAAAAATGTGTCTTTCACCTTTTTGTAATGAAAATATGAGCACCGAGTTGAAAATCAAATCAAGTATCCAACAAAGAATGAGGTACTAAGCCCGTGATAGGTGTACAGTGTAAAAAGATGATCAATGAACATATCTCAAAGCATTGAGTAAGTGACAACAAAGTGAAAGGAGTGTGCCAAGCCAAGAGAGGGACGAAAGCCTTAGGAAGAAAACATGCTAAACTCATCGAGTGAAAAACAAACTAAGGCGACATGACAAAAGGTGATCCAACTGATACTCAAACTCATATGAATCTTTTAGCACTCTCAAATGGAAACCCAAAAGAGAAAACATTAAACCTAGGTGGTGACTAAAGCGGCTCTGAAGGCTCTCAGATGCACCCACGTGTGATGAAGGAATCTTAATCAAAGGATCTAAGCTCATTCTACAAGGTCAAAGTGGCCCTAAAAAGAAAATGGTAGACTTTCAAAGGTCCCTAGTATGAGCGATCGTACCCTCCGATGATACGCAACCCTCTGCACGCCTCCAAAGAGACGGGGTGCTTCCATGTAAGGTGGTCATCACCTCCACACATGCACTGCCTAGACATCCTAGGGACTCCTATGGTGAAACCTCTCCTAATGGTTGGCGTATCTCACAACTCTGATTACTTATCGACAATCTAAGGTGCACAGTAAATGATGTGGGTGCATCCGAAAATCCTATGAAACTAAAAAGAAAACACACTGGCCACACAAATATCCTGACACCTAGCTCTGGACTATACAAGTCTTCAAAGTTTGGACTCCAATCAGCATTCATGTGTTGGCTACCTCCAGAATGCTCCCAAACATAGATGTAGCTCATCGCTGGACCCTACTCCTAATCACTAGCTCTATCAAATAGCAAACAAAGCAACAAGTCTCATAACAAATATGAGACCACAGAAAACAAGGTTGACTGAGACTAGGGACTTGGAAATAAAAGGATAAGTGTATGTCCCACATAGACAAGCAACTCATGCAATCACATGGAATGAGAGAAGTCATGCAATAGACAGTCATGCAAAATAAGTATATATCATCCAAATCTACACACAAGCTAATCGAGATGAGTATCTGGTAATGATAGCATGCTCCATAACAATCATGATAATATACAACCAATAATCAAACATGTCAAGATGAACGAGATAAGCAATAAGAAGAATGTACATGTCAAGGTGAGCAGAGTGATCATACAACCAAGAAAGTCAATGTGTGAGGAAAAACGAAATGATCAATCAATATAAACAACATGTCGATGCCTCAAACGAATACCATAACTAATCATGCATCAAGGATAATGACATCAAGAGCTCTCAATGTGTGATAAATAATCAAGCAAACAAAAGCACAAAGAGAGGTGGGTACCCTCTGATCGACCAATCAAACGCCATATTTCCCTCAACTTATGTTCAAGCTTGACCCTCCAATCGATCCCCAGTGGAGTCGTCATTTTATGGACCCCGTATTTTGTACGATGCGTTCCCACTCGATGGCAAAACCTTTTTATTTTGAAAATGATTTTTTTTTTTAGAAAATGATTTGAAGTTGTCACTTATTTTAATTTTTTTTTAAAAGGGAAAACAAAATAAGAAAGAAAACCCTATGTAGCTCCTTATTTGGAAAAAACATGTCTGCAAAAACAGAATCTGGACTCGGGGGTCAGGTTACCTATCGGAAAGATACGGTAAAGACCGTAACACCCCTCTAAGTCCCTAAAAACGGATCTCTACTAATAAAAATGAAGCAAGCATGACAATTGATTGATCAGACACGAATACCGAATTAATATTAATCAAAACAAAATAACCGAATGAACAAAAGAGGTAAAGAGTGTACCTGAGTGATGAGTTGATTGTTTCACGGAAAACAAAGATTAGTGAACGAACACAGAATGATCACATGTGTCACAAAACAAATCAATCAAACATAACAATCAATCAATCAATGAAAAAAACATCACTGATGTCAGGCCCCTACCAAAGCCCAATTTATCTTGCATGAATTAATCCTACAAATTCTATTATTTTGGAATTATGAAAATTGCATGTTCATGCTTATTTAAAAAAATCAAGGAAAAGAAAAGATTATTTAAAAATCAAAGAAAATTTGTGAATTAAAAATATTTGAAAAATAGTGAAATTAAAACTAGAGTTTTGAAATTTATTTGAAAATTGAAGTATTGAAAATTGGAGTTCGACAATTAAATCTAAGAATTGGAAATTTGGAAATTAAATTCGAAAGAAATTAGAATTTTGGAAATTATTTGAGATTTGGGATTTTGGAAATTAAATTTGAAAGAAATTGGAGTTTTAAAAATTAAATTTAGGAAATGGAATTTTGGAAATTAAATTTAAGAATTGGAATTTCGGAAATTAAATTTGAAAGAAATCGGAATTTTGGAAATTAAATTTGAAAGAAATTAGAGCTTTAAAAATTAAATTGAGGAAATAGAATTTTGGAAATTAAATTTAAGAATTAGAAGTTTGCAAATTAAATTTAAAAGAAATTGCAATTTTGGAAATTATTTGAGATTTGGGATTTTGGGAATTAAATTTGAAAGAAATTGGAGTTTTAAAAATTAAATTTAGGAAATGAAATTTTGGAAATTTCATTTGAAAGAAATTGAAGCTTTAAAAATTAAATTTAGGAAATGGAATTTTGAAAATTAAATTTAAGAATTAGAAGTTTGCAAATTAAATTTAAAAGAAATTGCAATTTTGGAAATTATTTGAGTTTTGGGATTTTGGAAATTAGATTTAAAAACCTAAACTTTAAAAATTAATACTTGAAAACGTAAATTGGGAATTAAGAAAGATATGGGGGCATTTAAAGAAAAAAAAAATAGGTCATCAAATGTTAATGGAAGAGGCTTCATATATTTTATAAATGGTTGTGTACAATCAAATTGTACTTTATTAACTTTTTCTTCTTTTTCTTTTGCTTCATTGGATCCAAACTTCTCTCTTATTATATTAATGTTGTGAATACCACAAATTCGTGTAAGCTGAAAGTTGCACCAGCCCACAATCTCACTTTGCCTAGCTCACTCTAAACCACAGAACAAATGCCTGTCCTCCATTGCAAGCCAAAAACAAAGGAAAACCACATCAAGGAAATAACCATAGAAACAGAGTTTAAAAGAAACAAACAACTAGGTCATCCTTATCAGTGAGCTTAAGAGCCAGTGTGTGGAAATCCCAAAGTGAGTTCAAAATATGAATGTAAATAATATCCTCAAATGTCACACAGTGAGTATAAAACAGAGCTAGAGAAGATAGAACATAACCCAAACTGTTGAAGCAAGAAAAACAATCTCAGGCTCAATAAAACATGATGGTTTCTAATACACACTCAATCGGCAAAATGAAATATAGAAACGAACATGAAACAATGTGAAAAAAATTAGGAAAACATGAAGCTTGCAGTGATCAAACCTGGACCAACTCCCCCTCGGCTTCTCCCTCTATTTTTCTTCTTCTTCTCCTAGCTTCTTTCTCTGGCTCTCTCAGGCAGCTTGTTTTCTTTTTTCTTTGCTTCCCTCCCCGAAAGGCTTGCTCTGCCTATTTTTTCTGCAACCTCAATCTCCTTTCTTTTCGGTTCAGCTCACCCCCCTCTCCGTTTTTCTTGCTCCACAAAAATCCCTGTACTCTCAGCTCTCCAAAATGAATCGCCCATGGATGAAAAAAAAATTTCCCCCCTCTAAAACTGGTTTCTAGCTCCCTCCCTTTCAATGCTCTCGGTTCCACCAAAACATCATCATCAGTATTGTTTCTGTTATCATCTTCTACAGCTTGCTCAAAGGCGTATCTATCCCCAACCATCACCATGGCAACGTGGTGGTGTCCTTCGCCATGCGTCCCATGCATGTGGCTCTTTCGAAATCCAGCTCTCCACTCCAAAAAACCAGTTGTCAACTCTTCTCAAGGTGGTGAAAACATGTTCCAAAAATAACCAAAAGACTTAGACCAAAATAAGGGTTTGCATAATTCTACTAAAAATCATTAAACTCATTAAACATGTTTAACATAATAATATAATATTAAAAATAATTTAAAATAGTAAGTTAAAATAAACAATTTTGTTTACTTGCCCACTTTTCTTTCCTCCCTTCTTTTATCTCTCGTAATCTTATTTAATATGATAATGGTGAATATCTTAACTTAATAATTCCAAAAAAAAAAATTAAGATCCTTTCATCTATCTTAATACTTAAAGTAAAAATAAAATAATAAATTTTAATCAATAATTTAATTTAGATTAATAATAATTTAATCATAATTTAAATGTGAAATCACCTTTAAGTCATTAATTGTTTGAATTGGTTTTTAAAAGATAAAAAATTCTTCTTCAAGCCTTTTTATCTACCGGAGTAGGTCATTCTAGGTATAAAACTACGTCGTATAGGGTGTACAAGGTGTCGGTGATTTTTTTATATTTTATTTTTATTTTTTAGTCTCCAAAATTCAACTCGACCTAGGCTAAGCCCAAATGTCAACACATAGTTTGATATAATCATATAACCCAACAACCCAATAGCCCATCCAACAACAATCTAACACAACCTAACCACAGCTCCAATGTCATTGGAACCACGTCATATAACCCAACGACCTAATAGCCTAACCAGGCTTAAAATTAATTTAATTAAAGCTAAATCTGGGATTGGAATATGTATGTATATGCCTAGTTGGTTAGCAGTACATTGATCACGCGGCAGACCATGGTTCAATTCTTAGTTATTTCGTGGAAATATTGCCCACATGATGCAATAGTTACGATTTTCTCCTCCATTACTAAAAGAAAATATTTATATAGTTTTATTTCCATAGTCCACAAGTATTGATTTTTTTTTGGAAGCTTACTTTGAGTGATTTCGTCGTTTATAAGAAGTTATTTCACCTTAAAAAAATCAATTGAGTGATTATAAAGACATATTGAAGCCTTGAAAATCCGTTATATGAGAAGTGCTGATCAATGAAAAAAAAAAAACCTTGGAACTGTTTGATAATTATTTTCAAAAATAATTCTGAAAAACAATTTTTAAAAATAATTTCTTAAAAAATATATATATTTTTAATGTTTTGTAAAATAAAATTTTGTTTAAAAACTTAAAATGTTTTTAATATATTTTTAAATATGTTTTAAAAATAATTTTTATGTCTAATATTTTATTTTTAATTATTTTATATATTTGTATAATTATTTTTTTAAACAATCCTAAAAAAATAAGTGAAAATAATATAAAATAATTAAAAAATGTTATCTAATACACTATATTTCCTGTTTTTAAAAACATAAAATAGAAAATAATTTTTAATTCCTAAACGTGTTTTTTTATTTTCTTGTTTTAAAAAATATTAAACTATTTTAAAAAACAATTACCAAACAAACCCTTAAGATCGAGTTGAAATAAAAATGAGTTGATGTAATCAATTATGGAACATATATTTTTATTGGGTGTGCTTTACGTTACATTATTTCTTATCATGTACATTAAAATTTGAAAAAGAGACTAATGCCAAGTTAAAAGAAATTTATATATAAAAAAAAAACCACGTAATTAAGAAAGAAATCATATTTAAATTTTTTTTTTTATATTGATTGGTGGAAAAAGAATGAAAAAAATGAAGAGATCATGTTCCTTTTTTCTTTTGGTTTTTAAATTTTTTTTTTTAAAAAAAATAGATGTAAACAATTTAGTCAAATATAGGTTAAATATTTTAAATATATAATTAAGTTAATAGTTAGATTATTAAATGGATTAATTAGGGCTAAATTCTTGTTATGCAGATATGGACCTGCATTTTTCACGTGTCTCCACTCAAAACGGTGAGACTCGTTTTTTATTTGATGAAAATTTGATTTTTGAAAAAGTTGAAATCACCATTTATTTTAGTTTATTTTTAAAAGGAAAAATAAAATAAGAAATAAAACCTTACTATGACTTCTTATTTAGAAAAGACATGTCAGTAAAAATCGAATCTAAATTGGAGGGTTAGGTTATCTATTGGGAAGATACGACAAAAAGCCGTAACACCCCTCTAAGCCCAAATACCTATAGTCTCTACTTAATGAATTGGAAGAATCACGACAATTAATTAATTAATTAATCATCGATACCAACATTAATGACATAAATCAATATACAAAAAAAAAAAATCATAAAAACAAATTACAATAATGTACAAAATAAATAACAAGAAAATTTTCCAAATTGATTCATTCAACCAATTAAAAAAATTAAAAATTATTTTTTTAAGAAATTCCAAATGAGTTTATTAAAAACAATTTCGAATTAATGATTTTAATTTATTTATTTACAAAATAATTTCAATTCATTTTATATAAATGATTTGATTCCATTTTATTTGTATTCACTTTTTAAAAAGTTATTTATACTCATTTTATAAAAAAAAAAATTATTACAAAAATCTCAATTTGACAATAGGGTTTCACTAACTTTTAACCAAAAAAAAAAATAAAATTACAACTTTATTTACAAAGGAATTAAATTTTTTATAAATTTTGTTTAAAACATATTTTCAACCCAATTTTATTTATAAAAAAAAATTATTTCTACAGCTTCAATTTGCATATTCCATTCTTATAATCCTATTCTAATTAGAGAAATAGAATTTGTTTTAAAAAAAACTTTTTTTTGGACAATTTTATTAAAAAATAACCTTTTGAACAATTTTATTTACAAAACAATTTTTTTTTGACAATTTTTATTAAACAAATAAATTTCTTAACAATAGTTGCTAAAAACAATTTTTTTTAATTTTGTTAAAAAAAATTTGGATTTTCCTAAAAACATTTTTCTGAATTTTTATTAAAAAAAACTTTCATTTATTAACAAAAATATTTTCTAAACAATTTTTTTATTAAAATAAAATTATTAAACTATTTCTTTTATTAAAACAAAATTTTGCAATCATCTAAATAAAAATGAGGAAAATAAAATGTACCCAGATAAACTTACAACAAACTTAATGCTTCATTTACAACTTTCATGAGCCTCATTTTCTTTCATTAAATTTGGTTCTCCACACGTACCCATCATTAGAATTGGCTCATGCAAAACAAAAATAAGCATAAATATCCCGAGTCCAAAATAATTATTCAAGCCAAAATTTAAACTTCAAATTAATTCAATAAATTTTTACCAATAAAAATGCACTCAAATTAATAAATCTAACCCAACAAAAATACCCCTTGTTAGTAGCCCTAGTCCAAAATTTCCAAATAAATCACCAAAATACAACACAATCAATTAAACCCAAAATATCACAAAACAAAATAAATTCAATTATACCTAAATTTAATATCTCACCAAATACACAAATCCAAATTCAAAACCAAATCCAATTTAATATAGAGAGTCTAAATGTAACAAAAATACACTACAATATTAATTCATGTCCAAAATTAAACTATTCAACTGAGCAAAACTCAAATCAAATATCTTCCACCCAATTTCACCAACAACAAATGGACCAAATTTCATATTAATTAACAACCCCAAAATTCACAAATAATTACTATTGAAATCAAAGCAAAATAATAATAATAATAATATTAATAATAAATAAAATAAAATAAAGAATAAATAAACTTACACTTTTTTTTTGGTTTTTTGGATACCATGGATGGATGGTTGCTGAAGGGTGGCAGTGGAGTTGAGAGGAGAAAGAAATGAAAAAAAAAACAAAGAATGAGAGGGAAAGAGAGAGAAAGTAGTGAGAGAGGAGATGGGTGGAAGGGGAGAATGAGAGGGGAGGAGGGGGGTCGCCGACCGGCAATGGCTCGCCGGCGGTGGTGAGGTTTGATGGGTTTTTGGGTGAGGGAAGAAATGGGTATGGGAAAGAGGAAAAGAAAGAAAAAAAGAAGAAAAGAAAGGGAAAATGGGTGTGGTCGAGTGGCAATCGGAGTTGGGGAGAGAGGGTGGGGAGGAAAATGGAAAGGTAGAAAAAAATGGAGAAAAAGAAAAAGGAAAGGAAGGAGAGAGGAGGAAAGAGAAAGGAGGGGGGTTGGGGGGATGGGGTGGCTGGCTATGGTCGTGCGAGAGTTGGAGTTTTGGGGGAGAGAAAAATGGGCGGGAGAGAAAGTGTGGGTGGGTGGGAAAAGAGAGGAGGAAAAAAAATAAAAAATAGAAATACAATAATAATAAAAATTAAAAATAAGATAATACAAAAATTAAAAATTAAAAGGTTTGGACAAAAAATCAAATATAATTAAGTTTAAAATTTAAGAATAAAATTGAACTCAAAACTAATATAAAATTAAATTCAAGATAAATTATAAGATTTACAATATGTTGACCCAAAAATTATTTATTTATTAAATGAGTTATTATGGTAAATATGAATTTGACCTGAGTTCATTTATACTCAATTCAAACCCACAAAAAAATATGTTGAGTTTGTGTCATATTCACGAATCGTATTTAACTTTGTCACTTCTACAAAAATTAAGAATATGTTTGGTAAATATTTTAAAAAATAATTTTGAAAAATAGTTTTTATAGAGCAAAAGTAAATTTGAAAACTTAAAATATTTTTAATTTATTTTTAATATTTTTAATATTTTTAAATATGTTTTAAAAATAATTTTTATATTTAGTGTTTTATTTTTAATCATTCTACATATATAATTATTTTTTAAAACAATTTTCATAAAAACAAATGAAAAATAACTAAAAGACATTATTTGAAAACACTTTATTTTATGTTCCGGAGAAAATGATAGTAGCGTAAACTAATGAGATTGCCAATAGCTGTGAATATGCGATAAACAAGGATGAATCAAGAGAAGAGGTGGAGGAAATGAGATTATTGAATGGTTTTTTCGATGAATTATCTAAAGGATTTCTGCATTGAGTGGGAGGAATAACAACCTTAGCAATAGAGAGGAATGAGAACCCTAAAATGAGATAGGAAGACAAGAAAGGATCAAATAAAACAAATATTTATAGGTGGGGGGTAAACTTGTAATTTCATATTCAGAGCGGAGTGGGACATATTATTACTAAACCCGACCCCGCCCTAAACCAGTCCCATCCCCGATTTCTATGCTCCCATACCCGTCCTAATAAGTGCGGTTGACCCCAAAAAACCCACGAAATTGCTATTCATATAAATAACTATCAAAATTCAGTTTATAATCAATGTGAATGGTAGTTGAAACTTCAAACTATTCCATAACATTTTTCAACTAGTATTAGAAGTTTTAGTGGTGTCCTCACTAATTACAACTCAAAAAAACAGGCAATGTACAAGTCTCTAGTCTCACAGAAGTAAATAATCATAAAAAGTGTAAAAGTAATCTGGAAGGATCCACTCCAGGGACTAATTATTTAATATGATGACAATGTTGAAGACTATGAGCACAAATATTTATCTGGCTTGATATAATCAGGGTTGGACCAAGTCCAGCAAATGAGTTCACAACATTATGATAATTTTTTTAATATATATATATATATATATATATATAAATAAAAGCCCACAGATTCTACGGCGATTTCTCCCCTGTTTGGAACTGTGAGTCAAAAAACGGTGTCCTAGCTCACAGGTTCCATAGAGATTTCTCCCTGGTTTGGCCCCGAAACTATCTGATAGCCACGCATATATCTATCTACCCGTCATGCTTAAAGGAAAATTTTACCTCTGTGGCTATTAAAATTTTAAGAATATTGTGGTGAATTGGGTATAAAGAAGTGGTAGAGGCAGCCACTTTTCAGGCCTGCCGACCACAGTATCAAATCTTCTAGAAACCCATTAATGGGCCTCGGGAGCTTATTCTAAAAAATTTGTTAGAAAAAATTGTTCTTGGATCTCAAAGTTTACTCTTGAGTCTTGAAAAGTTGTTAAAAATGTAATTCTTTTTTAACTTATTTTTAGAAACGAATGCAAGTGCCACCTACTTTCCTTGTACATAGAATTTTTTTATTTATATTGTTATTATTAGTCAATTTATTTTATAACTTGACAATTATGTTAAATGTCTTACATTTATTTAAATATATAAATTTAATAAATACAAATTCTATTAAATTATTCACATGAGCATGGAGGCTTCATATTTCCTTTGTTTCTATCAAAACAAATGTATTATGTTGAGTTACCAATTTTTTAAGTTTAAGCTTATAAGATTTAGATTTCATATTCGTATCGTGCTCTTAATAAAAGGGATTTCTCCTATTGCATTTTACGATGAAGGCAACATATGTGCATTTGAGAAGCTTGATTGTTTCACTCTTCTTACAATTATGTTGTTTCTTCTAAAATGTTTATGGATAGATGATTTCTTAAACCCCTTAAAAGTCCGGCCCTTGACACAATGCTTAAATCATAAAATGTTTGCTCTCGAGTGTAGAGTAGGGTTTCAAGCTTCCAAAATGGACTTGATGCATCTCAATTGTGAAATTAGTCTTCCTACAATTTAGTACTTTAGGATTGAATTGACGGTGTTGGATTTATGGCTAGAGTTGGATGTTTCCTAAGATAAGACTGGTAAACATCATCTTGTGAAGAAAACTTGAAAAGGGGACCATTGTGTCATTTCGAGGTATGTCGTTTCCAAAAGCTTTCACATCGTCATTAATTCATTAATGCAAAAGTTACTATTTTGCAATACCATAAATCATAAAATGCTTGCCCAAGTGTGGAGTGGGGTTCCAAACTTCTAAAATGGACTCGACGAGTCTCAATTATGAAATTAGTCTCCCCACAATCAAGCACTTTAGGATTGAATTGAGGGTGTTGGATTGATGGCTAAGGTTGGATATTCCCTGAGGTGTGATTAACATACACCATCTCGTGATGGGAGTTGATAAAGGGGACCATTGTGTATTTGCCACGTGTCATTTCTAAAAGCTTTCATATCATCATTGATTTATTAGTACAAAAGTTATTATTTTGCAATACTATAAAAATACCTTATTTTTCACCAAAATAATAATAATAATAAAAAATGAATATTTCATTTGTTTCTAGCCTCCTAGACCTCTCACTCTCCTACACTCTCTTTTTACAATCTTGAGACCTCATTGTGTCTGTCTTTGACCTCCTACAAACGAGGAATCTATATAACTTATATTAAAAAGATAATGCCTTTTAAAAATTATTTAAAAAAATTAATGTATTAAAAAATTCTTATCACATCAAATTTTAAAATGCATAAGATATACGCATATTTTTTTTTTATGTAAAAGTTGTCATTACTTTCTATTTTTAAAAAGGGGAAGAAAAGGACGGGCAAAGAAGCTATTGGTTAATGAGAATAACTATAACTAAGATAATAATTTTTTTGGGTATAAAGAGTATTATTTTAAATGAATTATATTGTATTACATAATTTTAATGATTTGATGATTTCAAGTTAAATTTCATTATGTTATTCATTTTTAAATATTTAAATACACGAAAAATATGGATTATTTAAATCTAATTATAATTATTTATTTTTAAATATTTAATTATATGATGAATATGGGTTTTATTTTATTTTATTTTTGAAAATGAGTTTGTTTTAAAAAAAGTAAAAATCTTGTTTGGTTTTGAGTTCTCATTCACGTTATAAATGGTTTAATAAAATATTCTAATATACCCATAATTAATCGAATAAATTGTTCCAATATAAAATGACCTATACTTATCCATAATTTAATAAATAAATAAATAAAATATTTATATTATATTTTTAGAATAATTTTTTATTTGAAATATATCTGAGATAATATTTTATTCATATTAAAATTTCTCTCATATTTGTATTTCTCTTATATTATAAGTAAACAAAGTCTTTTATATGATTACATTATGTTTTCCATCTTTAATTGTTTAGAAAATAATTTTCATTTTTAAGAAAATTTTGAAAATTTCATTTTTTAAAGAAATTTTTGAAAATACCAAATCAGTGTTTTTACTTCTTTTTTTTTTTTTTTTTTTTCATTTTTTGAGCTTAATTTTTTTTTAAAAAAAAGGAAAATAAAAACATTGTGGAAACATGTTTTCAGCCCCAATTTTTGTTTTACTTGAAAATGAAAAAAAAAAACCTCTAAACAAATAAAGAGTTAAGTAGTGTTTTTTTTTCCTACTTAATTCTAAATATAACTTAAAATTAAATAATATTTAATAGTTGTAGGACCTCAGACACTACCAACTCTTCTAAAAGCAATTGCTGTTAGGAAATGCGCATACTCTAACCTTATAATGCATTTATCCAAGCGCTCACGGCGAACACAAGGGGAGTTGATGAATGCGGTCACAGTCAACCCTCCGATCTGCCAACAATCCCCCCCCGAATGACACCCCTGGGGTTCAAACCCATGACCTTGAATTTAATACCACTTGTAGGACCTCAGGCGCTACCAATTCTCCTAAAAGCAATTGTTAGAAAAATTAGGCTAATCTAACCTATGGTAATTACCCTAGAGGAAAGGGGGAGGTGAATAGGGTGATGGTCTCTTTTTACAAATTTAATCTAAGTGAATGTAAGAGACAATTATATGCAATTATATAATAAGCAATATAAAGACAATTGCATATAAATTAAAGAGTAGGGAAGAGAGAATGCAAACACAAGAGTTTATAGTGGTTCAGCGCAACCCGACTTACATCCACTCTCCTTTAGCTTCAATCCCGAGCTTGAGGTTCCACTAATTCAAGGCTTCCAAACCAAGCCTTCAAGCAATACAATTGGATTATGGTTCCAATTCACCCTCTTAGACTTTTGGCTCCAAGCACCCTTTATACTTCTCAAGAGATACCACACACTTGAGAAACTTCTTCTCAAAGGTTTACAAATAAATGATCTCACAAAAATCCTAGCACAAGACCTTTAAGCTCAAATGATACAAGAAAACTAGGATTGAAAGGTGCACTAAGGATATGCAAGTTTTAGAATAACAATGCACTCAAAAACACTATTCCAAGGCTCAAATATAATCAAGAAAGGTTTGAGAAAGTTAAACTTTTTAAACAATGAAGATTAAAGCCTTTTTATAGAAGAAAAAAGTCAAACTAGCCATTGGAGGTTCGACCGGTCGAGCTAGGGGTCGATCGGTTGACTAGGCGTTAGCATTTAATGTTTGGCAGGTGATCGTTGGACCTCGACCGGACCTCAACCGGTTGAGGTTCAACCTTGACCAGTTGAACAACCGTTTTGAAAGAAAGAGAAAGTTTTTTGCACCCTCGACCGGTTGAGCTTGCGGTCGACTGGTTCCTCATCCGGTTCAACCGATTGAGCCGTTTTTTTGGCTCAACAACCAATTTTTTCAATTTAAAACCTTTTAAAACAAGTTTGAAAAACATTTAACAAAATGTTTTAGTTGAAAAACATGAAATCATCAAATTCTTAAAATATTTAAAACAAAATAACTCTTGAATGATTTTGGTGCATAAGTAAAGAATGTAATGCATGAAAATCCTAATGCACCAACAACCTTACAAAGAGATCTTATGAAGCTTGAATCTTGAAAAACACTTCTCTTTGAGGTGGTCTTCTTTTTCATGATTTTTCCTTGGCTTGATTTATCTTTATGATTGCCACTTTAGAAATCGTCTTACCTAATCACACTTGAAATATAGTTATTAGTTCTAAACCTTATTTTGTTATCATCAAAATCAAGATTAATCAAACCTTGGTTTCACAATAGTGTTAAGTATTTGATGGTTTGCTTTTATAATATTTTATTTCTATTAATCATTAAAAACTAAAGAAAATATTAATATATTATTTTTTTCATTTAAAAAATACTAAATGTTTTACCTTTTTCTATTTAACAAAAAATTTATAATAAGTCATAAAAAAAACAATTTAAAGTCATAAAACAAATTACTTTCAACAAAAAATGAAAAAAAAAAAAAAAATCCTCTCGGTCTTTTCATGGACTCGTCTTATGTTTTGCATTTATTTAATGGAATAGAAGTGACTTTTCCTTAATTTCAGTCCTTTGATAATGACATAATTATTTTTTATTTATGGAATCATTGACCAAAGCCGATAACTATGCCCTTTGATTTTAGCTTTATTTATTATTATTATTATTTTCATTCTATTTTTTTTCTTAATATATGTTTTAATTTATGAATTTTTTAAAGATAATATTTGACCCCCAAAAATTACTAAAAAAATTAAGAAAAATGATTTTTTTACCTATTTATTTTATTTATGAAAAATATATAAAAATAAAATATAACTAAAATTAAGTAAAAATTTATAAAATTTTAAATTATTTAATTTTAATATAAACAAGAAAAAAAAAAAAGATGTGAAATGAATTTAAAATAACATATAATAATAATTTATTAACTTTAAATCTAATTTTATTTTTCTTCCTATTTTTTCTTCTTCTCATTTTTCTTTTTATTTAGTATTTACTTTTCCTCATATTTTTTCATAAGATTATGTTTGGTTTCTAGAAAATTTTTGGAAAAATACAAGAAAAGAAAAAAATGAAGAAAAATAAAAATTAGGTTTAAGCTTAATAAATTATTTTTATATGTTTTTTTAAACTTATTTCACTTATTTATCTCAATTATATAAAAATTAAATCATTTAAATATATATAATTTTTTTTAAAGTTTTATTTGTATTTGGTTTTCTTGTGTAGTTTTCATAAAAAGAAAAAGTGAGAGCATTAAAGTGGGAGTAGCTGTGAAGTAATGATTTGCCTTTATTTATGAATTTCACCTTTTGGTAGTTCGGAAAAAGGCAGATACAGACTGATGGTTGCGGACACGAGCCTCAACCACCTTGGAGTCGTTAGACTTTTGTTCATTTTATTTTATTTTTTATTTTTCAATTTTGACCATCTCTCTCTCTCTCTCCTCACAAGTCACATCTCAATCAAATTTTATATTTTGCTTTCACCCGACTTTAGCACAAATTTTCAAATGCTGAATTGCCTGTCACCCGACTTTAGCCACAAATTTTCAGAAAAAATTATAAATTTATTTTAAATACGACCACCACCAACGGGGTGGGCCATATTTGGGAATAAGCTGTACTCAGAAAAAAGTATAAATTTATTTTAAATACTTCTATATCTCATGGAACTTTTAAAAATTAATCATATTTATTATACATTAACAATTTAGAGGACCATAAACTAATTTTCTTCTCTGTTTAGGGATGGTTGCAAAACGGCTTGCTTCCATTCCAATCTCATTTTATTCATTCAAAATAATTATCATTTTCGTCCCTTTAAAAAAATTAAGTAGAATATAATGAATATACGAATTTCTCATACATGTCATATTATATTAAAATTTTAAAAATAAAAATTAAATTAAATTAATTTTATATATAATCAGGATTAGGCGGGACAAGACAATAGTTTTAAAAAAATTCTTAAACCAATCCTTAACTGATTTATTTAAATTTCTATTCCGTTATAAGGTGAGATGAGTATTGAAAAAAACTTGTTCATTGTCATCCTGTTATTGTTATGATCGTTATGAATATTTTTAAATTGGATGACAATTGATTTATTTTTTTTATTTTTTTATTACTGGATAAACCCATATTTATATAATATTTGTTTGCCACGTCCATTTCCTTCTTACCTAACAATGTGGTTTATTAAATGCAATCAAAATCCTAATAACGTATTTAGGCGGTTTTCTCTTCTAAGTTCTAGCCTTATATGTATGATTTTGACTCATCATGAAAAATAGAAGTTGTCTTTATCCATCAGTATGTCAATTTCAGTTTGTTAACTATACCGTAATGTATGAATTGCGTATGAAAGTGAATAAGCCTACAAAACTTCAATTTGAATTTTAATGATTAACCACTTTTTATAGTTTTTTTTTAAAAAATAAAATTATGTTTAATAACTCAAATATAAAAATTATTTTTCATTTATTATTTTGTTCAAAGTTTATTAATCATATATGATAACAAAAAAACAATTCTCAAATTATTTTTAGAATATTTTACAAAAAACACATTTAAAACAAATTTTAATTTATCAAATTAATTTTCAGAAGTGTTTTCAAAATGAAAAGACCAAAATGGTTGCTACTCTATGTATCCTTTGAAAATTGAAAAGAAAAAACGCTTTAAAGTATTTTAAAAATAAATCTCTTTGTTTAAGTTCATCTATAGGAATACAACCACATACAAGAGTTTCTTGTATAATATATAAATGTTTTAATTTTACAATAAGAACTATATAAATACAATTGAATTTATTAAAGGGTTGAATTTGTCAATTTTTTTTAATATAAAAACAAATGTATTTATGTAATCAATTTCATTTAGGTCTTGTTTGGAATAGTTTCTTATTTTTGGCTTTAGTGGACTATTGAAAAATTTAGTATAATAGTAAAGGTATCTGATTGATTAATATTCACATATACACTGCGATAAAACTTATGTGTCATGAATAAATACCAAAAACATTAAGAGAGACTAATATTATAAAAATATTATATATTTGTGGTCTTTGATTAAACTATTTTGAATAAAATATAAGGAATGAGTAATCTTAATTTTATTATAAAGAATGGCTAATACATTAATAAAAAATTGTATGATTGATACACTTGTCAATGGATAAAGTTTGTTAATGTTTTGTTAAATTTTCTTGCATATTTGTCCCATTTCTATACATACCACTACGTACCCGGTTTGAATTATATCCTAGGATCTACTATAGGGAGAGGACATCAACCAATTTCAATGTTAGGGTTTATCAGAAATTGACAGACAAATTAAAGTTTTTATGCATTAAAACTTCACCCAATTTAATTAAATATTAACATCCCCACAGAATCATCTGCATTTGTCAGCTAGCTAAAGGTCAAAGTCAAAAGTCTGGGAAAGCTCTCCGGGGAGGAGGGGTAGCTGAAACGTGTATGGCTTGGATGGTAGGTGGTAAGGAATCTTTAGAGAAGTTTACGGTCATGAGGTGATTGGCCAAGGGCCAAGAGGCTCGTGTTGCCCGTTGATTTCTCCGGTCGAAATCTCACAAGGGTTAGAAGGCCCCGTGCCTGAAACCTTCCAGTCAGCGCACCTTCCTTCTTGGTTCTCTTCGGCTGTCTAGTGTTGAATCTGGTGCGGAGGTCATCACGTGAGTAACTGACACAATCTCTCTCTCTCTCTCTCTGAGTTGGAGGGTTGGTAGCTTGGTAGCGCTACCCCATTCTCATGTTGTAGAGTAACACAGTATCTTTAAGCATTTGGCTTAAGGTTTAGTTGAAGAGACCATCTCTATAAATTAAAGCTTCAAAAATGACCAATGCAGCGTGCTGATCATTCAGACTGCAAGCAAGAGAGAAAGGGAAGGGAAAACAAGTAGATCAGTGATATTTACTAGAATGGTGACTTCAGTGGCTCCTAGAGTTGAGAGCTTGTCCAGCAGTGGGATCCAGTCAATCCCCAAAGAGTACATCCGCCCCCAAGAAGAGCTCACCAGCATTGGCAATGTCTTTGAGGAGGAGAAGAAGGATGAAGGGCCTCAGGTTCCAACTATTGACTTGAAGGATATTGAGTCTGAGGACGAGGTGGTCCGGGAGAGATGCCGGGAGGAGTTGAAGAAAGCTGCCATGGAGTGGGGTGTGATGCACCTTGTTAACCATGGCATCTCTGATGACCTTATCAACCGTGTTAAGGTTGCTGGAGAGACCTTTTTCAATCTCCCCATTGAGGAAAAGGAGAAGTATGCTAATGACCAGGCCTCCGGCAAGATCGCTGGCTATGGCAGCAAGCTTGCCAACAATGCTAGTGGACAGCTTGAGTGGGAGGACTACTTCTTCCACCTCATCTTCCCTGAAGACAAGCGCGATATGACCATCTGGCCTAAGACACCAAGCGACTATATGTAAGTTCAATTCATTGTTTATATAACTATACGGTGTTTGCTGATCTGTTTTTCCTCTGGCCAAGTAGTTACTAACTGAATTTTCTATTATAAAAAAAAATCTGCAAATTTTACTAATTTTGAAATCGTTTCTGGGTTCTAAGAATTACTTGTTCAAACTTGTGATTGCAGTCCAGCAACCTGTGAGTACTCGGTGAAACTTAGGAGCCTGGCAACCAAGATACTATCGGTGCTATCGCTTGGGTTGGGATTGGAAGAAGGGAGACTAGAAAAGGAAGTTGGTGGGATGGAAGAGCTACTACTCCAAAAGAAGATCAACTACTACCCCAAGTGTCCCCAGCCTGAATTGGCTCTCGGGGTGGAAGCTCACACTGACGTGAGCGCTCTCACCTTCATCCTCCACAACATGGTACCCGGCCTGCAACTTTTCTATGAGGGCAAGTGGGTGACAGCCAAGTGTGTCCCCAACTCCATCATCATGCACATTGGAGACACCATAGAGATTCTCAGCAATGGTAAGTACAAGAGTATTCTTCACAGGGGACTGGTCAACAAGGAGAAGGTGAGGATTTCATGGGCAGTTTTCTGCGAGCCGCCTAAGGAGAAGATCATCCTGAAGCCACTGCCAGAGACGGTGTCTGAGACTGAGCCACCACTCTTCCCACCTCGCACCTTTGCCCAACATATTCAGCACAAGCTCTTCAGGAAGACCCAGGAGGCTCTACTCTCCAAATGAGCTGTAGCCTTATTGTATTTCATCTGCTATACTAAGCTCTCTATTTGGCTGTTCTGTTACAGTTTGGTCTGTGTTTTAACTTTTAAGCTTCCCAATCTTTGATCATGGCAGGTATAGGCCATCATATATGTTTGTTTCTCTGCCTGCTTTTGTTTAATAAAATTCGAGATTTCTATTCTTCTTTTGTGCACAACCAAGTTTTGGATTTGAATTACCAATGTCATTATTAATTCTCAAGCTACTTGCATTGAAAAATAAAGCCAATATGGTAATGGTATGACTGGTGGGAAGAAAGCTGAAATCTATGCACTTATGTTAGCCTTAAATTCTTGATAAAGATTTGAGACTTTTTCGAGGGGCAGTTGGAAAATTTTCAACCCTACACGCAGCTCCATTTTTTGTTTCATCCAGATTGGGCCTGTGCAGTAACTTGTGGGAAAAATTGTCATAGTTAATCCCATCCTGTAATATTCATCCAATAATCAAAATGAAGGGGTACGAATTACTTTAATCCAAAGCCTTGGACCACACACCTTTACACAAAATCCTGACCCTCCACATGTACTTAAAAAACTCCCGAGTCTGATGAACCAGAAGGACCCAATTGACCGGCCAGAACCAAACACAAACATTAGGCAGATGGGTGATTCGTGAAGCCATCTGGTGTTAAATAGGTGGCCCTAATTTTTAAACAACTATGACTTAATCTTTGTCAATTTGTGACATCTAGAAATATGATTAAAAATTATCAAGCCTGAGATGAATCATATAAATGAAAAATCTTATGGTGCACAGATTTATTTGGACCAAACCCAAGGAACTTATGGTGGCATGTACTGTATACTTTTAACTCTACTTCAAATGTGAGCTATGAACTCTTGAGAGTCTTGTGTATGTTCAGCAAATTCCCATCCACCCAGCTTTCCAAGGAAGCTCCCTTGAACTTGTCTTTTCCTGTCCTTAAATTCCTTTCTTCTTGAAGATCAAATTGAACCTATTGGTCTTAACTCTTAAGACATTCCCTTTCCAGATTGATTTCATGGAGTCTCGTTGAAAAATCAGTCTATGCCACATTTGCTTTGCGTACAGGTAAAACCTTTCCCTGTCGTCTCCACTAAAGGATTAGATATTTAAAGGTCCATATATTTTAGTTAACAAGTCATTCTCCTTGATAATGCCTATTGCTGAATGCTGATTCATTAGTTCCACCCACTAAAGATAAGGTAGTCTGAGATTTTTGTTTAGAAACCGTTAGACATGGACTGCACACATAAAGTTTCAATTCCATCCCTTTCAGTGTCAGGAAATGTATAAAAGAAAAATGGAATATTGCTACAATCCTCCCATCTTAATTGGTTGACAACTTAATTCTTAGTTCTCTTTTAGACGTTTTCTTCCCAACCAAACAAACCCTTAGCTCAGGTTGTTCGGTAAATTGTGGGAAGTTTGAAAAACAAGTGCACGATGAATGTTGAGAGTTGTAAGAGAATTGGAGTTGAAATATTAATGCTAGTTTTGTCCTTTGTTATGATAATTCAGTATGGCATTTAGATTAATTCGTTTGGGGTAGGTTTGTACCTTGAGGGATTGCTAGAGATATTTAAATATATATAATGTTTTTAAAAATTAATTTTTGAAATTTGAGATAGTAAAATTTTGTTAATACTTCAAACTTTTTTTTTTATAAAAAAAAACCGATTTTTAAAAAATCATTATTTCGTAAGTCAAGTTTTAAAAAATATTCAATTTTCCAAAAAAAAAAAAAAAAACTCTTAGATGTAAAAATTCTTTAGCAGAATAAAAATCCAAATAGAAAATTTGCCCACTCTAAAAGAATATAAATTTAATTTTTAAATTTTAAAAAATAAAACATAATGGTGACTAAATATTATTACCAAAAAATAATATCTACCATTAATTACTAATAATATATTAAGATTGAACTAAAGTTCAAAAATAAAATAAAATCTTATTTAATATTATCCATACTTGTTTTCTCCTTTTTATATTTACTTTTTGTGGTTGGTTTAACTAAATCATAAAAAAAAAATTATTTTGTTTTTATTAACTACTTATATTTTTACTTGGAAGTAGGGATATAATGTGAATCGATCCATCAATATCTAACCATTAAATTACTAGTGTTTTAACAATTTATTACATGAAATATAAGTTTTAAGTAAAAGACTTTACTTTCAAATATCTTATATTTAGTTATTAAAAAAAATTAAGGTATTAATTTGGTATATATGAAAATCTTAATTTTCACTTTTGAAAGTATATAAAAGAATCCAAGCTCCTTAATCTAAGTATAAAGAATGAGATTAATGTATAAATAAATGAAATCAAGTGATAAGACAATAAGACATAAAAGCCCGCACTTCTTCTATTTGAAAAATATCAAAATTTATAATAAAATTGTTAAATTCTTTAAAATAAGTTTAAAGGTTTTTGTACAAATTGATTAAAATTATTTTAAAATTCTAATGATTTTTCTTTCCATTTTTTTAATTCTATTAAGAAATTCTTTTAAATATTCTTGATGATTTTTTTTTATATATAAAATCTAAAACTTTTTTAAAGAATTTAATTCTTAGTTCTCTTTTAGACGTTTTCTTCCCAACCAAACAAACCCTGAGCTTAGGTTGTTCGGTAAATTGTGGGAAGTTTGAAAAACGTGTACAATGAATGTTGAGAGTTGTAAGAGAATTGGAGTTGAAATATTAATGCTAGTTTTGTCCTTTGTTATGATAATTCAGTATCGCATTTAAAATTCTTTTGGGGTAGGTTTGTACCTTTAGGGATTGCTAGAGATATTTAAATATATATAATGTTTTAAAAATTAATTTTTGAAATCTGAGATAGTAAAATTTTGTTAATACTTCAAACTTTTTTTTTAAAAAAAAACCGATTTTTTAAAAATCATTATTTCTTAAGTCAAGTTTTAAATAATATTCAATTTTCCAAAAAAAAAACTCTTAGATGTAAAAATTCTTTAGTAAAATAAAAATAAAAATAGAAAATTTGCCCACTCTAAAAGAATATAAATTTAATTTTAAAATTTAAAAAAATGAAAAATAATGGTGACTAAATATTATTACCAAAAAATAATATCTACCATTAATTACTAATAATATATTAAGATTGAACTAAAGTTCAAAAATAAAATAAAATCTTATTTAATATTATCCATACTTGTTTTTTCTTGTTCATTTGACCTTTTTCCTTTTTTATATTTACTTTTTGTGGTTGGTTTAACTAAATTATAAAAAAAAATTATTTAGTTTTTATTAACTACTTATATTTTTACTTGGAAGTAGGGATATAATGTGAATCCATCAATATCTAACCATTAAATTACCAGTGTTTTAACAATTTATTATATGAAATATAAGTTTTAAGTAAAAGACTTTACTTTCAAATATCTTATATTTAGTTATTAAAAAAAATTAAGGTATTGATTTGGTATATATGAAAATCTTAATTTTCACTTTTGAAAGTATATAAAAAAAATTCAGGCTCCTTAATCTAAGTATAAAGAATGAGATTAATGTATAAATAAATAAAATCAAGTGATAAGACAATATGAGACATAAAAGCCCCGCACCTCTTCTATTTGAAAAATATCAAAATTTATAATAAAATTGTTAAATTCTTTAAAATAAGTTTAAAGGTTTTTGGTACAAATTGATTAAAATTATTTTAAAATTCTAATGATTTTTCTTTCCATTTTTTTTTTAATTCTATTAAGAAATTCCTTTAAATATTCTTGATGATTTTTTTTTATATATAAAATCTAAAACTTTTTTAAAGTGTTCTTAGTACCATGATTGTTTAATTTGATGCATTTTTATAATTAATGTTTAAAATTATACATTTTTTAATAATAATATAAAATACCATTAATTTGATAAAATAAATGTGGACCAACATCATATTAATCATTGTTTAGGATTTAGTTATCCATATATATACATATGATTTTTATTCGTTCTAGAGTATAGACCACCTTATGTGTAAAGCTCAGTGTCATCATGGGCCTTAAATGATGGGCCTAAGACTCATGAGACCCAATAACCAAAGGATATGGTCCCTAAGGTAGGAGAGTATAAATCCACATAACAGTGTTAGTTCTTGGGATGACAACGTTTTGAATACAAAATAGAACATGTTCTCTCCTGCTTCCCATCGTCAGAGAGAATCGGAGTAAGGTAGTGCCCTCCACAACCTTAGAAGATTTGTACCTCTTCAACAAAATTGTGGAAAAATGGACTCGGGTATGTTCCAAAGAATAATAAGACATGTTTTGAATGAATTAATATATACATATATCCTCCATGTGTTTTTGGTGATAACGGATAATGAACGTCCTTCATAATTATCTTATAATTTATAAATAATGACTATAATATAATATTTTTTTCATACCCGTCTAACAAAAATCTCTGGCTCTGCTACTATCAACCACACCTTAATTACTTTTTTTTTTAAATATTAATTATTCTATGTATATATATATATATAGTTTCAAAATTAGTCTCATTCATATTTAATATATATTTTGTCATTTATAAATGGGAATATTTGTGCCAAATGCACAAAATTGATGAAGGGCATTTTGGTGAATATAATTTTATTTCCATATTTTAAACAAATGAAGATTACTTTTCTAGATGAGGAATTGTTTTATCATCACATGTTTCAAGTAATAACACCATATGGAATCTGGAAGTTGATTTGAAAGTTTTGAATGGCTGGCTATTAGTGATCCGAAGAGCCACCATTCCACGAACTTCTAATTATTGATGAAGACATTTCATTTGGAAACTCCCCGGTGTGTTGCATGCTGACTATGTAGTTTTGAAAAATCAACAGGGAGAATAAGGGTGTGATAATCGACTGCATGTCATCTTTTGGAAAGCACATATCTTATACGTCTCTATGTGTGTCTGCTACAGACCCGTGTATAACAAGAGAATCCATACGTCAACCAAGGCCAGATTGAATAATCCCAACGCTTCTCCTTCCCAATCCCTACAATAAGTTAGCAAAAGGTGGAAAATGTTAAACGGAGAAACACCATTGCCGCAGAATGGACACCGGAGAAACTACATGGCTGCTATCACTGGTGAGGCAGAAGCAGAAGCAGAAGCAGAAGCACCACGGGTGGTATTTGTTCATGGCAGCCCACCGTTTGGGCTCCCTTTCAAGGACCGGTTACTGAGTCGGTTCCAACTCATCCACATGTCTGAGTTACCTGAATCCTCCCACGTCAAGGTCATGCTCTGCATGGATCACACTCCGGTCACCTCCCAGACTATATATAAACTCCCTTCACTTGAGTGCATCGTGGCATCAAGCGCCGGCGTTGACCACATTGACCTCACGACTTGCCGCCTCCGTGGGATTGCGGTCGCCAACGGCAGTCAGGCTTTCTCTGAGGACGTGGCTGATTACGCCGTCGCCCTCTTGATGGATGTCCTCAGAAAGATTTCGGCCGGCGATAGGTATCTGCGCTCCGGTTTGTGGTCCACGAAGGGAGATTATCCGCTTGGTTGGAAGGTAGGCTGGTACTTCCTTGGTAGGTCATGTTAGTCACGTACTTAGTCACGTAGTTCAAATAACCTAAGAATAATATTTAGGTTAAAAATATATATGTAAATATGATCAATAACATGTTATTTAACTTATTTAATAAAATTTTTTATTTAATAATAAGATTGGGTTCTTTGAGCCGATACGATTAATCTTTCAATCTAATATGTTTAGGATTCAATTCATCTATTTATTTAAAATCAAATTTTAAATAAGAGTGTGTTTGAGAATGATTTTAGAAAATGTTTCGAAACATTTTTAACTTTTAGACGATAAAACTTTTCAAGTATTAAAAATGTTAAAAATGTTTTCTAAAATTATTATCTAACGGGTTTTAAGTCAAATATGAATTAAATATATTGGTTATGATTATAACTAGGTTAATTAATATAATTATTAGATAAATTAATTTTATATTATGCAAGTTGACCTAATATATTATTAAAATCAACATAAATTTAACTCATACATCATCATACTTAGTTTAAACTCGTGAAAAATGTGTCCACGTTTAACTCATATTAATAAATTGTATTAAATTTTACTATCTCATATGAAATGACAGTAACATTCACTAATTAAAAAATTAGATTTAAATTTCATAAAATTATTGAAATTGTCAAAATTATTTAATACGATGCTTGGACGTTAGTGAAACTGACTGTATTTACTTTTATTTCCCTCCCTTCGACTCTTCAATATGAAATTAAAACGCTAGCTATTCATAAAAGCCCTTAGGTAATTAATTAGGCTAAAACCTGTAACGTATCATACGCAATCTAGCATATGCTAAAGCTTTAAAAGCCCACTTCCTTTCTCTCCCACCTCCGCTAGCCCAAATGCTGCTCAGCGATTTCAGTCTATTTGCTGACTATTTTAAAAAATATTTTTCTTTTTAATTTTATGATTTATAAAATAAATATCTATTTAAGAATTTGAAATGTTTTTAATTTATTTTCTATGTTTTTAAAAATAATTTTTATATATAATATTTTATTTTTAATCATTCTTTGTATGTGTATAATTATTTTTTAAAATCACCTTTAAAAAAAAACCACACTGGAAAACAGTTAAAATATATTATTTAAAAACATCATATTTTATATTTCGAAGAACAGAGAATAGTTTTGTGTTTTTTGGTTATTAAATGAATTTTTTTTTTTTTTTGAAAGATAAAAAGTTATTTTAAAAAACCGTTACTAAAATAGACCCTTCAGTTGCCTGTTCTTTTCCTCTGTTTTCTCTCCGCCGTCAAAAGGGTGGGATGGGAAGCCCTAAAATTAAATAAACGGTTAGCTACTAATTGGTTTTTGTACTACATAATACATGTTTGTTACAGCGATATTTCATTAAATTGGTTTTTGAGCTTCACAGGTGGTAGTACTCAAATTCAGATGACTTGGTTATTGTTGCAGCTAGGGGGAAAGCGAGTTGGAATTGTGGGACTGGGGAACATTGGCTCTGAAGTTGCCAAAAGGCTCGTGGCCTTTGGCTGCGCCATTGCCTACAACTCCAGGAAGAAAAGGTCATCTGTTTCATTCCCATACTATGCAGATGTGTGCGACCTCGCGGCTAACAGCGACATTCTCGTTATTTGTTGTGCATTGACAAGTGAAACCCACCACATAATCAACAAGGATGTGATGGCAGCACTGGGGAAGGAAGGAGTCATCATCAACGTTGGCCGTGGATCTCTCATTAATCAGAAGGAACTGGTGCAGTTTCTGGTGGAAGGTCAGATTAGAGGTGCGGGGCTTGATGTGTTTGAGAATGAACCCATTGTGCCTATAGAACTACTTGAGTTGGATAATGTTGTGTTGTCTCCACATAATGCTGTTGTGACACCAGAAGCCTTTGAAGCTCTGCAAGAGTTGGCCATAGCCAACTTGGAGGCCTTCTTCTCAAACAAACCTCTGCTATCACCTATCTAGCATGTATGATACTTGGTATTCATTGACCCATCAGATTATTTTACTCATTCTAATCCAAGTTTTCACATGTAGAATTCACAATCAATCGCCTTGAACCTTCAGGCATTCACATAATTAGGGTCTTCTTGGTTTCCAGGACACTGTTAGGAATGGCTTGAGGTGGGCATTTTTGGGCCAGATGGAGATTACCCTTACAGAAAAAGGGATAGGAAGCTGGTAGATAACAAACTCAATTATGCAATAAGCATACATCAGGCCACCTAATGAGGAAGGGTTTGGAATGGGGAGACAGAATATATATCCATAGGTATATATATGAGGCCACTTAAGTTTAGATGAATGAGTGATTCAAAATGAGATGAAACAATACTCCTACCCGCTCCTCCATATAGAGACAATGGGCAATTTGAAAATTTGAAAATTATTCTTCAGATGGGCAATTTGAAAATTTGCTTTATGTTATTTAGTGCCACCTTCACAACTGTAAGGTAACAAAAACAATTAACTCATCCCTCTTTCTTCTGTTTCATTCTTAGTCTCATTTTTCTGACATCTTTTAGTCTTGAAAGAGGCGTCCAAGTTTGGCAGTCAAACACAACATTAGCTTAGCTGGAGTTGAGGATTTTTTATGACATATCCCAACACCTCCAATGCAGCTAGTTGATATGTCTGAAAGAACACGAAAAGTAGTTTGTAGACTGTATAAACGGCATTTCACTCTGATCGGGTTTCACCACTTTCCATCCATGATCCATGGCTATTGATATCTCCCATTATCATGGTAACCTGTAACGATGATATATTCGCCCTTTTAATCAACTTTTCTTTCTTACTCCCTGATATTATGCTGAAACAATGAGCCTTAAAACAATAGCAATGATCAGAAATTACACAAATACATTAGCAACTCCATTTTTTGTGAGGATTCAAGAATTCGTATGGTAATTTTCAACATGATCCCAAATTAAACGTGAGATCTTTATTGGAAGCAAGGAGCCAACCTGTTCGTCAACATGGAAGTAGAGATAATCCTCCAAGGCTCCAAGAAAAAATAAGCTGTTTATTCAAGGTTTATTGGGGAGAGCAAAGGTTTATTAGAGAAGAATGCCTCCAAGTTGCCCACGATCAGCTCTTGCAATGATGCTAAGGACTCTAGGGTCGCAATAGCTTTATGTGGAGATAGCACAACATTCTCCAATTCAAATAGCTCTTTTGGCACATCAGGCTCATTCTCAAACACATCGAGACCAGCACCTCTAATTTGACCTCGCACAAGACACTGCACCAATTCCTTTTCATTGATGAGAGCCCCACGACCAACATTGATGATGACTCCTTCCTTTCCCAATGCTGTCATGACATCCTTGTCAATCAAGTGGTGAGTTTCCTTAGTCAAGGCACAACAAATAATGAGAATGTCACTATTAGCAGCAAGGTTACAAATATTTGCATAGTATGGGAATGAAACTGATGACTTTTTACTCCTGGAGTTGTAGGCGATTCTGCAGCCAAATGCCACGAGCCTTTTGGCAATTTCGGAGCCAATATTCCCCAGTCCAACAATTCCAACTCGCTTTCCCCCTAACTGAAGGAAGAACCATGTCATTGATATATGAGTACAATTCATCAATTTATCAATCTTGACATCATGCAGTGTAAAAGCCCAAACAGGGCCAAAGATCAGAAGGTTTAGAAAATTACAAAAACTTGTAGTATCCATCATTATTTGATTACCCTATTGAATGGTTCCACCCTACATCTATATTCACCATACTTTAGCAATTGAAACTACAAAATTCATATTTCTAATTCTCTTTGCTGTTTGAGCTAATAAAAATTCAAAATTTTAACACTCCACCCTGCTACTCAGCCTAGAGCCCTGAGCATTACCACTGCGAAAGAGCTAGAATGCTAACCTTTTTTCAACTGCTTTTCCTTGTGACACTCTACTGCAAGCAAGTGAATATGTACGCTATAAAGGTGTATAAGGTGAACTGTTGTGTGTTTTTGATGGGGCATTGGTCCTCATAAATGTGCAAAAAGTTCAGTGTTCGCCATTTGTAAAATTGGATTTGGGATTACCAGATATTCTAAATGACATCAAAATTAATAAAAACTACAAAAGGAGGTAATAGTGGGCTGATAAATTTGACACCATTCTCTGTGCATTTTAAGTCTTCAAACTAGATCACCAAAGCTCAATTGTAAGTCTCAATTCCTTCCAACACAATCTGGGGGCTACACCATGTGACACAAAGGGTCAGTCTAAAGCTGCCAATAGGCCTTGCTCTAAGCAACACACACTATGTGGAAGGCATCATAACCTACAAAGGAACACCACCATAATAATTAGATGCAACCTTCTATAATCAAGGTCCGCATGATCCTGAACTGAATGACAAATCAGAGAGGATCCTAGTTCATTCTGGCTTAGGAGCTCCTCACACTGGGGCCAAACTATGGGCTTTCTTGACTTATGTGTTTTTCACCATTATACTCATCTTTAAAACCTACCGATTGGGCTTTTACCCATGCCATCCATTTGGCTACAGGAAAAATAGACGAGAAAATTAACTCATAATTTAAGTCACATATTGTTAAGCCGAACGGTTGTCCTGATTATATTTGAGTAAACTTCTTTTCGTCTTGTGTGTTTTATTGGTCCCAAATCGATGAAAACTATGATTCAATAACATGGTGTCTTGTCTTTTTCTTCATTTTCTCACCAGCCAAACAAACCTAATATATGCAAATAAATCGGCACAAAATTCACCTTGGAACCTAGTGGGTAATCTCCCTTCATCGGCCACAAACCGGCTCGAACGTACCGATCGGCGGCCGATATCCGTCGGAGAACATCGATCAGAAGCCCGATGGCGAAATCAGCGCCGTCCTCGCAGAAGGAGGAGCCAGCATTGGTGACGGTGATGCCGCGGCGGCGGCACTCCTCTAGGTCAATATGGTCTACGCCAGCGCTTGAGCCGACGATGCACCGGAGAGAGGGGAGGTGGCGGAGGGTGTCGGAACTGACCGGAGCGGGGCCGAAACAGAGCAGGACGCTAGCGTGGGGGGAGAAAGTTGAATCGGAGGAGTCGATGAGTTGGAATCGACTCTGAAGTCGGCCCTTGAACGGGATCTCGAATGGTGGCAAGACATGGACGAGAACCAGAGGCAGTTCATCCATAGCGGCCACTTCTGTACCTGCAAGTTCGTGTTTACTCTGTTAACCCTCGATTCCTGTTTCACAAGTTCGAATGTCTTCGTCAATCGTCACCTAAGATTGATTGGATCCATCCAAAGATGACTTAATGATGATGTCGGAATTATTTAATGCGATCCACTAATCAGACAAATAACCACTGTTAATCAACTTAATAAATAAATTAAATTAGATTAGACTATATACAAATAGACAATGGTTTTATCACACAAATAACTATTTTTAACCAACTTTATAAATAAGTTAAATTAGATCATATATGAATGTGCATGAATTGATGTAATTATTTAATTTTTTTTTAATAATATGATATTTCTAATTTAAAAAAAAATCTTTAAATTTCATAATTTTTATATAAAATATATTAAATTAATAATTTTATAGAGATTAAGCATATAATAGATTGGATATAACCATATCATTTTAATACAATTAAGCAAATAAGTTAAATATGTGGGATAAATTAAGCAATCAAATTGAAATATAATCCTTCATTACATCTGTTAATAAAATTCATATTATTTTCAAACTTAAATCAAATAAGAAGGTTGTATTTACATAAATGGTATTTATGATATTTCACATTAAATATGAGATAAAGTTACTGATATTATATAGGTTTAAAATAAATAATATTTATACGATTAGGTCTCGACTGTGGGGGTTTGTTTGATGTAGTATTTGTCTATTTGACCTTATAATCTTATAAGATATAATAAAAATATTATATTTGTATAAAGGATGTTTGTAATATTTTTCATTAGATATAAGAGAAAATTCATATAGATACGTTGTAAAAACCTTTTTCAATATCAAAATTGTCAATCCTATTTTAATGATGTAACATTAATCACAAGCGTAATTCAAATTTTCTAAAAAAGGAAAAAATAAATAATCAATTTCCTTTTTTTTTTATGGAAAATTACATAGACACGTCTATCGGTTTGTTAAGAATCTTAAGATACACCAACCTCCCATCAATTCCAAAAGAGTACACTAATTAGTCAAGTAACAGAGCACCCTAATAGGTTGATTTAATTACTTGATATCATAGTCTTTTATTTAATGCCAGGAATGCCCTCATGTAAAAATTCTTTGGTTCCTTTGATGTTGCAAAGCAAAAACCCTAAAGCTTTGATAATTGTTATTAAAATAGTTTTGTAGTATTAAAATTAGAAAAAATGGTAATTTTAGAGAAAATCTTTTGGTTAAGTTCAGTCATTTTCAATTGTCTTATGAAGAATTTAAAATATATATATATTATATAAATATGAAAAATGATTAAAAATTAAACATTACATATGAAATATATTTTTAAAATATATTTAAAAACATAAAAATCAACTATAAACATTTTAGCACTTAATCGATATTTGCTGAATAAGCATCGTAAGCATGGTGGAAAGAAAAATATTACTTTTTTGATATATTTATCCCAATGAATATAAAGTAGTAAATAGATAAAAGAGAAACAAGAAAGAAAATATATGAAATATTAAAAATAATTCTAAAGTACTTTTAGGGTAAAGACTTTTCTATTCTAAAGTACTTTTAAAATAACTTTTTAATGTTAAATCTTCTTCATAATTAAATATTTTTAGAGACTTAGGAGTATTTAATAAAACTTAATATTTATTGTTTAATGACTTCAAGTTAACTTCAAATTAAATCATACTTAAATTTTTAACTTAAAATTTATTAATTATTCTTACTTTGAATGGGTGTTTGGTAAATCAACATAATAATTTAAAGTGACTTAATAACTTAATTTAAATCATTAAATAAATTAAGTATGTTTAGTAAAATAACTTAATGTTATAACTTAAAGTAAAAATTTATTTTAAATAATACATTAAAACAATTAATTTATTCTTAAATCCACATTTTTATTTTACCATTTTATTCTCATTTACTCTAATTGCTTCCACAATCTCTTTAATACTTTATAACCTTCATTATTACTCAACTTCATATGTACTAATTATAATTTATAAGGATAAATATGTCAAATTTGATAATTTAAAATAAATTTTAAGTTAATTTTATTAAATAACTTTAATACTTAAAGTAGAAATTAAGTAATAAGTTTTAACTTAACAACTTAAGTATAATTAAATTTAAAGTTAACTTAAGTTATTAAGTAATAAGTATTAAATTTTACCAAACATCCCCTAAGTATTAAGATTGTTTGATAAAATTAATTTAAAACATATTTTGAATTATCAAATTGACATTCCTATCTTTATAAATTATAATTAGGGAAATGAGGTTGAATAATGTGGAGGTTGTGTAACAAAGGAGATTATTGAGGTAATTAGGGCAAATAAGGATAAAAACATAAAATGAAGATACAGACTTAAAAATAAATTAATTATTTTTACTTAATATTTAAAGTTGTTTTTAATTTTAAGTCATACTATTAAATTATTTTATCAAATATACTTAATTTACATAACAACTTAAATTAAATTATTAAGTCACCTAAGTTATTAAGTTGGTTTACCAAATACTTACTTTATCATTAATTATAATTAATGTATTACTAAATTTAATAGTGTTTTGAAACAAAACTTTTTTATATATATAATAAAATTCAAGTACTTTTAAAATATAGTTTTAAAGTATTAAATATATTTATAATAAAATTTTACTTTCAAAGAATTTATCTCTTATATCTAAATTGTAAAAAAAAAGTAAATTACAAAAATCTTAAGATTGGGTCATCTTAGGTTAATTACCTAGAAATACCTATTTTAAAATACATGATAAATTATAAAAGTATATGAATATGTTTGAAGGTGATTCTAGTTAAAAGTTTTGATCTTTCACACTTTGGTTCGTAGTACTTCTATTAAATTCGCTTATAAATAGAATTATTTAGTATTTGAATATAAATTAAAAAAATTGCTTTGATAACATTTTTGAGAATGTATTATATAATTAAAAGATAATTTTTGGAAAAATCACATTCCAAGTGATTGTGTAACAATTACTTCAAATGATTTTCAACATTTTTAAAAGTGATTTTAAAAAATTTGTAAAAGATTTAGAGTCTATTTGGTCATATGATTTAAAAACAATTTTCTATTTTTAAAAACAAAAAACTATTTTTTATTTTTTTTAACATTGTTTGATTGTTATTTTTTAAAACAATTTTTTTAAAAATAAAGTGAAATAGAGAATAATTTTTAAAGAACAAGTAAAAGTTGTTTTTGCTAGTTTTTAAAAATAATAGGAAAATATAAATCCGTTTGACTATGTTTTTTAAACTTGTTTTTAAAAATTGTTTTTTAAAAACAAGTTTAAGATGATTAAATAGACCCTTAGAACCTATTTGTTGTGTGATTTAAAAATGGTTTTTTATTTTTAAAAATTAAAAGTTCCTTTTAAAAATTTATAATCTTATTTGACCATTATTATCCGAAAACAATTTTTAAAAACAAAGTAAAATAGAAAACAATTTTTAAATAATAAATATGAGTTGTTTTCACCGATTTATAAAAATAAAATAAAAACATGAAACCGTGGACCATATTTTCTAGACTTGTTTTTAAAAACTAATTTTAAGTTAAATGAAAAAAGAAAGTTTTTAAAAACAAGTTTAAGAAAACATTTAGAAAGAGGGTCCTTCATTTTTATAATAAAAACCTTTCAAACATTTGAAAGTGTTGACTTTTTACCTCATTTCAAATTGTATTCGTCTGTCAAGGCAACCCAATCCTAATCGGTTATATAATCCCAGAAAGGGTATGTTTTCCTTTTTTTGACCTGTATGAAGGAAGAGATTAAAACTAAGGCAGTCTTGGATCCAAGCTAACTCAATCGACCATAACATAGGAGAAAAATGGAATAATGTACATGCATGAAATGAGGATTCCTCCTCCATTGTTCCAGCAATTCAAACATATTTTTCCTATGTACAAGAAGAATCAATGGCTGTTATCTCTGACAAATTATCAACATTTTCAGGCATCAATCGGCCGGTTAAAAGTCTAGTCAAGAACACAGACATCGGATTTTCCTTACGCAGCAAACCAAGCCCCACCACCCAATCCACATCACCATTTCAAAATCTTGCTTGAAGTCTTGACTTTTAAGTCGGCTAATTTCTGCTGTAGCTCAGACACATCGATGCTCCTGCCATCATTCACCTGAGGGTAGACTAGAAAATGAGATGGAACTATCGTTGGAATGAAACAACAAAGATAATGAACACCAGGAATTAGTAAACTGTACCTCAGACTCAATACTGTGAAGCAACATTCCATTCACTTTAGTGGAGCTGCAGCTAACAATGCTCAGACCTTCACTAGTTAGAACACTGAGCACCCTCGAAAGCGGCAGCCCTTGAGTGAAGCCAGTACTAACCAGAACCTCCACTCCGGCCCAGCATGGCTCTACTGTCACAGACGAGCATTCCAGGCAGCTTGTCGGGCAATCTGGGGCGACATTGTTTGAAGTATTGGACAATTTTTTTAGGCAGTCTCTCTTGTCACTCAGCTCTTGGATCTTATCCTGTAAATGCCTTATGTAATTCACTGTCTCGTATATATGACCGGATACTGATCGCGTTACCTGAAACCATCAACACAAATAGGTCGAAACAAAGACATGAAGAAAGAAACTGCAAGGAGATAAGAAAAGAGAAAAGGTCTAACAGAGAACTTCAGATATTCATTGGGGACCAGTGATCGGAGTGATGCATAAAGCACAGCCATCTCTTGCCTTCTTTGTCGTTCCACATCTCTATGCATCATCTTCCTCTTCTTCTTATCACTACTGTGGGATCCTCCCTAAAAAATGTCACGTGGCTCTCTCTCCCTTGCACATGCAGACGGTCCCCCTTAAGATGCGTGACATTACTCATTCCACCCGGAGAGGAATTCTATCCGGCCGACGTTCTATCATATTCAGATGTCTCACAGCTGCCATTCTGTCCGACCGACGTTCCACCTCATCCGGATATCTCACATTCGGATCCGGCTGACGTTCCACCTTCTCCTGATATTTCACAGCCGGCGCCTGGCGTCGGATGGGAGAGGAGGACGATTCAACTTCCTTGGTTAGACATGTCCGGATACTCTGATAGCGCTTACCCAGAGAGCATCCACAGTCGACAATTCAGATTCCCCAGACAGCTTGGCTCGTCAGACTCTCGCGATTTGCCAGATCCATTTCCGCCCACAATCAAAAAGCAAACTCCGACAATACTAACGACCAAGTCTCCAGAACTGTCACTCATCTTTAATGCAAGACACGCTCGACAAGATATTCCTAAATCTTATTAGAGTGTCTGACACATCCCCAATATTTAAAGTCATAATTGAAGTGACAACTGCCACCTAACACCAGAAATATCATAATTGAAGTGACAGCCGCCACATGACACCAGAAATGTCATGATTGCTTTGCTACCCTATGAGCCGCAATCATGACGATGGGACCCGCTAGCACAACGGTGCCATACTTTTTACTCATATATAAACTCTAAGGAGACTCTCAGGAAGTAAGCATTCTGCAAAGCAATAAGCATCCTTGAAAAAAATCACGGAGCAACACTCGCAAAGGAAAACTCTATTTTCCAACAACTTCCAAAAGACTAACTTAATCATCGAAGGGTATGTCCGGACAACCCATCCGGACATCTTTTTGCAGGAGGAAGGAGGAATTACTACTATGCGTTAATCGAGATTCCGTTGTTGGTGACTACTATTGTAGCAGGGGAATTTTGCCATCAACAACTACGGTAATCATCCTTGTCACCGACGAAGGCCGACGACTTGCGCTGCCGCCTGTAATTACGCTTCCTGGGGATCGATGAGCGGTATCTATACAAGTAGTGAATGAGAGTTTATTATCCTGATGTTGGATTGCGTTTTGTTGGGAGGGAAGAGAAGTGAACTGAAACAGTTCATCAGTTGGGTCAAGTGGAAACATTGAAGAAATATGGTCCATGCAATGTGCTGATCAAGCCCCTCTCTTCCCCTGTTTTAAAAGTGGGAACAGTGAAGAAGAAGATATGTTTGTTCCAGGCTTTCAGCAAGTTCCAGGATTTTCTGAGTTTTGATCCATATACAGAATGAGATAAGAAGTGACCTCACTAGCAGTTCCAAAGCTTGCCAACTTCCAGGCCCCGTTCATTTGGAGGCTTTGAGAAAATCTCAAAATCCCCACATTCACATTCTGGAAACTACCATGTGTACCCTGAAATAAACATGGACTCCAGACTAGATTCTGTCCATTTCTCAAGCTTGAACAACATAAAAAAAAAAAATTGTTACTGTTGATTCTGACTGCCAACCTATCACCATGATGGCTAGAGTTATTAAACAATAGCATAATGCAGAAGCTAAATGTATGATACATATATAAATATGGTATGGTGGAAGAAGAAACCCAGCAGTATCAAGAAAATCTTGATAGAAAATGGACATAGTATTTTTTTATAAGCAGCATTACTCAAATTGGAAAATGAAGATGGTATAGTGGAAGAAGAAACCCAGAAGTATCAAGAAAATCTTGATAGAAAATGGGCATAGCATTTTTTATAAGCAGCATCACTCAAATCGGGAAATGAATTATAAATTAAGGCTTATGGGAATATTTAAAGTGATAAGAAGACAAAATAACTGGCCATATTTATTGTTTCTTCCCAACATGAAGTTGTGTGGACACTATGCAATTAATTGTTTATTAATATTGTTCATTATTGTGAGGGAACAGGATTAGGTTCGAGATATTGATCACAAAATAATCATTTGAGAAATGGGTTTGGATTAGGTAATTTGATGGTTTATACAACATAGAATAACTTTTACACAAAGTATAAATTTATCTTGTGTGCTTAGGATAGTTTGCTAATTGGTTTTGAAAATAATTTCCAAAAATAATTTTTGAGATCGGTTTTTAAAAATCGCTCTCTTATTTATTTTTATTTTTTTGTAAAACAAAAGTATATTTAAAAACCTTAAAATATTTTTAACATATTTTTAATATTTTAAATATATTTTTAAAATAATTTTTATATATAGTGTTTCATTTTTAATCATTTTACATTTTTGTATAATTATTTATTAAAATAACCTTCAAAAAACAAGTGAAAATAATACAAAACAACTAAAAAAAAAATTTAAAAATATTTTGTTTGTTATTCTTAAAAACAGAAAATAGAAAATTACCAAATATGTTTTTTTATATATATTTTTTGAAAAATAAAAAACTATTTTAAAAAACAATTCCCAAACAACTCTTAATAACTCTTCTTAAAATTTTAAAAATATGTGAAAGTGAACCTTTTTTACTTCTTTGACGATTAAAAATTTTAGAAGCATTTTCAAATATACAAAGTATGTAGCTACTTTTTATAGGAATTCTTATATTTTATAGAAGACTTTATATTTTTAAAAACAAAAAAATATAGAAAATATATCCAAAGATGCACTAAATTATCTCGGTTGAAATTATTATCTCAATTTTAACTTCACTCTATAACAAGTAAAATGTTATTTTTAATAAGGCTTTATATTTAACTATTACTCCATTAAATAAATAATAAAATATTATTAATTGATTATCTAAAAGTTTATATTTTTAGAATTAATTATAAAAATATAAGGCTTTTATATTTATGTATTATATTTTAAGTGTTTTAATGGTTTATAAATTTAACTTTTGAATAAATTTTAATAATTTAGCTAGGTCAAAAGACAATTTATGGATTATTTTCATTTTCTTATTTATATCTCTGATTTCTTATTCTTTAGGGCTGAATCCATTTCCATTGCTTCGTGTTACCTTAATAAGGTGAGATTAATAGTCATTTTACAATAATTTTAGAAAGCGCTTTTAGCAAGTGTTCTTTAAAAAAATTAGGTATTTAGTAAATTAAAAAAAACACATTTAAAATTTTGAAAAATCATTTATAGTATTAAAAAATCATTTATAATGTTTTCTGAAAAAACATTTGATAGATGATTTATCCAAAAAATACTTTTAGATAAAATATTTCAAGTAGAAATACTATCAAATTCACTCTAAAATTGTACAATCCTTTTATTAGAAAATTGAAAAATCAGTATTTCTTCATATTTTATTTCCATTTTTTTTTATTATCATTCAATAAGATAAGTTTAGAATGCATTTGAAAATATTTATATTAAAAATATTTTTTTAAGTGTTTTTAGGATAATTACTTATAAAATGTTTCTCTATAAAATATTATAAATGTTTTTTAAACTTTACAAATAATTTTTCAAAGTTTTAAAAATTTTTTCTAAATTTTATCAAATACCTAATATTTTTTCAAAAACACTTTTTAAATTAAAAACACTTTCTATAATCATTTCTAAATAGACTCTTAGTCATTTATTTTTAAGAACTTAAATTTTCAATTTCGGCACCTATTTGATAATAGTTTGAGGAGCAAAAAAAATTTCCCTATTTATTTTATTTTCTAATCTTCTTATATAGCTTATACAAGAAACATTATTTTCATAATTTGTATATTATTTTTTTAAAAAATCATAAACTTTAAAATAAAAATTAGCCCAAAAAAAACAAAAAATTTGACTCTCAACTATATAAATATGGCTTTGGGTAGAATTAAATATGCCCATGCAAGTTATGATTATGGCAAGAGACAATGGACTGTGGAGTACTTCCACTTCCACTTAATAACGGAGACAAATCATCTGTACATTAGACAAGTTAACTTCTGATATATTTATGATGGGTTGTGTCACTTCTCACATGACCATGAACAAACTGAAAGCATTGTATGAATACGGGACTGTTTGGGGATTCCTTTTTACAACAGTTTTATGTTATTCAAATAAAAAAATAAAAAATATGTTTGAATATTAAAAACTATTTCCGGCTTTTCTTCTTAAAAATAAAAAATAAAATATTTTAATTGTTTTTTTATTATTTTCACTTGTTTTCTTGCTATTGTTATAAGAAATAATTATATAAGGATGTAAAACGATTGAAAATAAAATATTACATATAAAAATTATTTTTAAAATATATTTAAAAATATTGAAAACATGTTAAAAATTTTTACGTTTTTAAACAAATTTTTATTTTATAAAAATCTAAGAGTAATTTTTAAAAATTATTTTTTAAAACAGTTACCAAACATACCTTATATATTTGGTTTATGTTTTTTCAAAACATTTTTATTTTTATACGTGAAAATAATAAAGTTGATCCACTTATCGAGGTTTAGGTAGGGGGGAAAATAAAATTTCAGGTAATTAACAATACCCTTGATTATTTAAAAATAAGTAAATTCTAGACATTGACTATATATATATATATATATATATATATATATATATATATATAATATTTTTTAGATGATAGAAAAAAATTATTTTTATTGATGTAAATGATATATACGAAGAATCAATTCAAAACATGTTTGAAGAAATTAGTAAAACAACAATGAAAGAATTTAAAAAAGGCAAATTGGAAAACAAATAATAGAAAGTAAATTAATTAAACCTTCAAAATTATATGGAGAAATGAAGTTAAGAAAATAAATTCAAGAAAATTAAAAAAAAAATCGCAAAGATTAAACCTTAAAATTTATTAGAGAAATAAAATTAGGATAATAAATTTATAATAAATAAATATAATTAAAATTAGTTAAAAATTAATATATTTTTAAATTATTTAAATTTTATTTTAAAGTAGTATATAAAAATAATTTACTTATTTTTAATTTTCCTTCATATATTTTTTATGCATTTTTTCACTTTTTTTTTTTTAGAAACCAAACATAACATTTGAGTTGTAAAATTTTTCATGTTTATTCATATTCCATTTCATTTTTTTTGCTTTTTGATCATTTAAAAACATGTAACCAAAGAGTCGAGTATGATATAATAGAGGGGTAGATATAGAGAAAAAAAAAGATTAATTTGTAACTAGAATTAATATTTTATTTTTATATTCTTATTTTTAATATTTTTTGAACTTTTTAAAAAAACTTAATAAGAAAGTGGGAGAAAAGAGAAAGAGATTAATTTGTAATGTGAATTAATATTTCATTTTTATATATTTAACATTTCAAGTATTTTTGGGTTTTGATTATATTTATTTTTATTTTATTAATGAGAGCAATTAACAAATAGTTTGCCCATATTTAACAAAAATATATGAGAATATAAGTTACATCGAAATCATGGAAAATATAGAAAAATTATATTAGTAAAATTAAGGGTTAATTTTATTCATCTTATTTACGGTTTTAACTAAATATAATTATCTTTTATTAATTTGAAATTTCTTTAAATATTTTTCTTATTTTAAATTAGAATGAAGATGAATGAAAATAACAAATGAGAAAAAGATGAAATGTATTTGATAACATTTTTAATTAATAGAAATTAAGTATATTTAGTCAGGGAAAAATATTTGATGAAATTTTAAATTAATAAAAACTAAAAAGCATGAGGAATGTTGGTGAATGAAGAAATTAACCTTGGAAATTATAATAGAAATTCATATAAGCGTTTAATCGAAAAACCTTAAAAATGAAAAAAAGAAGGAAAAAAAAAAAAAAAGGGGGCCAGAAACAGTTGTGAAATGTGCAGAATCTAATATAGAAGTACTTCTAGGAAGCTGGGACTCGTGAAGCGGAAAACAAAAGCTAGGGCTCGGGAGTGGTTCCAGTCTTCCAGAAGATTATCGCCATCACCACTCTCACCCTCTTCTTCTTTGTCTTCCTCTCTCTAGAGGTATTTGCTTTCATTCTCATTTCAATTTCATGGGATCTTACTTTTCTCTAATCATAGTTGTTAAATTCGCCTTGGTTTCTCATTGTTTTGTTTTTTAAATGTTATGCTTGGTTACTGAGAAAACATTGGAAAATAGGAGGAAATGGAATTTGCTTGTTGTTTTGTGAATGGGGACATTGGAAGTCTCTAGCCAGCTGAGTTTAATTCAAAGGTTCGGAACTTTCGGTTCTGTATTTTCCCTATATGTTCTTGGCAGCCAAGCGTGGGCTTTTTAATTTTGAACGTTGAGTGATCGATGGGAGGCCTGGATTTGGAGTCGGCTGTGATGGTTTGTGGTTTGAGTTGAATGGTCCATACAGCAAAAGTCGGTTCAATGGTGTGTTTGTGAAAGATGTACAGGTTTGTGGATAAGAAGCTTGATTAACAAAGTTAAAGGAGTTGGTTAGAAATCAGTGGAAGTGGTTCTTCTGTCCGCTTTGGTTGTTTTTTTTTTTCCTTGGGCCCATTTCTTGGTATAATGTATTTTCTAGTGAAGGTCTTGGGGGCATTTTCTGTAAATAAAATGCTTTTAAAAATATTTTAAATTCTAAAATATCCTTCTGAATTTTTGTTTATGTTTTTTTTTTTTTCATTTTAAGATCTCACCCCTACTTACTGACAAGAACTTTTTTTTTTTTTTTTTCCTTTTTTTAGGTTTACTGACAAGAATTTTTTAGGCCTCCAGTTGTAACTAAATACATTGTAGACCTCTTTTTACCTCCAGAAAGAGCTTTTCAGCGGTCAAATGGTGTGTGGGGGAGCCTTATAAACAAAGCTTATCCCACTTCATGGGAAATATAAATACTTGGTGACTGGTTGGGTTAGGGTTGAGTGCTTTACCGCGTTCAATTTTGATTTGCAATCAATGCTAACGACCTAGACTGACACAGTCTAATCAATACGCTATAGATGTCGTAAATTCTGCTTTTCAAGTCTCTGAACTTTCTATCTACAAATGAAAATGTTGTTACTTGAAAGAATGGAGGAATTGTTGCCGAAAATGGAAATTATGATACTTTCCTACTTGGTTCTAGAAACTGTATCGATCTGAGGCTGTCTTGCATTCTCCAGTGATATTTTGACAGTAAGATATTCTGCGTATAGGTAATTGCTGTCATCTAAATATCAAACCAGCTAAGTTTCTTGTATCACACTGATTCAACACTTCAGTGTATGCTTTGGTATCTTTTTGAAATGGCATGAGAGATGTAAGGTGCACGATGTAATTCCAGAAAAATATTTTTTCGCTTGGCACCTAAGTTCATGATGCAAAAGAGATGTGTGTTTTTGACCTGTAATTGAAGAATAAAATCATAAATGTTACCTTTAAATTGCTGGCTTGCTAGTAGCCACTCTCTTTGTTCAAGGTTTAACTTTTTCCATAAAAAGGTTCAACAATAGAGTATGGACTTGCTCCTGCTTCTAGGCTCCATGTTTTCTATAAGGAATTCAATGCTTCTACAACATTTGCAAACATATGTAATGTTTCTGTTGGATACCCTTGTGGTAGCATTAATACAAGCACTGTTAAGTGGCTCTCAATTTACTAATATAGGCTATAACAAATGTGAGTTGGCAGTCCAGAAAGAACTTTCAATGTTCACATATGATACTGAAACTTGGCTATTAAGTTATGAAAAGTGAAATCCTGCTTTTACTATTTTGCTTTAACCTATTTTTCATTCTCAGTGTTGCTTGTTTATCTTTTGGTTCTGGCAATTGTTCTTTGGCATTTGGTAATAGTGCTTGAAATTGCAGATGATCCATTTCAGTTCTATAATTATACTAGTTTCTTTCTTTTTTCCGTGTTTCTTTATCTGCACTAGATTTGTGCTGCAATAGTTTGTATCTTTGTTTTACACTTGCTTTCCTCTGCTATGATTGTGACATAGGAGGTTCAAAAGAACATGTCTTCCGATACTGCAAAGGAAAATGCATCTGTAGTTGATTCATCAGTGACTGATTGGAAACATGATATGGGGAATTTTGATGATCCAGGTAGTAAACCATGTGAAATTTATTTTAGTTTTCTAGATGATTATCATTCTTTTGTAGTTAAGTAGGTTTTTATGTTGACAATATGCTGTATTGAGAGTACAAGCTGTCCCATTTTTTTGAGAGCTTTATAGGCTTATGGAGATTCTGGAATTTCTAGCTATAAAAAGTGTCTAATATATCAGAACAAGTGAGGCAACCCTAATAAGCATATCTCTCAATGTTTTCTTATTTATCTATCTCTTGCTTCTTTTATTTTATCAAGTAGGAAAGAAACCCAAAAGTGGACTTTTATATAATATTTGAAACCAGTAGGGATTAATGTTTTATGCTTGTTCATTTGTTTATCCTAACTTCTCGAAATAAAGCAATAATACTTTCTTATTGAATTTTTCTCATAAAGTATGTAGTAATATGAATAATATGGAATTGTCTTGTTAGAAAGCTCAAGCTACAAAGCAAATGAGGATGGCTATCCATCTGGGCCCGAAGAACAGCGGCATTCTCACACTGGAATGCTAAATTCAAGTGCAAATAAAAAGGGTAAATTGTATAGTACAAGATATTTCATCATTAAGAGTTTGAACCATCATAATATCCAATTATCGATGGAGAAAGGAATTTGGGCTACTCAAGTCATGAATGAACCAATTTTGGAAGAAGCTTTTCATGTAAGATACCTCTTAGTATAAAGTCCTGTACTGTTTTCTCAATCTTCATGCTTTATAAATATGTGTGTGCTTGCAGAATTCTTGTGAGTAATTCCAATATTTTGTGTCAACATGAGTGGTTTCTTGTGCATTCTTGCAGAATTCTGGTAAAGTGATTCTAATATTCAGTGTCAACATGAGTGGTTTCTTCCAAGGGTATGCCCAAATGATGTCTTCTGTTGGATGGAGACGGGACAATGTATGGAGTCAAGGAAGTGGTGGAAATAATCCTTGGGGACGCAGTTTTAAGGTCAAATGGCTGCGATTACATGATTTGCCTTTCCAAAAAACGCTGCATCTCAAGAATCCACTGAATGACTACAAACCTGTCAAGATCAGCAGGGACTGCCAGGTTTAATTTAATTTTAGTGTTCTTTCTTTCTTGCATTTGCTCTTGTAGAGGACTATAAGGTTTGAATATGATTGTGGTTATTCCAGGAGTTATCTCAAGAAATTGGAGAAGCTCTTTGTGAGCTCCTTGATGGAAAGACTGATGTGGGTGACAATCTAAGAAAGTATGGTTTATTCTTAAAGTTGTAGGGTTATGGAAACTGTCAAATCCAGATTTAACAGCCATGTCAATCGATCTGAGTTTATGCAGGAATGACTTTTCTGGTGATGATCTTCCTCCAAGAAGGCCTTTTATGGAGCCTTCATGTTCTTTACCAGGTGAAGAGTATAACCTGTCTTCAATGCATATGACATGGACACCCATGCTTTATCCTTCCTTGCTCTACCAACATAAAGCTGAAGCAAATAGATTCCATTTAGCACACCAGAGATCGACCGGACCATTTCTTCCTGAAAATTTGCCTATCTCTTCTGGGCCATCGAAAGTTACAAGGGTGAAACATCCTCGGATTAGTGGTAACTTCACTAGTGTACAAGTGGATCATGATATGTCTTCTGGTTTTGATGTTTGGAATATGTCAGCTGAGAGAAGCCCTCTTGCTAGTACACTGACTGAGGATGATATTCTTGAAATGGTATTGACATCCTATCTTAGCTTCTATGTTCTAACCAATGCAAAATATATCCACTGCTTTCTCATTAATAAGGAAAGGAGTGAATCTAAGTTGTGCTGTGTAGAAAAATAATTGGACATTTTATATCAATGATAAATTGGATTATTGATGGTCGTTATGCATTAAATCCATGCACTTTAGAAAAGATATATGGTATTTGAAGGTAAGTGTTGTTGTGCTCAAAATATTATCTTGTAGTCATTTATATCTGATAATTAATTTGGACTGCTTCTCACTCTATATTTATCTATTTTTCTAGTATCATAATTAGCCATGGACCTGTTTTGCTGTGGAAGCTTTTCGTTCCTTGGAGTTTTGTTTCTTTAGATGTCATGGGTTATTGATGTTGTCAATAAGTTTTTTAAACAGTTTAATGAAAATTACACAACTCGTAAAGTTGATATTATTTTCTTATTTATTTATGTTTTATTGGGTGGTGGTGGTGTTTTGCCTGTTGGCGGGGTGGTGGTGTTTGGTTTCCAAACTAAAACTGAGCCACACAAGCAGAAGGTGGGATGCAAGTCTACATTGTTGGTACCAACCCCTGGAAACTTTATTAATGGGTTAGATGGTAACTGCAATCCAAAATATTACTTCTCTATGAGACATCAACGTTTGAGCTTAAGCTCTATTATATCTTCTTGTCTTCTATCTGGTTACCTCATGTTCACTGCAGGTAGGGTTAAATTCCTCGTAAGCCTTGCGATTTCTTTCTTCAGGTGACGTGGCCAGATGAGAAATGTAAATGTCATCTTGGGTTTTGGATGAAAGTTGTTTCCAAACTATGCGACGGTTGATGAAGTTTCCAAGATGAGTTACTTGGCCAGTTCTGGAGTATGTGACAGGAATTAATAACTACAGTTGATGAATTGGGCTAAAATCTTGTAGATTTGGTGGATTGGATTAGTTCACCATAGGGTGCGGTTGCTTATTTTTGTGTATTCGCCCCATCTGGTTTTTGTTATTTTATATACATCGTGTATATATATATATATATATATATATATATTTAATACAATATCCTTTTACCTATAAAAAAAAACAAAAATGAAAAAGAATTGGTCTAAAATCTTGTTAGGTCATTGGACGTCTAGCCTTGAGAAACTTATATAGGTAAATTTATCTATTTGAGTTTTTGGTGGTTGGGGATTGGATTTGGTTGTGTTTGTGGGCGGCAGAACATTTTCAGCCTCCGTTTTGTTTCAATTAATTGAGTGCATTTTTTCCCATCTAGCCAAGAATTTTGCTTATTAATTCAAATTCTTTTTATGCACTTGGTTTTTTCCTATATCACATGGGCTTGGATGTGAGCGTTGGATGTGATTATGTGTTTGGCAGGTGCAAGGAAACATTACATGTTAATATGTAACTGACTAGGTATTGAATCAGTTCTACTGTCCCCTGGTAATTAACATAATTATGTTAAGGATTTCAAATTTACTTGGTTTTCTCACCGTATGCTTACCCTCTTGTTAGTGGCAACAAAAGAAAGTAAATCAATTAAACCAAAGTATTTCCCAGGTAAAAGAGAACAAAAGAATCTAGGAGAATTGAAGAATGGGTGTTGGTGCTCGAGGGCAGTGAAGAATGATTGTGGGGTGCGGTTTGTGGAAGGCTATCAGAAACAGGTGGGTAGTCTTCAAAAGTATAACTTGCTTCATTGTGGGTAATGGCAGAAAGATAAAATTCTTCAAAGACAGATGGTGCGGTGAAAATTCTTTGGAAAAGTCTTGTTTTGGTGTTATTTTCTATAGTTGTTGATTAAGACTCTTGGATAGTAGAATGCGGGAACAGATTAGGGAGGGGGGTTGGTGGAGTCCTTTGTGTCATAGACGGTTCCACGATTGGGAATCAAAAGAAGTGAATGTCTTTTTTTGGAGACTGCAATCAATCTTAGTTAGAAGGGACGAGGATGAAAAATTTGGTTGGAAGAAAACTAAGACCTGCAAGTCCTTTGTCAAATCCTTCTGCACATCCTTACCCTAGGAAAGAAGTGAGCCTTTTCCCATAAGCATAGTATGAGACCTTTGGATGTCAACAAAGGTGAGTTTCTTTACTTGAAATCTATTTGGGGAAGAATTTTAATTCTTGATCAGCTTAGAAGGAGGGGCTAGAGTATTTCGAATATAACATATGTAAAGGGGGTGAAGAGTCAGTTGATAATTTGCTTCACTTCTCCATTGCGAAAATCCTATGGCAATTGGTTTTTTTCTCTTTTTGGAGTAGGCTGATGATGCTTTCCTTTGTGAAAGACAATTTTTTAAGTTGACATGATCCATTTGTGGGGAAGAAGAGGAAGAAAGTTTGGAGGGCTGCTTCCTTTGCACATTTTGGCTGTTATGGAAGGAAGAAATAGGAGTCTTTTGAAGGTGTGTAAGAGTCGGATCAAGCAATTATGTGTATCTTCTTGGATTGGGTTAGAGTGTACATAGGCAATCATTCTATGTCAATGATAGGCTTTGTAGATTGGTTGAGTTTGAAGTAAGGAGGGGGAGGTTATTTTTTGTTTTCCTTATTCCTTTTTGCTTGCCTCTTTGGTGCTAACTGTGTACATCATGTGTACCTTGATGCGTTTCTTTTAGACACTTTCTTTATTAATATATATTCTTGTTTGCCTATCAAAAAATATTATAATCATATTTCTTACATGCTTATGTATATTTGTTGTTGCATGAAAGTTCTGTCAAGGGAAGCTTTCATTGATCTGTGGTTTCATTCTTGAATCTCAATATTGTGAGAAAGGAATGGCCTCGTTTTTTCTTTTTTCCTCCCCCCTCCTCCCCTTTCAATTATAATCATATTTCTTGATGCACCTTTTTTAGATGCTTTCTTTATTAATATATATATTCTTGATTGCCTATCAAAAAAAAAATAAAATAAAATTATAATCATATTTCTTGCATTCTTAATTTGTATATTTGTTGTTTCATGAAAGTTCTGTCAAGGGAAGCTTTCATTGATCTGTGGTTTCATTCTTGAATCTCAATATTGTAAGAAAGTAATGGCCTCATTTTCTCTTTTTTACTCCCCCTTCTTCCCCTTTCATTTGAAAATAACAGTGATAGCTTTTGCCTGTTTTTCTTATCTTTTCTGATAAATGGCTTTCCTTTTGATTTATTGTTGCAGTCATATGAAGAATACCTAGAGGCTCATAGCAGAAGCAACAAAAAGTTATCCCAACCTGTTAGTATACATCTTTAACCTTATCCTACTTGTTTATTTGTGTGTATCATGTTATATAATATATGGGGACCACACTTTCAAATTTTAGGATACAAGAGCTTGATTAGTCAAAAATCCTCTATAGAGAAAACCATTTGCTTTCACTCGTCATCTCTAAATATACTAATGCTAGCAGAATAAAATAGGACAAGGATCCCATACCCATAACACTTGCATGTTGACCCACAATGTCAACATGCTGATGTCTTGTTGAGCCACATGTTCCACGCTGATGTTGTGTTGCATTGATGCTGTATGCTGGGTGAAGCTGAAAACTCTGTTAACATATTATATTTAATTGCTGCATCTAGATTACATGATTCATCACTGTGGACTCTTCAACCAAATCCTATACTAGAAAACTGGTGTTTCTTCTCTCCCCTTTATTGATGTATTTATTTTTTCTATTTTTGATTTTCCTTTTGTTTTAAATGGTTTTTTGTGCATCCAAGCAAATATATCTATGAATGGTAGAGATAGGGGAGAGGGAAATGTTCAGATATGGCCAATGTACTGGGGGTTAGAAAATCAAATGTTAAAATATTGAAGTGCTTGGTTGGCTTGCTCATCAACTAACCGTGGAGGTGGGGGGGTGGTATTGTGGTGGGTGCTTGGTATGATTGTGAAAAGAAAAAGGGAAAAATCTTTGACCATTTTATTACACAAACTCAAGAAGATATTATGGGATGGGAATCTCATCCCGTAGGCCCAACCACAGTTCCAACCACAGGACCTTAGATAGTAGATTAAGAATCTGTATACAAAAGATTTAGATAGAACATGGAGCATATCCTCTACAAACCAACTGCAGGACTATGGAGGATTGATTAACCAATGGGTCCAGAATGCATGTGTGGAACTGTTCAGGTGAAATTACAAAAAAACCATGAGCAATGTCTGGGGTCCTACAAGATCACTTTTATGTCCTGGAAAACTGGTGGTATATTTAATGATCCAACTTTGGAAAGGATGTAGGCCTATGTTTGACAACAAGGGTGTGTTTAGTACCCTGAAATAGGGAATTGGAAATTCATTCCACTTTCCCATTCATTATCACATTTGGATTACTTATTAGAAATAGGAATAGGAATAAAAAATCATTGTCATTAAAACTAAAACCTGCTCTTACAAGGGTTTTGATTTCTCTCTTTCACATTATATTATGATTCACCTCCATTCCTATTCCTACTCCCATTCTTGTTCCTATGCACCAAACATGCTCCAACAGTTTTTCCCCTTCAAAAATAATTCGTTTGGCAAAATAGTAAAAGTCCCAAGCAAGCTTTCTCATGACTGTGTCCAGGTGAGTCTAGGCCAAAGCTTGGTTTTACATATTTTAGATTTTTGCCACATTTAGTTTCTATGTGAAATGTATGGCCCCAAACTGAGCCATGTTAAAAATAATTCTTGACAGGCAGCTGGACCATTGCGGAAAATACAGGAATCAACAAATAAAGAGCACAGCGATTCGTAAGTCTCAAGTTTGTTGTTGAATGCTTGAAACATAGTGTCAAGGTCCAATTATTTAACTTGAGGAACATATAAATGTTTATACAGTTACTCCCGTCCTGTTGCCGATCGGTGCCACTCACGGAAAAGGACTCATCATTCATCCTCCAAATGACTGCATTTCAGCAGACCAGGCTTGCTTCTGTGTTGGAGATGGATAAGTAGGATGATTTGGTGGCGCTGGGGCAAATTTCGGAGAAGTTACTTTGTTGTGATCTGTAGAATCAGGATTCTTATTACTTTTGTGTTGTATAAATCTTTATGCTATGATTTTTATGATTTCATCACAGAAGAAGAAAACTTGTTTTGGGGTGGGAACCAACTTGTACAGAAATTGAATGGGTAACACCGCCCCAACCCGACCCATCTTTTTCCTTCCTTTTGGACTCTAGGGATGAGAAGATAAAACTTCATATAAAGTAACGGAGCCAGAGTTAGGCCATTTGAATGCCTAGATATTGTATGGGCATAGAAACCAATTACAGTTGATAGAATATGAAGATGTAAAAATTATCCAGTTTCTTTCTCTAATTTATGAACAAAGTGCTAATTGAGATGGATATGAATCTCAAAAGAATCATGCGATTGTATTCACAAGAATATGGCCACCATACCGTGTTCTTGATAACAGTGTAACAAAGTATTGAAGAATGTTTTTCTGTTACAAATAATTATCATTCCGACCAATTAAGAGATGACATATGGACCCATCATGAGATATAAAAACCAAGGAATATATATTAATCCAATTGAAAATTGAGTGTAACAAAGAATGAAATTCAATGAAGGTATAAAATCACAAGGACTAAATGGTCTGATTGGTAGCGGATTATGGGATAGGATAGCGAAGCGGACCCTTAAGAATAGTTTATTTAAAATTTTCCGTGTTATTCAACATAAATAAAAGAATCCTGATCAGCCGTCCATACACCATAGACACACCCAAACCATACGAGTCCTAAGCGTTGACGCTATGTATATTCTAGTAATTTTACTTTAATTTTCACAGCAAGGACGGAGACGAAGAGACCCTAACCCTAATATGCTCTGATTGGATGATGGGAAGCCAAGGCAATATCAGAAAGGAAGACGTTGTTCAAAAGCTCAAGGACGATGGCGACTTTGATAGACTCCGTCTCATGATCATTCGCAAGCTCAAGGACAAAGTAAACCCCCTTTCCCCGTCTTATTCTTTCTTCAATTCTCTTTTCTGGGCCTCTCTTTCATATGTTTTCTTTTTCCTCTAATCTTGCTTTGCTATCTAAGTTGTTGCTTTTGTTGTTTCGTCGATTCAATATCGAAAAGTTTAGGGTTTGATTGCATGAATTTCAAATAACTCCTATTTTGATTTTCGGAGAATGGGTTTGGATTTGGGGATTCAAGGTCCAATGCATCAACCCAATTAGATTTTTGTTGCAGTTTTGAGATTTTGATGCATCATTCTTTGTGCCTCTCTGGAATCGACTGAAAAAGGTGTGGGCTTTGGGCTCCATCTTGTTACCTCGCAGTAGATAAGTTTATGGGTTTTTAAATCTCTTTAAAAGTATTGTTCTTGTATGCATTGCTGTGTAATAGAGACCTGCAACTTTTTGTCATTTGGGAAAATAGAGCATAAAAGGAGTTATCTCTCAATGTAGATGGTTAAATTCTTGTCCATTTGTTTTAATCCATCATTGCTGATAAAAATTCAATCTTTGGATTTGAAAGGACAATCTGAAGCAAGATTTTTTAATGCAATCTGTTCATTTTAGAGTCCTTTCTTCCAAATTGAATAAAAAAAAACTTAGCTGGAGGTATGCAAACCATTGTAACACTTTATACGTTTTGTGCACAATAAAATTTATAGGGCTCTTATTATTATTAGTTTTAATTATATAAAACACAACTTAAAGTTGGTTTTTAAGTTGTCCATGTTTCCCATCCTTTGATTTGTGAGTTGTAATTTCAGCCCCTCCCTAGCAAAGCTTTTCTTTTTCTTGATTTTTTCTTTGAAATTATTTATTAAAAATTTGAGCCAGGAAAAAAGTAGAATAAGAATAGGTTTCTAACTTAGGAGTTGTCTTTGTGGTTGGATATATATCTTCTCTCTCCCATTCTCTTATCTTCTTCAATGCTTCTCAAAAGAGTGTTTTCTAATAAAATAAACTTAAAATGCATCTGACTCTAATTTGATTCATTCATAAATTTCCTTCTTATGGGTGAGTAGTAGGCCCTGCATCTTTTTTTTTTTTGGTTTCCAAATACACAAGCCAATTATTTTGAGCAATGCAATGCCATGATTTACTGCAGGAAGAGTTGCGTAACAGCATTATTTCAATGGTGAAGCAGTCAGAAGCACTTAATCATGCAGGCAATGAAAATCTGAAACCCAGGCAATTTTGTGATGCCATTTACAAAGAGATCCAGTAAGTTTTTTTTTTTTTCCCTAGAATTTTTGTTTGTTTTCGCTGGGGATGTTTTTGGTGTATTTATAATTTTTCATCCCCAGCCTTTTATATAAATGGGTATGCTTTTACTATGGAATGTTTCCATGTGCCCTGCACAGACCCAGTTACTTAGTTAGGTTTGGCATCCCTGAATCTTGTGATTGTGGCTCCTGTGGTTTGCCTCTGGTAACCAGACCAAGGTGCCAATTAAGTGATCAAACATAAGCAAATAATAATTGAACATTTGGCAAACCATGGCTAGTGTAAGATGTTAAACCAGTATCCTCACTTACAATATCAAACCCAAGATGCAAAACAAACCTACGTGTCCTTACCTTGCTGGATACTCCCTATAATTATGGTTCTATTTGACAACATTTTCGAAAGCAATTCTCAAAAACAATTCTTGAGACTTAAAAACAAATCTTAAGTGGTTTTAGGAGGAAAATTCTGTTTGGGAACTCATATATGAAAAACAGTTTTCTCAACTTATTTTCCATGAAGCTACTCTACACTAATGTACAAGTTGAAGATACCTTAAATTTGTTCTAGAAAACAACTTGTTTTCAGAAAAAAAATCTCAAAAACTGTTTTATTTCTAAAGTTTGTCAAATGTGTTTTCGGAGTTAGAAAACTCTCTTATGTTCTAAAGGAAAGAATATTGCTTTCAAGAATAGTTTCCAACCAGGGATAGAACCTGTTTAACAATGTTTTTGAAAACAGTTCTAAAAAATAGGTTTTGAGAAAAAACAGTTCTAAAAAAATAGGTTTTGAGAACGGTCCTTCAAAGCAATTATGTTTTCAGGAACAAAATTTATTTGAGAGCTCAAATTTGAAAAATAGTTTTCTTGATTTATTCTTCATAAAGGTACTGTACACTTATAAACAGTATAAAAGCTAAGGGTCGGTGGGTTTTTTGTTCCTTTTGTTTTTTTGTTGTGAGGCCTTCGTCGCCTCGTATACTCCCTGTATGCTATGCGGCGTTTTGCCTTTTGCTAATATATGTGTTTACTTATCGAAAAAAAAAAAAAACAGTATAAAAGCTCCTAAAGTATTCTCCATATTTTCAATTGTTACTTAAAATATTATGCAAAAAGCGATTGCAAACACCTCAAATTTGGTCTAAAAAACCAACTTATTTTCAAAAGAAATTCACAAAAAACTGTTTTTTGTTATATGATTGTGAAACATGTTTTCTGAGTTAGTAAACTGTTTTTGTTCAAAAGAAGAGAAATTTTTTTTCAAGAACAGTTCCAAGCATGGCCTATCACTAGGTATTTTCCTTCAATACCTGGCTTCATGTATATATGTATTGTAAACTCATTCGAGTTAAGAATTCTATAGGAAAAGTTCAAAAAGGAATTCTAGTGAAATAGAAACTAAACAATAGTAGAAAACCTCCCAAGTTTTCTATTATTTATTTATTTTATTTTTTAGAAAAGTCTCTATTCAGAGATTGTGGCAAGTGTGAATCTGAGACAAATTCTAAAAAGAATAAATATAGAACTTGAGATTATTTGGGCCAATTGTGAAACCGGAAAGAAAATGGGTGTGTCCAATAGTGCATTTTTAACTGTAATTTTGGGAATTTTGGACAATTTAATTATTTAATTGAATTGAGTTTTGTTAGCATTGTAATTTTCCTTCTAAATTTCTCTATCAAAATTGACCAAGTTTTGAAAGTTTGTTCATTTGGTTGTTATTATTGAGTTATGGTGATGAAATCATGTGAATGTGTTTAATGATGATTGATCAACAATCTGTCTCTCCCCTAATATATGCAACTCTGAATTTTTTTTTTTTTTTTTTTCATATTATGCAGTTCAACTTGTTCCTTTATCAACAACTGGAACTTGTCATGCATGTAAGCTTCATTTCTAATTATTGTGTTTGTGATCCCTAGAACAGAGGCAATGAACCACATATCTGATAGTCTGTGGGAAATAATCAGATCAGATGATGGAAAAAGTGAAATTACCAAAACAGTACAATCTGTCTACAATAAATTAGTGAATCCGAAAGGGAATGAAGAGGGCAATTCTTCGTCTCCCAATATCTTAGCACAATTTCAAAATGGAACTGGCAATAACAGTTTCCAGAAAGCCCCAGCCAGTGAAATCAATGATCCAATGTCTGATAATGAGCTGAATGAACCACCAGGTTTCTCTATGAATAACACTCATCAGAGCAACAGCCATGGGGAGGAAAAAGGGGAGCAGCAGCAGCCTATGCCTTCTGAAAGGGGACCCACTGAAGAACACAAGGAAGGGTCCAACCACCCACTGGAAGTTTTGGAGCCACATGATGTTGATCATGGTGTGCCACCTGGATTTTCTGCAGCTATGGAGAACAGTCAGCCATGTGATGGTAGCGATGAGGACCCTGATGTGCCTCCAGGATTTGGTTGAGTTGTCTTGCAGTTTGTTTTGTCACTGCTATCATGCGCCGGTGCATTTGTTAAAGGCTCTAGAATGAAGGATTCATCCATATAATTACTGCCACCACATTTCCTTGTTCATCCTAGAAGTTCATACTGAATCTTTGCAACTAGCAATGGTCTCTATATACCCCATCATTGAAGGTTAGAAGCTGGAAAATATTATTGATATTCGTTTTTTATGCTCTGAGATCCATTCATACCTGATTTTTCATATGGTTTAACCTGAGTTGTGAGAGGATGAGAATCATGTTAGGCTGTGGTACAGTTGTTACCAAAATTTTTTAATCAAGGTTTATTTGTGTGATTATAAAATCCATGGGAGCTGTTGTACGATGTGGAAACCCTTTTTTCTCCCTTAATCTATGAAGTTAAAAATGTTAAAATGTCTAGTCTCATCTGTAACTTATGCTACTAAGTAATGCGGAGGTTTGAATGAGGAAGCTTTTCAACATGAGGTACCATATTTTGAGATTTATTGGTAAAGCTTTGGTCATATTGACCCAATAACGCTTATCTTACTTGCAGGATGTTTTTTTCTATTCAACTTTATTGAGCAATATGCCCATAATATTTTTTATCTGGAAAAGATTCCTTAATGTTTAATAACAATCTATTAAACTTGTATACCTCCAGCCTAATCTTTAATTTAACAAAGCTGTTTCTATTCAATTTTGTTTTTGTCATTTATCTTTTGGGACTATATGATTGATTTATATAAAGGAGAAAATCTGTTTGTAGCATGCTAGATCATTAAATACAAAGATGCATTGAAGCTACTCTGGCACAACTTCCTTCTGTTACAAGCAGGCATCCTCTCGATGCAAGTTTGTTGAATTCCATGCACTTCAGAATCTTCTTTACTAGGATGATATGTTGAATGGGTTGCCTATCCAAAAAAGAATGATAAGGTAAATGTGTTACTGATGGCTGAAAAATGGGAAATTCTAGGCAATAACACCCAGGTTCCTAGGGAATTGTGTTTTGGTTTCCTAAGTAATCACACTTCGGAGAAAGGCTGTCAAACTCTTAATGAATTCTGATAATAATTTGTAAAATTACATAAGTTCATTAAACTACTCTTGGTGAAATAAACATCTACTCAAATCTTAATTAACAATTCCAAGAGGAAATGATTTCCTCATTTGTGTCCGAAATTATGGGTTGGATCTTTTTGGAAACTTTCTTTCTACTTCTCTTCCAAGTCTTCAAAGGGTGGTTTTTGAACATGTGAATCTAGACGGAAGAACTACTGAGTCATTTTGGTGAAAAGGGAGTGTTCTGAACTATCTGTCTTCTTCCACTGGGACTACTAAATTACTGCTGTGCACTTGTGGTATTTACCATGGTCAATAATGGATGGACAGTGAAATTGTTACATGGTGGATCCATGCCCTGCTGTTCCTATAATGTAGAAAACTATCTTGTAATTCATGCAAGTTTAAGATTCAGCAGATAGGGAATAGTTCAGGTGATGCTTGGGTATCATTTTGCAGGAGGTCGATGATGTCATGTAACAATCTTTGTGTTTTTAAGTGAGCCATCTTACCTCATGGAAAGTTCAGTCCTTCGTTTTCTCCATCTCCCGTTGTCTCTTTGGCTTATTTCTTTCTACGCTTTTGCCTGGTAATTCTTATTTTTAGATCTCTATTAATGATTTCTTAATTTTTCTTTCTATTGATCTATTTACTCATCTCTGGTAACTAATGTATTGAGAAGTTCTCTCCATTCTTCATTCTGTTTACTTGAAAGCAACAGTTTAGATTCTCCTGATAATCAGGTTCAGACAATTCGGTCTGTAAATGAAGATAATGAGATAAAGGAGGCATCGCAGATTAACTGATCATGTAAGCAAGGATTTCTGCTCGTCTTCTGCATTCTCATTAATCCACTCCTCACTTGAACATAATGGAGATTGGACTCCCAACAGAGTGTTTGCCAGAAACCCATTTGAGATATCCTTGAGCAAATTTGCTGCTTTTCCCGCTGGAGCTATTGTGGCTGAATGTCACTGAATACGTCAGCTTCTGGTTCACCTTAGAGAAGTAAAGCTTATCAGGATTGACACTCACATCAACTCCTTGTGGTACAATCGCCGTTACGGTGTAAGATGAATAGGCCTCACCAACATTTGTCACAGTCCGTGTCAAAGTCTGAGGTGGTCCCAGTGCAACAGAAAATGAAGGGTAGTTTAGCTCTCCTTCAGGAATGCTTGATTCTTCTGAGCATTTGATGGATCGATGTGCAAGGATCCCAACTTCAGTATCTGTGTAGCCCAGGCCACATAAATAAGGTATATAGTCATCAGGTTCGATATCATAAACCAAGCCTGGATCATTTGCTCTTGATGGGTTAACATGACCTGCGCCAGTAGCAAATATGTCTGCAGGAAGAAGTCTTTCATCGAGAATGGGTTTTCCCCCAACGTTTAGTAGATCAGCGGTAGTCATTATGGCAGATTTAATGGCAGCTGGTGACCAATCCGGATGAGAGCTCTTGAGCAAAGCTGCAATGCCACTAAGATGAGGGCAGGACATTGATGTGCCAGAGATTATGTTGAATGTGGATTTTGAATTTATGTTATTGTCAAGAGGGAAGGGCCATGCAGCTAGAATGCTCACCCCAGGCCCAATAATATCTGGTTTCAGAATTCCTGGACTTGCAAAGCTGGGGCCTCTGGAAGAGAAGGAAGTAATAGCGGGAGACAATGGGTTGCCAATTACAGTTCCTTTAAACAAGATTGCTGCTGTTGGTGTTGCGGTTGAGTTTATATAGGCTTTAATCTTCAGTCCTGCAGCGTAGCTCACATGTGTTGCAGGAAGTACATGGGCATCAGCTAAGGTGCTGAAGCCATCACTTTCTTGGTTCACGAGAATCATGGCAGCACCACCAGCATTTTTCACTTCCGTCCCTTTGTCAATTCTGGCTATTCCCCCACCTCTGTCACACAGCACTACCTTCCCCTTGACATCAATATTTTTCAAGGATCCCTCTCCACATACTGCAGACTCTGGTTTACCATTCATTCCAGCATAAACGAGAGGCAATTGTGTTGCTGGGAAGTCACTGGGCTGGAAAAGGGTTTCACCATCAAATTGTTCCCCATTTCCAAGTTTTGCAGCAGCTTTGATGGTTCTATCAATGGAACTGGCTCCAACAGTGAGAATCCATGGGGCTTCGTTAGATAGAGTGGTGTTGAAAGGGCCAGAATTCCCAGCTGAACAGCTCACAAAAATTCCCTTTTGCATTGCTGCAAATGAGCCCACTGCTATATTGTCCTGGAAAAATGGAACTGCAGGATCACCTAAAGAGATTGAGATCACGTCAACACCATCTTCAACAGCAGCATCAAGTCCAGCTATTACATCACTTTCTGGGCAATCTGGTCCAAAGCACACCTTGTATATTGCCAAGTGAGCGTAAGGTGCCATCCCAACTGCCGTGCCCTTGGCATTTCCAAGCACATCAGCATTCTTCACAAATGCGCCAGCAGCTGTGCTTGCCGTATGGGTACCATGCCCATCATCATCAAGTGGTGGCTCAGCTGTCACTCCCTTTGTGGCCTTGGCCCCGACATTGAAAGACCTTGCACCAATTAGTTTGTTGTTACATTCTGATGCCATGAACTCACAGCTTCCTTTCCATTTAGCTGGTGGAGGTGGAATTCCTTCACCGCTAAATGAAGGATGGCTAGGCAACACTCCAGAGTCCAATACTCCAATGATCACCCCCTTTCCGAAATTTGATTCTTTCCAGAAGCCCATTTCCTGGTGCAACCCTAGGAAATCGGGTGAATGCGTTGTTAGTAGAGGCAACATCTTTTCTGGACGTGCTGAGATGAACCCGTCCTTATTTTCCATAGCTCTGACTTCTTCCTCCGTCAGTCTGGCTGCAAAACCACTGATCACATTTTTGTATGAATAAACCAGGCGTTCCTGGTTGTCTGAAGTGGCAGTGGCCACTGGCAAAAATGACCGATGCCAACTCTCTAGATTCTCTTGTTGGGCAGTGGTGCTCCTTTCCAGCTGCTTAACGTGGACAATGTAAGTTTGCAACTTGCTCTTCTCAGTTGTTTCAATTGAGGATGAAAATTGATTTCCCTGAGCAATCTCAGGAGAGATGTAAAGCATAAAAACTATAGTGAGGAAACGGAAAATGGCCATGTTTAATGGCAACCCACTCTTCATAAGTAGAGTGGAGAGATGCAGTGATCTGTGTTTCTGTAACGGGTTGCTTCGTGTACATATATACGGAAGAGGGAGAGAGAAATGGCCGGCATATTCATAAGAGTTTCTCAGTGTGGGTTAAGTGTACGTTAATGCCTACATTAGCTTACCTATTTGGAGTATAATGTCTACAATAGCTTCAATAGATTCCATAACTGTTAAGGACGGCAACTGAGGATTGTGGCCAGTGTTTGTTTAGGGGACTTGGTCTAACTTGTCTTGCCACATTTGTCCAGTTACAATCGTTTGCATCAAGTTTCACTACATTGCTGGGAAATGGGAGGGTTATTTTAGAAATCTCATTCCAGTTATTATGCTAGAAACGTTAAACAGGTAGGAGACAATAATTCCAAGAGTGTTTCCGCTTTTGAATTTCCATCATATAGACTATAATACAAACTGATATTGGAACATGGAAGGTTTGTTCTTAAATATTTTGTACATAAGATGTGTCATCCTATCTTGTAGTTGCACTTGATATTTCTATTTGGACGTAATGTGGGGATCTACTTCGAGAAATAGTTGGCTCTTTTCAGTCTTTTGCTGTGTTATGTTGATTCCTAATCCATCAAATCTGTATTGAGTCATAGATGTCAGATAATAATCACTGTTGTCAGACACTAATCCGATACCATATTACTTTCCCTTTTCAATCTGATGATGCGGGGCAGACTTAGTGGTGATTTTGATACTTTTTCTGCGCGCCTATTGCTTTCACTCATTGTTATGCCACTGCCACTTCGAGAGGTGTTAGGTAGGACAAGCTAGTCGCAGCTGATAAGAAAGCTCTTCTAAGTTCTAAGCAAATCAGCATCTCCACTCGTGGAAGGAGATGGACAGGAGGCTGCTGCTGTGTCAATGAGAACATGGAGTTGTAGAACGACTAATAATAATAATAATTAAGAGAAGAAAAGAGAGATGTGACATCAGATCTATGCTCAACTGAGGTGGTCGGGTTTAGCTTCGTCTTTTCTAGGAAAAGTTGGCTATTTTATTTTTGACCCTGTGTATGTTAATAGGGTAGGTTTAATGTCAAAAAATTGAGAAAATAAATTGTAAGGAAAAGAATATATATATATAATGACAAATAAATTTAAAATTAATAATTTATTTTCATATACTATTTTAAATTAGTTTTATTTGTTTTAATTTGTTGATATAAAGATTAAATAATTTGAAATTTTTTTTAATTATATTTATTTATTTATTGTTTTTTTTATAATATAATTATGAGATATTTATTTTTTTAACCTTCTCTTTTTTTTTTTTAACCAAATATAACTGAATTATTTGATTTAGCGAAGGAATATATTGACTTCCGCCGCCATTTAGCAGCATGCATGAGAAAACTATGGCCTCCCCCCACCCTCTCAAATGATTCATTGATCTTGGAGGGATTCAAATGGAGCCGAGCTTCAGTTTGCAATGGGAACCAAGTCCAGCTCACTGATTTATCGGGCATGGTAAACGAATTCGTGAATTATGAGGTGATAAATGAATTCCAATCTGGACAAGGTAAAATAATTTTGCTTCTCACTTCATTGTTGGAAATCTAGAATGTGAGTATTTGTTGGATGCAAGAATTCAATTCTCACATCCTCGGTTGCTGCATCCTTCACCACCCGCTCCTCATTCAAACATAACAGATATTGGGCTTCTGACAGAATGACTATCGGACACCCATTTCAGAAATCCTTGCGCAAATGGCTTGCCACCCTCACCCCCCGCGCTTGTCCTGCTAAAGCTCACCATATATGTCATCTTCTGGTTCACCTCCGTGAACTCGAGTTTATCAGGGTTCACACTCACTTCAACTCCAGATGGTGCCAAAATCTGAACACTGTAAGATGAATTGGCCGCACCCACGTTTGTGACCGTCCTTGAGTACGTCCGAGAACTAGGCCCCAATGCAATGGAAAATGAAGGATAATTTAATTGTGCCTCAGGTATGGATGATTCTTCAGAGCACTTCAGCGTTCGGTTCACAATCAACCCTACCTCCTCATCAGTGTAGCCCAAACCACACAAGTAGGGTATGTAGTCATCTGGTTCCAGGTCGTAAATGAGGCCTGGATCATTTGCTGCTGATGGGTTCACATGGCCGGCACCGGTGGCAAACAAGTCAGCGGGTTGAAGTGTTTCGTCAATGATGGGCTTATTTTCAAGGTTGTGAAGATCGGCAGTAGTGATGATTGCAGACTTAATGGCAGCAGGAGACCAGTCAGGATGGGCACTTTTGATCAAAGCCGCAATGCCGCTGAGATGGGGGCACGACATTGATGTGCCTGAGATCACGTTAAATGTCGGTTTAGAGGTTGTATCGTTCTCCAGAGGGAAGGGCCATGCTGCTAGAATGCTCACACCAGGGCCTATAATGTCTGGTTTCAAGATACCAGGGCTTTCCAAGCTTGGTCCTCTCGAAGAAAATGAAGTAACTTCGGGAGCGGTAGGGACTCCGATGATGGTTCCTTTGAAAACGATTGTAGCGGTAGGTGCTGATTCTGATTTTATGTAAGATTTAATCTTCAAACCCGCTGCATAACTCACATGTGTTGCAGGAAGAACATGGGCGTCGACTAAGGTGCTGAATCCATTGAGTTCGTCATTGGTAAGAATCATGGCAGCACCACCAGCATCCTTCACTTCTTGCCCTTTGGCAATTCGTCCTATGCCCCCACCTCTATCACACACCACTACCTTTCCTGCCACATCTACATCTTTCAATGATTCTGGAGCGCATATGGCGGACGAGGCATTACCATTTGCGCCCGCGTACACGAGAGGTAGTAATGTTGAAGGGAAATCACTTGGCTGGAAAAGCGATTCGCCATCAAATTCTTCCCCATTTCCAAGCGTCGCTGTAGCCATTATCTTTCTGTCTATGGTGCTTGCACCGACGGTAAGTATCCAGGGTGCCTCGTTTGATAAAGATCCATTGAGTGGGCCTGAATTACCAGCTGAACAGCTTACAAAGATCCCTTTTTGAATAGCAGAAAAAGCACCTAGTGCAATTGAATCTGCGAAAAAAGGAGCAGAGCCTCCACCCAGGGAGAGGGAAAGTACATCAACACCATCCTCTATGGCAGTGTCAAGTGCTGCTAATATGTCAGTGTCCGCGCAACCAAATTCGGAACATACTTTATAAATTGCCAAGTGAGCAAGCGGTGCCATGCCAACAGCCGTGCCATTGGCATTCCCGAGCGCATCCGCGTTTGGCACAAAATTCCCTGCAGCTGTGCTTGCGGTGTGGGTGCCGTGGCCTTCTTCATCAATGGGTGGAACAGCCTCTGCTCCGCTATCAAAATTTCTTGCTCCGATGATTTTGTTATTGCAGGACGTCCAATTGAAGTCACACTTTCCTTTCCATTTAGCTGGTGGAGGTGGTAGTCCTTCATCGCTAAATGAAGGATGGTCAGGGAATAGTCCTGTGTCCAGAACTCCAATAATAACCCCCTTGCCGTAGTTTGATCCTTTCCAGAAACCTAACTCTTGGTGCAACCCCAAGAAACCAGGGCTATGAGTTGTATGCAAGGGCACTATTCTTTGCGGTCGAGCTGAAACAAACCCATCCTTCTCTTCCATGGCTTTAACTTCTTGAGCTGTTAATTTCGCTGCAAAGCCATTAAGCACATTTCTATAGGAATAAACTATGCGTTGCTTCCTGTGCGAGCTTGCAGTGGCAACTGGCAAAAATGACTCATACCAGCTCTCCAGACCATCTGATTTAGTGAAGACTCTGCGGTGTGTCCTCTTAACATGGACAATGTAGGTTTGCAAGTGATCACTTTCCTCAATAGCAACATCTTCCTCCAGTATTGCTTCACTTAGCTCATTCATCAATTCTGTTTCCTGATCAGCAACTGCAGAAGAGAAACCACACATGAAACCAAGACTGAGAAGGAAGACAGCCACCATGATTGGGAACAGTTGACACCCCTTGTTCCCCATAATGGTAGAAGAAGTCGAGAACCCCTCTTTCTTTGTGTTAATAATCCGACCTGATCAATACATATATAGCACACATGCATAGAGAGAGAGAGAGAGAGAGAGTTTGTGTGCGTTGGTGTAATCGACCAGGCTAATTGTCATGTCTTAATGCGTTTAGCTGGATGGCATGCAGGTTTCATGGCAATGTCCGCTTCTTCAGTCCTAGTTTTATCAGTCAGCAAAAGAACAAAATGGCGAAAACCCTTATGTTTATTAAGATGTGTTCACATCCCAGCTGCTCATACGCACACCTAATCCAGCCACCACTGTCCCTCCACAGCCTGCTCATCAGGAGCTTAATTTATCATGATATTCTCTGAAGCTTCGAAGGTCTGAAAGCCTTGATATTAAGCTTGGTGCCTTGAAAATACAACAACCTTGAACAGGTTGGACAAAAATAAAATTAGAGTAGAAGGATTAAGTTGCATGCATTGAAGCAATAGAATTACAAAAACAAGTGATTGCATCTTATTCCCTTCTGTCTGCCGCCAGAAGAAAAGAGACATAAATCCCCTGGCCGGCTTTGCTAACTCATCAACTAGGTTCCATTGAATTATCAGCTGGCCGGCTTTGCTGACTCCTCAAGGTCCATAATTAATTAAGGTTACAAAAAATAAAAATAAAAATAAAAAGCGTAACAATTTCCCCAGATTGGATTTATAATAATTTAATAATGATCATATTAAATAATTCTATAATTTTTTTTATAAAATAAATAATTTCAAAAAATTAAGGATGGCTTTACCATATATTTTTTTTTAAATAAATATTTTAAAACGTTAAGAAAATCATAAAAAAAAAAAAAATAATAAAAAGATCAAAAGAAATCATCAAATACCTAGGTCGAGTTAACCACATACTATAAAAATAATTTAAAAAATCATTAAAAATATTATAAAATTAAAAAAAGTTGGGAAGCGGGGCTGGTTAAAAAAAACAGTAGACTTTTTTAAAAAATAATAAATAAATCAATTGTTTGCCCAATTAACAAAATATAAATTTATTTATTTTTTTTAAATTTTGATGAAGCAAAATTAAGAAGTTAAATTTTTTTTATCTTTTATCTTTTAAGAGAAAAGAAATATAAAAAGATTTTTAAAATTATAAATTAATAATAAAATAATTACTATGGGGAAACCAAAAAATGCATGAAATCTAGGCACAAGAGTGTTCAATGCATCAAATAAGATAAAATTTTTTATGGAATAATTTTTATATAAATAAAATTATAATTTTTTTTTTCAAATTAGAAAATAATTGTTTTCAAAGTTCTTTTTAAATAATTTTGGATTATTTCATGATGTTTTTTTATGCATATTTAACTGATTTTGATTTGTGTTATAGGGTTAATTCCACTCACCCTTGTTTAAACAATATTTAATTATTTTCAAATTTTCTAGTTTAGAATTTTATAAAAATTAAATAATGCATAAAACTTGTCATATCAAAGACAAAGATTGAGAAAAAGTAAAAAGATAACAATGAAATTCTTATTTAGTTAATATTTAAATTCATTTTTGGAAAATGAATTTCTTTTCTATGAGGATTGGTGAGTTTTGCTATGAAAATTTGAAAATTTAATTCATCTGGTAGTAATAGACAACATACTAAACTTGACAGTTAGGATTCCTGGCCTGTGTCCCTCCTCAACTAGCCTTACCGTGCAATTTCCCTGTACATTGTACTTCACAGGTATATGGTCTAATGCATAACCCTTGATAGCATCACGGTAAACAGGACCCATAGTGAAGGGAACCTGCCTTTCCTTTCAGTAGAACGACCAGAGATTTCTGATGCATTCTTGTACGTGATTAAGGAATTAGGATTGTAAGTTCGCATGACCCAAACCAATCAAGCTTTTCAGGTGATACCACGATCAATTGGAAGAATAATATAATTTATTTGCCATTCAACTATTCTTGATAGTCTATAAATCAACGCTACTACATTGTATGCGACTCCCTTTATTCAAGTATTTATTGTAACGACTTACACTCGTGTAAATATCATTCGCTCTAGGATTGAGGGGGTCTTACGATTTTAAAATGTATTTACAAGATTAAGAGAAGTTGATACTTGTATAATGCCCCTGTCCCAATGTAGGATGTCACACTTACCATCTGTTGCAAGAATTAGAATCCTCCTTTATTGGTTGCTACAACTTGAAGCCCCTATTCTTCATTCAAACTTCACAGAAATTGGGCTTCGGACTGAGTGTTTTGCAGAGACCCATTCCAGAAACCCTTGAGCAAATGGCTTGCTGCCGCTCTTCCCATCATCTTTTCTCTCAAAGGTCACTGTATACGTCTTCTTCTGGTTAGTTTGGGTGAAGTCGAGCTTACGAGGCTTGACACTCACATCCACTCCCTGAGGTGCAGAAATCTTGACGATGTAAGATGCTTTAGCCTTGCCCACATTTGTAACCGTCCTCTGAAGTTTCAAAGCACTAGACCCCATTGCAACAGAAAATGAAGGATAATTTAGCTGTGCCTCGGGTATGCTTGACTCCTTGGAGCACTGCACTTTGTGTCGGATAATAGCTCTTACTTGAGTGTCATTGTAACCCAAGCCACATAGGTAGGGTATGTAATCATTTGGCTGGATGTCGTAAATGAGTCCAGGATCATTTGCTCTTGAAGGGTTGACATGCCCGGCACCCACGGCAAAGACATCGGCAGGCTCATGTGTTTCATCTAAAATGGGGTCGCCTTTAAGATTCAATACATCTGCAGTAGTCATGATTGCAGACTTAATGGCAGCAGGTGACCATTCAGGATGAGAGCTTTTCAACAAAGCTGCAATGCCGCTAAGATGGGGGCACGACATTGATGTGCCAGAAATCATGTTAAATGCCACTTTTGAGTCAGTCCTGTTGTCTACAGAGCTGGGCCAGGCTGCTAGAACGCTCACACCAGGGCCGGTTATGTCAGGCTTCAAAATACCAGGGCTTGCCAAGCTAGGTCCTCTGGACGAGAAGGAAGTGATTTCAGGGGCTGCGGACTTTCCAATTATCGTTCCTTTGAATAGGAGAGTAGCTGTAGGTTTGTTTGATGAATTTATGTAAGCTTTGATACTTAAACCCGCCGAGTAACCCACATGTGCTGCAGGAAGACTGTGAGGGTCGGCCAATGTACTGAACCCGTCAGGCTTGCCATTTGTAAGAATCATGGCTGCTCCACCGGCATTCTTCACTTCTTTCCCTTTGTCAATTCTGGAAATGCCCCCACCTCTGTCACAAACAACTACCTTTCCTTTAACAGCAAGGTCTTTCAGTGATCCTTCCCCGCAAAACGCAGATGATGCGTTACTTCCGGCACCTGCATATACAAGAGGCAATTGTTCTGAAGGAAAATCTCTTGGCTGGAACAGTGATTCCCCATCAAAATTTTTCCCGTTTCCAAGCTTAACCATAGCCTTTATGCTTCTATCCATAGTGCTTGCAGCCACGGTAAGAATCCATGGGGCCTCATTTGATAATGTAGAATTGGCTGGACCCTCATTCCCAGCAGAACAGCTAACAAAAATTCCCTTTCGAGTTGCAGCAAAGGCACCAAGGGCAATTGGGTCTTCATGGAAAGGAAAAGATTGTCCACCAAGGGAGAGGGAGAGCACGTCGACGCCATCCTCAATGGCCGCGTCAATCGCAGCTAATATGTCACTTCCAGCACAACCACTTTCTGAACAGACCTTATAAATTGCCAAGTGAGCATGAGGTGCCATGCCAACAGCGGTGCCCTTGGCGTTACCAAATACGCTGGCGTGTTTCACAAAATTTCCAGCAGCAGTGCTTGCCGTGTGGGTTCCATGGCCCTCCTCATCAGAAGGTGGCGTCCCTGTACTCTCGCTGTCAAAATTTCTAGCACCTATGAGCTTGTTATTGCAGGACGTCCCTTTGAATTCACACTTCCCTTTCCATTTCGCAGGTGGAGGTGGCATTCCCGCATCGCTAAATGAAACATGGTCTGGTAATACTCCTGTGTCCAATACTCCGATAATGACACCCTTTCCAAGGTTGGATCCTTTCCAGATCCCTGACCCCTTATGCAAACCCAAAAAACCAGGAGTATGAGTTGTATGCAAGTGAAATATCTTTTCCGGCCTGGCTGAAACAAACCCATCCTTCTCTTTCATGGCATTCACTTCATCTTCGGTTAGTCTGGCTGCGAACCCAGTCATCACATGCTGATATGAATGAACAATGCGAGGTTGCTGGTCTGAGTCTGAGGTCATGCTAGTCGGCATAAAAGACTTGTACCAGCTTTCTAGATTTTGTGCTTCTGCAACTTCTTCATTATTTGGGTGCTTGACATTGATAACATAGGTTTTGAACTGCGTTTTATCCGCTGTTGCAGGAGAGAATCCGGACATACAAATGAAAGCAAGTAGAAAGACGATCCCCATGATTGGTTATTGTCCTTTCAACCTAGCTACAAATCCTTAAAGACTGCGAACCTCAATTTATATATGGATGGGGGGGAGGCGGGAGGCTCAGAAATGCAAAGTCCTGACTTGGAATCTAAACAAAAATCAACTATAAATAACTCATGAAAATTTATTTTTGAATAAATCTAGAATAGGACAGCACACCCTCAACGCCTACAACAGAAAACTACCGACCGAAAACATCCTCAACAAATATTCATATCTAAATTAACACCATATAGAAATAGGACCCTCCACGATATGATTTACATCATAAAATGAGAATTAAACGTCTGTACCTAACAAACTTTCTCAACAAACTATTCCACCGCCAAACAACCTCAACCCTTCTCTGCTATAGCACCCTTATTTCCAAACCGTAAGGTTATGTTTGTTCTGAAAAATATTAAGAAAAAAAAATGTTAAAAAAATGATTTTTTTATATTTGATTTTACTATAAAAATAATTAAAATTATTTAAAAAATGATAGATTTTAAAATTATTTTAATTTTGTATAATAAAAACAAACAAATAAAATAAATTTGAAGAAACATATAAATTTTTTTTATGAACTTTGAATTTATTTTTTTATTTTCTTTTACTTTTTCATTTATTCTACTTTTCCTTTTTATTTTCTTTCTCTTATATTTTCCCTTAATTTTTTTTGAAAACCAAACTAAAGGGGATTAATAGACATTCTAACAAATTTCACATTTGCCACCATAAATTTAGGCATTGATATAATTTGGGAAAAAGAAGATTTTTAGCTCAAATATGATTTTCATGGAAAAAAATATTATATATATTAGAGATGAAATTAATTTGTACTTATGACAAATTGTTACATTTGGCAAATAAGTTCCATAACCTTTTGGCATGAATTAAACTTTTATTGATGACAAAAGGCTACATTATATGGTAACGAATAATTTATAGAAATAATTATTTTTTATAAAATTTTACCATAAATACTTTGTTTATGAAAAAAATGTCACATTTAGCTATAACATACTATTCATAATAAATAATTCATAAGATTTTGTTCATAAATTTTTTTATGGCAGCTAAAATCACATTTAGCAATAATACTAAGAGTACATTTAGTAATAATTGTAACAAGTGTTTCTAGTCTTTTTAAAATTACTTTCAAATTTATCATAATGCCATTATTTTTATTTTGAGTTTCTTGAATAACATTCTTATGTATTTCCCATCTTTATTGATGATCATGAGAAAATTTATATATAAATATATAGAGCGTATCATATCTTTTAAGGTTATCACTGTTTGATTGATTAGTTATAAGATCTTTGGATGTTCAAAGAAACTGTGCATTTGAGTCTTTGAGAGTTTTCCAAGGAATTGGGTTGCTTTTAAAATCTTAATTTTCTATACAAATATGGGAAGGGTTGCATTTACATATATAGTATGTATCAAAATTGATTTGGGTAAAATTGGATTTGATTGAACCCATTCTACAATATCTTTTAAAATCTTTTCTATATATTTATATCAAAGTTGAAATTAGATGGGTATGACTCGAATCGACCGCCTTGTATAATCCGAATTAAATTTAATATAAATATTTTTTGCTAATCTAAATACTGAAATGAACCAAACCAGTGAAGCTGTTGAAAATGTTAGTGCCATCAGTTGGAATAATTTGGCTTGTCATTCAACTATGCTTAACAATGTGTTCATAACCAACAATATTCCACATTGCATAGACATGACCTTCATTATTTAAATGCTTGTTGGTTGCATGAATTAAAATCCCTCCACAAATCAATTCCTATCTACAACTACAGGCACCTATTCTTCATTCAAACGTAACAGATATTGGACTTTTGGCAGAGTGTGTGGCAGAGACCCATTTGAGAAATCCTTGCGCATATCGGTTCCTAGAATCAACGCCGCCTATACTCCTAAAGATGACTGTGTACGATTTCTTCTGGTACACTTTGTTGAAATGAATCTTAGTAGGCTTAACCACCACATCGACTCCTTCTGGTGCATTGATACTCACAGCGTAAGACGAGTGAGGCTTGCCTACATTCGTGACAACCCTCTTAAATTTCAAATCCTTGGAGCCCAAAGCAATTGAAAATGAAGGATAATTTAGCTCTGCCTCGGGTATACTTGATTCCTTAGAGCAGTTCACCTTGCGCAATACAATAGCTTCTACCTGAGCATTAGTGTAACCCAAACCGCACAAGTAGGGTATGTAATCATAAGGTTCGATGTCGTAAATGAGTCCGGGATCATTTGCTTTTGATGGGTTGACATGACCAGCACCGATTGCAAAAAGGTCGGCAGGCATATGTTTATCATCTAAAATGGGCTCGTCTTTCAAATTTAGTGTATCGGCAGTAGTCAAGATTGCAGACTTAATGGCAGCAGGTGACCAGTTAGGATGGGCGCTTTTGAGCAAAGCTGCGACACCGCTAAGATGAGGGCACGACATTGATGTGCCAGAAATCATGTTGAATGTGCTTTTTGAGCCAGTGACGTTCAAGAGAGGGGCCGGCCATGCTGCTAGAATGCTCACACCAGGTCCGGTAATGTCGGGTTTCAAAATGCCCGGGGATGCAATGCTGGGTCCTCTTGAGGAAAAGGACGTGATTTGAGGAGCAGATGTGACTCCGACATTTGTACCCTTGAATAGGATTGTAGCTGAAGGGTTTGATGTTGATTTCGTGTAAGCTTTGATCTTCAAACCCGCTGCGTAACTCACATGTGTTGCAGGAAGAACGTGAGGGTCGGCAAATGTACTGAAGCTATCATTAATGCTGTTGGCCAGGATCATGGCAGCACCACCAGCATTCTTCACTTCCACCCCTTTTTCAGTTCTGCCTATATCTCCACCTCTATCACAAACAACCACCTTTCCTTTGACATCAAGGTTTTTCAAGGATCCCGGCGCACAATAAGCAGATGTTTGGTCACCATTCGCCCCGGCATATACAAGAGGCAATAGTTTGGAAGAAAAATTTCTTGGCTGGTAAAGCGATTCCCCATCAAATTCCTCCGTGTTTCCCAGCTTTGCTGTAGCGGTTATGCTTCTATCCAGGGTGCTTGCAGCTACGGTGAGAATCCATGGTGCCTCATTTGCGACTGTAAAATGGGCTGGCCCGCTATTCCCAGCAGAACAGCTAACAAAAATTCCCTTCCTAATCGCAGCAAAGGCACCCAGAGCAACCGGGTCATCGTAGAAAGGAGAAGACTCTCCACCGAGGGAGAGAGAAAGCACATCAACACCGTCTTCAATGGCAGCGTCATATGCGGCTAAAATATCACTTCCGCCGCAGCCCAATAAACCACATACTTTATATACTGCCACATGAGCACGAGGTGCAATACCAGCAGCAGTGCCTTTGGCATTCCCATATATATTGGCGTGCTTCACATAATTTCCCGCGGCAGTGCTTGCCGTGTGGGTGCCATGGCCCTCTACATCAATAGGTAGCTGTTTCGGGGTCAGACTGTCAAAATTCCTGGCACCGATGAGCTTGTTGTTGCAGGCCGTCCCGTTGAATTCACAGGTTCCCGTCCATTTAGCAGGTGGGAGCGGCATTCCTTCGTCACTAAATGAAGGGTGTTGTGGATATACTCCTGTGTCCAATATTCCAATAATGACCCCTTCACCGAAGTTGGATCCTTTCCAGAACCCCGACCTATTGTGCAATCCCAAGAAACCAGGGGTGCGAGTTGTATGCAAATGGTAAATTTTTTCTGGCGTGGCCGAAACAAACCCATCCTTCTTTTCCATTGCTTTAACCTCCTCCTCTGTCAATCTCGCTGCAAACCCACTAATCACATGCCGATATGAGTAAAGCAAACGCTGCTGTTGATTTTCGGATTCAGTGCTGGCCGGCAAAAAGGACTGGTACCAGCTCTCCAAAGCCTCCGATTGTGCAGAAAATTTACCCACGGGATCATTTACGTGGACAATATAAGTCTTTAACATGCTCTTTTCTGCCGCTATCTGCTGAAAAGCGACGCTACCGGAGATCTCACACATGAAAAAGAGAGCGACAAGGAAGAAAACTTCCATGATCAGGGAAACTCTACACTCCTTGTTCTCCATAAATTTTGAAGAAAGAGCACGACTGCTTTGTGTAAGCCTGACCGCCCCTAATATATAGACTCTGCCTTCTTTAAACAGGGTTACTTACCCCAAAAATATAAGTTTTGCCTTATTTGATTATGAACACTATATAGACCTTGCCTTATTTAAATATGGTTTACATTCTAAATCGTGATCAAAGAGATTAAAATAGAATATAAAGAGTATGATAATGAAAAAAAATAAAAATTGCAAAGTCAAAATATTTTCTAAGAAAGAGATGATTGGTAACTACCTACCTAATTAATAATTTTAATTTAATCATTTTTAATTTCCTTTTTAAATTTATTCTATTTATTAATAATTAAAAGGAAAATACATGTTAATATAGAAACATGTTGTATCATTTTGTGAAAGTTAAATATTGAATATGGAAAATGAGACATTTAGTAAGCCTATTTGTTAAATATGGCACGTATAATAAATGGTACATAAAAATCTTTTGCGTAATTGGAATCAAATCAAAATAGTGATAATTAAAAGGAAAATACATGTTAATATAGAAACATGTGGTATGGAAAGTTAAAAGTTTTCCTTTCTCAAAACACTTTCCATTTTCTATTTTTTCTTTGATGTGTTTGATTAAAAAAATGAAAATTAGTTTCAAAAAATAAAATTCATAAAGTCTTGTTTGGTTTTAAGTTCATGAGGAACACTGACAATGGTACGGTACGCTATGGATAAAGCAAACTAAGTTTAATTAATTTAATTTAATTTTTATGGAATGTAATTACTTTTTGTAGTGGAATTAATTATAAAATTATGTAAAATTAGTTCTTTGAGAGCCGGTAATTTTATGTTAATTTTTTTTTTAAAATTTAAAAGATTATATTTATAATGTTTGCCGACTTTTTTTTTCATAGAATATCTTTATCATCTCATTTATATGCACTTCCGTCGTATAATTGTTTTATTTAATTAATTTGAATTATATTTCTCTTTTGTCATGAACACTTTAAAAATCAATTTAGATAATGTTTACCTTTTAAAAAACTTATTATAATTGAATTAAAATAAATTTAATATGAAAGGTAAATATTATTACCGAAATTTCTCAATTAAAAAATAGAGTATTACTTTTTACCTAAAAATTTGATTTAAATAATGTTTTTCTTTAAAAAAAAATTCATAATTTAATTAAAAATAATAATATTTTATAACTAATCGATTTAGTAAATTCTTCACTTATTTATATATTTATTCCCAATTTATCTTTTAAAAAATTATCATAATTTAATTAAAACAATTTTATTCTTTGTATTTAATTTTAATTCTTACTATTCTTTATTATTTTATCAATTTATTAATTAAAAATTATATTCAAATATCATCCATGTTTTACAAATTTCAAAACATTATGCTGTATTAACTTTTATTTCAATTATGAAAAAAAAAATTAAACAATAAATATAAATAAAATTCAAACGTAAAAATCAATTTTTCCATCTCATTAAATTTTCCTTCTTAAATGTATTCATTCCATTAAATTCCATTATGTTTTTACGTATCTCTTTATACTGTTATACTTTCTTTAAAAAAATTAGTAATGTTATTTGGAAAATTTGAACAGTTCTTGGAGAGTTCTAGAAATGGAAGATTTTCTCTAAAAAGAATAAGAAAAAAAAATTGTCATTTATTGGAACAAAATGTAAGATTGGAAGAATATTCCATTGTTTCCATATTCAATTGTTTGTTTTCATATATTTATATAAAATGAAAATTAATAAAATATGAAAATTTCTTTATGCTCCAAATTAACATACTTTTTTTAGTAAGATTAGGGAAAATTGGAAGGTATCCTATATATAAATGAGAAAATGAATATTCTAGAAGGATTTTGGAAGGTTTGAATTAATCTTGGAGAGTTTAAGAAATGGGAGAATTTCTCCAAAAAGAATAAGAAAATAAAAATAAAATTGCCATTTATTGGAACAAAAGGTAAGATTGCATTATTGGAGGAATATTCAATTGTTTCCATATTCAATTATTTGTTTTCATATATTTATATAAAATGAAAATTTCCTTATGCTCCAAATTAACATACTTTTTTAGTAAGATTAGGGAAAATTGGAAGGTGTCCTATATATAAATGAGAAAAAGAATATTCTATAAGGATTTTGGAAAGTTTGAAAACTGTTTTGGGAGAGTTTTAGAAAGGGAAGATTTTCTCTAAAAAAAAATAAGAAAAAAAAAAATTCCATTTATTGGAATAAAAAGGTAAGATTGCATTATTTGAGGAATATTCAATTGTTTTCATATATTTATATAAAATGAAAATTAATAAAATATGAAATTTTCCTTATGCTCCAAATTAACATACTTATTTTTAGTAAGATTAGGGAAAATTGGAAGGTGTCAGGAATATTCTATAAGGATTTTGGAAAGTTTGAACTGTTTTAGGAGAGTTTTAGAAAGGGAAGATTTTCTCTAAAAAGAATAAGAAAATAAAAATAAAAATTGCCATTTATTGGAACAAAAAGGTAAGATTGCATTATTTGAGGAATATTCAATTGTTTCCATATTCAATTGTTTGTTCTTATAGGACAATTGTGTTTTCAATCCATATAGGGTTCATAATTAAGATAAGGTCCTCCAACCACCCATAATTGATAATAACGATATGGGATAGTAATTGACAAAAATACTCACTTAACTCATTTTTGTCTTTATTCTACTACTTGCCACTATTCTTTCTTATTTAACCATTTTTGAATTTTTCATTATTTTTTTAAACTCTTTTATAAATAATTGAAAAATTAACATTATTTTTTATTTTTAAATTATAAATAGACAAAAATTATAATAATGATTCAAAGACTATTTTGGAAAATAATTTCAGAAAAAAAAATATTAATTTAAATAAATAAAAATTATCTTTTACATTTATTTTTATCTTTTACATTTTAGAAGTAAATAAAAATCAATCATGTTTGAATTGTTCAAAGTAAACTAAATGAAATATATATTTTTATTATTTTGCCTTTATAAACATAATTTCATTGTTATCAATAGAGATTAAAAAAATCATATTTAAATGGAATTAAAAATAAACAAAATTATTTTTATAACATTTTTATTTTTTTAAATCATTAATTTAAATTATGAAATTAGTTTTAAAATTAAAAATATTTGTTGTAATTATAGTTTTGAAGATTTCATGATTTTTATCTTATTACTTTGAAAAAATAGCTTTAATAAGAAAATATTTATTTTAATGATTTTAAATATTTAAATCTTTATTAAAAAATATTTAGGATTAGTATGGAGAGAAATTAGGTAATTTTGGAATGGAGAAATTTTGAATATTTTGAAGACTTTAATTTGGCCAATTACCCTATTTACACTTTTAAAATTATTGGAAGGTTGATAAATTAGTATTAAAAATATTGTCTTTTTTATTAATATATATATATGCATGTGAGTGTTTATATTATTTTTGAAATAATAAACACCATGTGTCTAATTTGCAAGTTAGAAAATAATAATAATAATATTTTATTAGGTATTTAAAAAGTATTTATTATATGTTTTATAAATTTGAAAAAATATAATATTTGATGATACCTAATTTACAAGTTAGAGCAAACAAATAATATTAATATTTTATGAGGTGTTTAAAAATGATTTAATATATATGAGAAATAATATAAGTTTGAAATAAAGAATCATATTTAAAATTATAATCATATTTATCAAATTTTTTACTAACACTATCTTTAATTATTTTAATATATTTATACTCATTTATTTAAAAAATGAAAAACTATTTTTTTTTTTTGTAAACAAGTTCTATTACCTTTCAAGTAAAAAATTAAGATAAGTTTGAAAGTCAATAAAAAAAAAAAATTAAATACCACTTTCAAAAAAATTAAATACCACTTTCAATAATTTTTAGATAAAATTTTATATAATATATTTTATTTGAAATTTAATTTCTAAAGTTTAACTTAAAAATTGTATTGAAAATTTTCTTATTGTGAGTCAAAATACTTTGCATTAGTCTATCTAGATAAGAAAAATTATTAATATAATATTAGAACTTCATATCTTAGTTATTTTTTTTCAATAAATTTATCTTTTAAAAATTTTGAAAATAAAAACATTAAAAATTAAAAAGCTAAAAGGATATATATATATATATATATATAATAAAGTGAAGTGATAGTCAATTTTTAAAAATTTTAAAATATGGTTAATGTAGAAAATATAAAAAATAATTAAAAATAAGAGAAATATATAAATGAAAGAGTAATATAAATTTAAAATAAAAAATGAAAATTAAACTAAAAGATAAATACAAAAAGATAAAAAATATTTGAATGAAAAATCCCAAAAATTTTATCATTGCTTATAATAAGAGCAAAAAGATTCAATATCTTTAAAAATGAAAAACAAAAAAACATTATTGCTTTTTATTTGACATAAAATAGAAATATAGATTGGAAGAAAAAGAAAAAAAAAAGTTAGAAATGAGTAATATTTAATAGGAAATAGAAAAGGGAAAAAAAAAACACAAAAAAAATGAAATTCACATTCACTTGTGCCTATGTAAGGATTAAGGGTATTTTAGGGATTAATGAAAGATAATATTCTTTATCTTAATTTTCATACTTTGTTTGGGTCTTGGGCTTAAATATGCATGATATATGGACCAAATGTTAATTTTTGGGCCTAGCTGGGCCCAAAACACAATTCTCCCTATTTCTTTCAAATCAATAAACTAGCTATTAGGAAGTATGATGGTGATTTAATATCATTACAAATATGCTACAATTGGGTTGTATCTTCTAATATTATCTATTTATGTCATACTTGTCCCTTGCTTCAATGAATCTTTATCATCCAATGTAACGTAACATGAATAAGGAGGAAAAAGTGTTATTAACGACATTGAACCTTTTATAATATCAATAATATTGATAAATGGAAGTAGGGATGGCAATGGGGCGGGTTTTTTCGGGTACCCGCCCCGCCTTGCCCCTAATGGGACGAGGTTCAATTTTAATAAATGAGTTTAGGATGAGTTTGTGAATTTTTTTAAAACCCGGGGTGAGTTCGGGCGAGTTTGGGGCGAGTTAATTTCATTTTTATTTTACTATTTTTATTATATAGATAATAATAAAACATTTTTAATAAAATAAGTTATAAAAAATATAATAATTTAATTATTTATAAATTATATTTATTTTAATGTAATTAAAAAATTTAAAAGTAATTTTAAAAAAAAATTAAACGGTGCGGAGTGGGTATGAGAATTTAGCTAAAGACAAAAATGAAGGATAATTTAGCTATTTTCTGCGGCTATTTATTGAAAAGCGACACTACCGAAGATCTCACACAGGAAAAAGAGAGCGACAAAGAAGAAAACTTCCATGATTAGGGAAACTCTACACCCCTTGTTCTCCATAAATTTTGAAGAAAGAGCACGACTGCTTTGTGTAAGCCTGACCGCCCCCCAATATATAGACTGCCTTATTTAAATAGGGTTACTTACCCCCAAAATATAAGCTTTGCCTTATTTGATTATGACCACTATATAGACCCTGCCTCATTTAAATTTGGTTTACTTATTCTCAATTGTGATCAAAAGGGCAACATAAGAGAGATTAAAATAAAATATAAAGAGTATGATAATTTTAAGAAAAATAATGCAAAGTCAAAATATTTTATAAGAAAGAGATGATAGCTAACTACCCACCTAATTAATAATCTTAATTTAATCATTTTTAATTTCCTTTTGAAATTTATTCTTTTCATTAAGAAGTTAGAACACAAGGGGTTAAATTTAGGGAGAATTTTTTTTTTGGGCCCAATAACAATTGGTCCATAGATGTTACAAAATTAATGGAAAGACTATGAGATATTAACTGACCAATATGCCCTTCATTATTTCCAAGTCAGATGGTTGTAAATTAAAGTGGTTTCATAGGTGTTAAATTTGAAATGTCATATCATATGACTAAAAAATCTGAAATAAATGGCAAAAAGGGTCACCACCCTTCTACCCCTTTCTATTCCTCCGTAAACACCATAGTCAAAGACGAAGCCAAATGTGAATGTCCTCCAATCGGTTTCTTCAGCAGCCGAGGATTGTGAGCAACTCAGAAAAGCCTTCGCATGTATGTGATCATCATCATTCCCAAATCGAAATGAGGGTGGGTGTGAATTAATTTTTCTGACATTTTGATTTGATCATGTTGGTTCTTTTGATGATGTGGTGGATGTTTGTTTACTGGATCAGTACAAGGCTTGAGGAAAGACATTTGTTTTGATCTCGTGTTGGGGTGTTCTTAAAAAATTTTGAACTTAATAACAACATATTTTTGGGTGCAGGGTGTGGGGTATAAATGAGGCTTTGATCATATCAATCTTGGCTCATATGAATGAAGCACAAGCTAAGTAAATTGAAGAAACTTCCAATTAATCCGTTGGAAAAGATTTCCTATAAAATGACATTTCACCTGTTTGAAAATTCTTCACTTTATAATCTGGTTGTTGGGTTTATATTCTAGAGAATAATGGTATGGTGCAAACGGTGAGCTGTGGGGACTAATTAGTGCACTTATGATCAATAGGAAATTAAATTGGGTTTCATTTTCCCCATTTTCATCGAGCCATGACATTGGGAAGTGGTTAACCGGCTCATATGCACTCGTTAAGTTGTATCTAGGTCGATTTCTTGCAACTGTACAAGACATTTACACTACTAAGTGTACAAGGTTAATGTACTAAATGTATAAGGGTGTGTATCTTAAGGGTTTTCAAGTGATTTTGAAGAACTTACTCATTTACTTTTTCCAATCGTGGGGGACATTCCTCACACATATTGCTTGACAACACACTCATTGCACGCATTTTATTTGATGTCTACCATGTTAATTCATTGTATTAGCTTTCCTACTAATGATGCATATGAACCGAAATGAGGGTTAATTTTTTCCTCATTTTTCCTTATCCATGAGAGTGGAACCATTGTTTTCCCACCCATATGCATTTGTTCGATCGACCCTATTATGGATTTCGTTACTGTACAAGACATTTACACTAAGTGTACAAGGCCAATGTACTAAATGTACAAGGGTGTGTATCTTAAGGGTGTTTATCTTAAGGGTTTTCAAGTGATTTTGAAGAACTTACTCATTTACTTTTTCCAATCGTGGGAGACATTCCTCACACATATTGCTTGACAACACACTCATTGCACGCATTTTATTTGATGTCTACCATGTTAATTCATTGTATTAGCTCTCATACTAATGATGCATATGAATCGAAATGAGGGTTAATTTTTTCCTCCTTTTTCCTTATCCATGAGAGTGGAACCATTGTTTTCCCACCCATATGCACTTGTTCGATCGACCCTATTATGGATTTCGTTACTGTACAAGACATTTACACTAAATGCACAATGCAAATGTGCTAATTGTACAAGTGTGTACAAGGTTACCTATCTTGAAGGATTTCAAATTTTTTTCAAAAAATTCTTTGTTCATTTCTTTTTTCATGGCAGAGTGTCTTTTGGTTTCACACAGTTTTTTTTTTTTCGCACAGCGTTTCGCACGTTGTTGGGTGTGCGAAAATTTTCACATGCTCTTCGAAAATTTCGCATAGTGTTTTTTTTTTTTCGCAGGGTATTGGGCGTGCGAAAATTTTCACATGCTCTGCGAAAAATTTGCATAGTGTTTTTTTTTTTCGCACAGTGTTGGGTGTGCGAAAATTTTGGCATGCTCTGCGAAAATTTCGTAGAGTGTGCGAAATGAGTTCGCAGGGTTAATTTATTTTCGCATAGTGTGCGAAATTGGTTCGCAGGGTGTGCAAAAATTTTTGCACCCCATGCGAAATGAGCCATGAAATACGAGATCGAGAGATAACGAGATTGACACAGAGGATTAGGGCATTCTTTGGGCGGAAGCGAGGGACAAAGTCGAGAATATGAAAACGCCTAATGCAGACTCCAATTTGGGGAAAATAAAGGGAGAAATCCAACGTGGATTTTAGTTTTTTTTTTTTTTAAATACCCAGCAAAGGCCATTTTCGGCAGATTATACATGGGATATCCTTCTTATCAATTTTGAGACTTTGCTTGGGTGGTGGGCTTAATTTTGTAGCATCTATGGACCAATTGTTAATTTTTGGGCCCAACTAGGCTCAAAGCACAATTCTCCCTTAAGTTTATGGTGTGTCGCACAATCATGTGTATATTCTTTTATGTAATTGGAATCAAATTAAAATAGTAATAATTAAAAGGAAAATACATGTTAATATAGAAACATGTGGTGTCGTTTTGTGAAAGTTAAAAGTTTTCCTTTCTCAAAACGCTTTCCATTTTCTTTTTTTTCTTTGATGTGTTTGATTAAAAAAATGAAAATTACTTTCAAAAAATAAAATTCATAAAGTCTTGTTTGGTTTTAAGTTCATGAGAAACATTGACAATGGTATGGTAGGCTATGGATAAAGCCAACTAACTTCTAATTAATTTAATGTAAATTATGGAATGTAATTACTTTTTTTTTTAGTGGAATTAATTAGAAAATTATGTAAAATTAGTTCTATGAGAGCTGGTAATTTTATGTTAATTTTTTTTTAAAAAAATTTAAAATGTTATATCTATAATGCTTGTAGACTTTTTTTTCCTAGAATATCTTTATCATCTCATTTATATGCACTTACGTCTTATAATTGTTTTATTTAATTAATTTGAATTATATTTCTCTTTTGTCATGAACACTTTAAAAATCGATTTAGATATTGTTTACCTTTTAAAAAACTTATTATAATTGAATTAAAATAATGTTAATATGAAAGGTGAATATTATTATCGAAATTTCTCAATTAAAAAATAGAGTATTACTTTTTACCTAAAAATTTGATTTAAATAATGTTTTTCTTTATTTTTTTTTCATAGTTTAATTAAAAATAATGATATTTTATAGCTAATCGATTTAATAAATTCTTCACGTATTTATATATTTATTCCCAATTTATCTTTTAAAAAATTATCATATTTTAATTAAAATAATTTTATTCTTTGTATTTAATTTTAATTCTTACTATTCTTTCTTATTTGATCAATTTATTAATTAAAAATTATATTCAAATAGCATCCATGTTTTACAAATTTCAAAACATTATGATGCATTAACTTTTATTGCAATTATGAAAAAAAAATTAAACAATAAATATAAATAAAATTCAAACTTAAAAACCAATTTTTTCATCCCATTAAATTTTCCTTCTTAAATATATTCATTCCATTAAATTCCATTATGTTTTTACGTATCCCTTTATACTGTTATACTTTCTTAAAAAAATTGGTAATGTTATTCATTTTACCTTTAATTAGCTCCTCTTGGCTGCACATGACATGGGATGTTAGAATTATATATATATAAAATGAAAATGAATAAAATATGAAAATTTCCTTATGCTCCAAATTCACATACTTTTTTAGTAAGATTAGGGAAAATTGGAAGGTATCCTATATATAAATGAGAAAAAGGAAGATTTTACAAGGATTTTAGAAAGTTTGAACTATTCTTGGAGAGTTTTAGAAAGGGAAGATTTTCTCAAAAAAGAATAAGAAAAAAAAAATTGTCATTTCTTGGAACAAAAGGTAAGATTGCATTATTGGAGGAATATTTGATTGTTTCCATATTCAATTATTTGTTTTTAGATATGTATGTAAAATGAAAATTAATAAAATATGAAAATTTCCTTATGCTCCAAATTAACATACTTTTTTTAGTAAGATTAGGGAAAATTGGAAGGTATCCTATATATAAATGAGAAAATGAAGATTTTATAAGGATTTTGGAAAGTTTGAACTGTTTTTAGAGACTTTTAGAAGGGGAAAATTTGCTCTAAAAAAAAATAAGAAAAAAAATAAAAATTGCGTCAGAGGAATATTCAATTGTTTGTTCCTATATATTTCCTTCAAATCAATAAACTAGCTATTAGGAAGTATGATGGTGATTTAATATCATTAAAAATATGCTTGGGTTGTATCTTCTAATATTATCTATTTATGCCTTACTTGTCCCTTGCTTCAATGAATATCTAGCATCCAATGTAACATGAATAAGGAGGAAAAAGTGTTATTAATGACATTGAACCTTTTATGATAGTAGGGATGGCAATGGGGTAGGTTTTTTTTGGTATCCGCCCCACCCTGCCCCTGATGGGATGGGGTTCAATTTTAATAAATGGGTTTGTAACGGGTTTGTGAATTTTTTTAAAACTTGGGACGGGTTCGGGTATTACCCTGTTCCGTCCCGCCCCGATTATATATAAAATTAATTTAATTTAAATTTTAAATTTAATTTAATTTTTATTATATAGATAATAATAAAATATTTTTAATAAAATAAGTTATAAAAATATAATAATTTAATTATTTATAAAATATATTTATTTTAATATAATTAAAATTTTTAAAAGTAATTAAAAAAATTAAAATTCAAAAAAAAAAAGTTAAACGGGCGGGGTATGAGAATTTATCATACCCGCCCCGTTGTCATCCCTAAATGGAAGTTGCTGATGCAAGTACTGATACAAGCCTATGGCACCCGCAAACTTGGTCACAAACTTGGTCATATACAAAGACATGAGCCCAAAGCAAATTAAAATGAACGATAATTTAGCTATTTGCAGGACTAAATTTCTGAAATTTGTGCGTACAAGTTTAATATAAATATTTTTTGCTAGTCTAAATACTGAAATGAACCAAACCAGTGAAGCTGTTGAAAATGTTAGTGCCATCAGTTGGAATAATTTGGCTTGCCATTCAACTATGCTTAACAATGTGTTCATAACCAAGAATATTCCACATTGCATAGACATGACCTTCATTATTTAAATGCTTGTTGGTTGCATGAATTAAAATCCCTCCACAAATCAATTCCTATATACAACTACAGGCACCTATTCTTCATTCAAACGTAACAGATATTGGACTTTTGACAGAGTGTGTGGCAGAGACCCATTTGAGAAATCCTTGCGCATATCGGTTCCTAGAATCAACCCCGCCTATATGCCTAAAGATGACTGTGTACGATTTCTTCTGGTACACTTTGTTGAAATGGATCTTAGTAGGCTTAACCACCACATCAACTCCTTCTGGTGCATTGATACTCACAGCGTAAGACGAGTGAGGCTTGCCTACATTCGTGACAACCCTCTTAAATTTCAAATCCTTGGAGCCCAAAGCAATTGAAAATGAAGGATAATTTAGCTCTGCTTCAGGTATACTTGATTCCTTAGAGCAGTTCACCTTGCGCAATACAATAGCTTCTACCTGAGCATTAGTGTAACCCAAACCGCACAAGTAGGGTATGTAATCATAAGGTTCGATGTCGTAAATGAGACCGGGATCATTTGCTTTTGATGGGTTGACATGACCAGCACCGATTGCAAAAAGGTCGGCAGGCATATGTTTATCATCTAAAATGGGCTCGTCTTTCAAATTTAGTGTATCAGCAGTAGTCAAGATTGCAGACTTAATGGCAGCAGGTGACCAGTTAGGATGGGCGCTTTTGAGCAAAGCTGCGACACCGCTAAGATGAGGGCACGACATTGATGTGCCAGAAATCATGTTGAATGTGCTTTTTGAGCCAGTGACGCTCAAGAGAGGGGCCGGCCATGCTGCTAGAATGCTCACACCAGGTCCGGTAATGTCGGGTTTCAAAATGCCCGGGGATGCAATGCTGGGTCCTCTTGAGGAAAAGGACGTGATTTGAGGAGCAGATGTGACTCCGACATTTGTACCCTTGAATAGGATTGTAGCTGAAGGGTTTGATGTTGAATTCATGTAAGCTTTGATCATCAAACCCGCTGCGTAACTCACATGTGTTGCAGGAAGAACGTGAGGGTCGGCAAATGTACTGAAGCCCTCATTAATGCTATTGGCCAGGATCATGGCAGCACCACCAGCATTCTTCACTTCCACCCCTTTTTCAGTTCTGTCTATTTCTCCACCTCTATCACAAACAACTACCTTTCCTTTGACATCAAGGTTTTTCAAGGATCCCGGCGCACAATAAGCAGATGTTTGGTCACCATTCGCCCCGGCATATACAAGAGGCAATAGTTTGGAAGAAAAATTTCTTGGCTGGTAAAGCGATTCCCCATCAAATTCCTCCGTGTTTCCCAGCTTTGCTGTAGCGGTTATGCTTCTATCCAGGGTGCTTGCAGCTACGGTGAGAATCCATGGTGCCTCATTTGCGACTGTAAAATGGGCTGGCCCGCTATTCCCAGCAGAACAGCTAACAAAAATTCCCTTCCTAATCGCAGCAAAGGCACCCAGAGCAACCGGGTCATCGTAGAAAGGAGAAGACTCTCCACCGAGGGAGAGAGAAAGCACATCAACACCGTCTTCAATGGCAGCGTCATATGCGGCTAAAATATCACTTCCGCCGCAGCCCAATAAACCACATACTTTATATACTGCCACATGAGCACGAGGTGCAATACCAGCAGCAGTGCCTTTGGCATTCCCATATATATTGGCGTGCTTCACATAATTTCCCGCGGCAGTGCTTGCCGTGTGGGTGCCATGGCCCTCTACATCAATAGGTAGCTGTTTCGGGGTCAGACTGTCAAAATTCCTGGCACCGATGAGCTTGTTGTTGCAGGCCGTCCCGTTGAATTCACAGGTTCCCGTCCATTTAGCAGGTGGGAGCGGCATTCCTTCGTCACTAAATGAAGGGTGTTGTGGATATACTCCTGTGTCCAATATTCCAATAATGACCCCTTCACCGAAGTTGGATCCTTTCCAGAACCCCGACCTATTGTGCAATCCCAAGAAACCAGGGGTGCGAGTTGTATGCAAATGGTAAATTTTTTCTGGCGTGGCCGAAACAAACCCATCCTTCTTTTCCATTGCTTTAACCTCCTCCTCTGTCAATCTCGCTGCAAACCCACTAATCACATGCCGATATGAGTAAAGCAAACGCTGCTGTTGATTTTCGGATTCAGTGCTGGCCGGCAAAAAGGACTGGTACCAGCTCTCCAAAGCCTCCGATTGTGCTGAAAATTTACCCACGGGGTCATTTACGTGGACAATATAAGTCTTTAACATGCTCTTTTCTGCCGCTATCTGTTGAAAAGCGACGCTACCGGATATCTCACACATGAAAAAGAGAGCGACAAGGAAGAAAACTTCCATGATTAGGGAAACTCTACACCCCTTGTTCTCCATAAATTTTGAAGAAAGAGTGCTTTGTGTAAGCCTGACCGCCCCAATATATAGACTCTGCCTTCTTTAAATAGGGTTACTTACCCCAAAAATATAAGCTTTGCCTTATTTGATAATGACCTTGAACATAGTTTACTTATTCTCAATTGTGATCAAAAGAGTAACGTAAGAGAGATTAAAATAGAATATAAAGAGTATGATAATTTTAAGAAAAATAATGGAAAATCAAAATATTTTATAAGAAAAAGATGATAGGTATACCACCTAATTAATAATCTTAATGTAATCATTTTTAATTTCCTTTTTAAATTTATTATATTCATTAAGAAGTTAGAACACAAGGGGTTAAGTTTATGGTGTCACACAATCATATGTATATATATATGGTAGACATAGAATATTTCTATCAAAATGGATATATATACATAATACATGGGAATATTGAATATGGAATAGACATCATACATGGGAATATTGAATATGGAAAATGAGACATAGTAAGCTTAATTGTTAAAAATGGCACGTATAATAAATGGTACGTAAAAATCTTTTACGTAATTGGAATCAAATCAATATAGTCATAATTAAAAGGAAAATACATGTTAATCGTTTTGTGAAAGTTAAAAGTTTTCCTTTCTCAAAACACTTTTCATTTTCTATTTTTTCTATGATGTGTTTCATTAAAAAAAATGAAAATTACTTTCAAAAAATAAAATTCATAAAGTTTTGTTTGGTTTTAAGTTCATGAGGAACATTGACAATGGTATGGTAGGGTATGGATAAAGCAAACTAACGTTTAATTAATTTAATTTAATTTTCATGGAATGTAATTACTTTTTTTAGTGGAATTAGTTATAAAATTATGTCAAATTAGTTCTATGAGATCCGGTAATTTTATATTATATTTTTTAAAAAAAATTAAAAGGTTATACCTATAATGTTTGCCGATTTTTTTTCCCTAGAATGTCTTTATTATCTCATTTATATGCACTTACTTCTTATAATTGTTTTAAAAGGTAAGATTGAATTATTGGAGGAATATTCAATTGTTTCCATATTCAATTGTTTGTTTTCATATGTTTCATTTAAATCAATAAATTAGCTATTAAATGTAGTATAAGGTAAGATGTATTAATGTTATGCATTTTTTTAGTAGTAAGACTAATATAAGTGTGGAACCGCGTTTTTGACATGCGTCCTCATAGTGAGACTCGCATTTTATTTATTTGTTCTTACTTGACGGTGAGACTCACTTTTTATTTATTTGTGAAAAATTAATTTTTAGAAATAGACTTGAGGTCGTTATTTATTTTTGTTTTATTTTTAAAGGAAAAAACAAAATAAGAAATAAAAACCCTAAGTGTGACGCCCGAAGGAAAAATAGGTCAGTGAAAAATAGAATCTAGGTCCGGAGGTTAGGTTACCTATTGGGAATGTATGGCGGTGAGCCGTAACACTCCTCTAAGCCCAAATACATACAATTTCTACTAAACGAATTGAAGAAATTGTGATAATTAATTGATCATGGATACCAAGATTAAAAGAATGAAACAATATACACAAAAATGATGATAAAATAAAATTAGAAGAATGTACAAAACAAATGACAATAGAATTATGCAAATTAATTTATTGAACTAATTAGAAAAAATGATATAAAAAAATAGTTTTCAAGAAATTTTAAAGGATTTTATTAAAAATGATTTTGCATTAATAATTTCAATTTATTTATTTACAAAAAAAAAGTCAATTTATTTTCTCAATTTCATTTGTATTCAATTTTCAAAATAAAGTTATTTACTCTTATTGTATCAAAAGAATTTATTACAAAATTTCAATTTGGATACAAAAATTATTTTTACTTGCTTTTACTATAAAAGAAAGAATTTTTACAATTTTATTTACAAAAGTATTTCAATTTATTTTCATTTATAAAAAGTGACTTATACAAATTATTAAAAAAAATATAAATTTTTTTGCCAAAGGAATTTTAATTAAAAAGAAAAAAAGATTTAAATCCACTATTTTTAAAAAAATACTTTTAAACCCATTTTAATTAAGTAAAAATAATTATTTAAAAAAAAAACATTCTTTGGACAATTTTATTAAAAATTAATTTTTGGGACAACTTTATTCACAAAACAAATTTTGGACAATTTTTATTAAACAAAGAAATTTTTAGACAATTATTATTTAAAAAAATTTCAAATTCTATTAATTTTTTTTTGAATTTTTCTATTAATAAAAAAAACTTTCTTTTATTAAGAAGAATATTTTAAAACTATTATTTTATTAAAACATATTTATTGAATTGTTCCTCTTATTTAAACAAAATTTCAAGTTTGTTCGATGTTCAATTTTGTACACAACAATTAAATATATACAAACAAATATTTATAAAAATCAATAAAAATAAAACTAAATAGTAGTGGGAAATAAAACGTATATTAAACAAGCTTACAATAAGCTCAATGTCTTCCTATAGTTTTTTCAGTCTCACTTTTTTCCATGAAATTTCGTGCTCCATATGTCATAAATTTGTATTCAGCCAACGAAATTGTAGAATAGGCTCATGCAAAAAAAAAAAAAAATAGCTCAAATGTAAATATCCAAATATGTACAAAATCTCAAACAAATATTCAAACTTAAATTCAAATTTCAAATTAGTCTGATAAATTTTATTATTCAAAATTGGCACAAATTAGCAAATATAACCCAACAAAAATATCTCACATGCTATAAACCCTAATCCAAAAATTTCAAATTAATAACCAAAATATAAACTCAATTAATCAAACCCAAAACATGATAAATTAAAATAAATTTCATTAGGCCAAAATTTAATATCTCATAATTCAAGTCTAATTTAATATATACCATAATTGTCCCATGTCCAAATTAAATAGTTCAAATTGGCCAAACCCATATCAAATATATCAAGTCATCCATCAAATTTCACTCACATTGTGGGCCTAAAATTCATATCAATTAACAAGTACACATTAATAATACACATGACCAAAGAAAATAATGTAAGTCCAATCCAATAAGTCCAAATAACTAATCAATAAGCAATAGGCCAAAGTTCAAATCAATTACTATGCAAATCAAAATAAAAAAAATCAAGATAAAAAAATGAAAATAAAATAAAGTAAAAATGAAATTTACCTTTTTTTTTTTTAAGAACTATGGATGGTTAGATTGCTAGCAGGCAGGGACTGGCCGACAGCTGAGGATGGTGGCTGGCCGATAGTGGCCTAGGAGTGTAGGGAGGGGAAAAGGAAAGAAAAATGAAGAGAAAAAAAAATGCATGAAGATGGGGAACGTGTGACAGTGGGAGTCTTTGGAAAATGATGGTGCAGAGAAAAAAAAATTGGAAGAGAAAATGGGGGTCGCTGTGTGTGGGAGTTGGAGGGAAGGGAAAAAAAATGAAGATAGAAGATGGGAGAGTTGACCACCTTGGAAATTGGGGAAGAAGATGAAGAAAAAAATGGGAAAAAAAAAATAGAGAAGATAAGGGTATGACCATAGTAACGGAGGTGTTAGAGGAGAGAGAGAAAATATGGGTGGGGTGGTTGGGGAGGGTAGGAAGAGAGATGAGAGATGAGAGATAAAAGAAAGAAAAAAGAAAATGAAGAAAATAAAAATAAAAATAAATGATGAGTGGGTTAAAAATATCACATATAATCGAGATTTAAAACCTAAGAATAAAATTGGACTCAAAATCAACGTAAAAATAAAATTGTGACAAATTTTGAGGTGTACAATAGATTATTCATATATCATTATTGGAGGAATATTAAGTTGTTTGTTTCTATATATTTTCTTCAAATCAATAAGCTGGTTATTAGGAAGTATGATGACGATTTAGAGTATGTTTGACAATAATTTTTAAAAATATTTTAATTTTTTTTTAACACTTGAATGATAAAAAATTTTAAGTGTTAAAAATGTCATAAACGTTTCTTAGAATCATATGACCAAATAGGCTCTTAATATCATTAAAAATATAATACAATTGGGTGGTATCTTCTAGTATTATCTATTTATACCATACTTGTCTCTTATTTCAATCAATCTCCAGCATCCAATGTAATATGAATAAGGAGGAAAAAATGTTACTAACGATATTGAACTTTTTATGATATCAATAATATTGATAAATGGAGGTCATATTAAAATAATAAATCAGGTGAACTATTAGCTGAAGGCTTATAAAATTACCATTCCAACATGTCATCAACAAGGCAATATTTTGATCTCTTAAAATTATCATGTCTTGATTAATGGAGTACATGTTTTTTATGTTGGCATTTCCCTAAAAACCAATGAAAGACTTTTAGTAGAAGCTCTCATTCCGATATCTTGTTTGTCATTCATGAGGTGTGCTAGATAAAAAATAGTATACATGTGCAACAAAATGCAAGTATATCATGCAACCCATAAATCATTGGTTTCTAAAGCACTACTTTTTTTTCTCAATGATGGGATGCACTTTAAAATCGAGTTTTCTTTAAGAGAACACAAAATTGAAAATTGCTTTATATGGACTAGGGTAAATTGATGACCTTACCCTTGGTGAACCTAACCTTAGGCTTAACTTTTTTGATACACCCAAAACCATATGGTGCACCCCAACTGCTCAATAAAATAAATTAATGCAAAATATGTAGGTTGAGTATGGACTACTAGGATCATAGAATTACCAACTCTCGTAGAATTAATTTTACAATTAATTTTTACTCCACTAAAAAGGATTAATTACATTTCGACATTTCATGAAAATTAAATTAAATTAATTAAACATCAGTTGCCTTATCCATAGCATATAGTAACATTGCACAATGTTCCTTATAAATCGATATCCATAGTTCAAGTGGACTTTTGTTATTCATCAATAGAATTCTATCTTAAATTTTTTGAGTTATTTTTTTTCCACGATATTCCTTAAGATAAATATCCAATTCTAAATTAATTAAATTACCATGATTATAAGTTAAACTCAATCATTAACTTCAGGATTACTCGAGGGAATATATATAGTTATCTCATCACTCTAATGGAGGTACCTTATGCTATGAAATAATTATCTACGTAAATGAAGATAGAGGGTATATGACATATGATCACAAATTAAAGCATGGAGTATTCTTAACAAAATATAGAATGGATTGATAGGTTCTTATAGTTCTACTATAAAAATTAAAATTTGGGAAATAAAAAGTTATACAATCAGCTGGAACATTTAGTATTCTTAACAATGTATCCATGAATCAGACAGTCTATGTTGCACATTCATCACCTCCGTACATTAAGGACTTGTTAGTTGCAAGAACGAATTAAATTCCCTCCTTGATTGGTTGCTAACTTGCTACAGTATATGGGTCGACCTATTCCTCATTCAAACTTAACAGCTATGGGGCTTCTAGCAGAGTGTGTAGCAGAAACCCATCTTAGGAACCCTTGAGCATATTGCTCGCCTGTGATAACCCCGGAGCTACTCCTCTTAAAGGTCACCGTATATGTCTTCTTCTGGTTCCTTTTGGTGAAATGGAGCTTATGTGGCTTCACAGTGACATCAACTCCTGGTGGTGCAGTAATGTGAACGGTGTAAGATGACTTTGGGTTGCCTACATTTGTGACTGTCCTCTGAAACCTTCGGGCCTTAGATTTCAGTGCAATAGAAAATGAAGGATAGTTGAGTTGTGCTTCAGGTATGCTTGACTCCTCGGAGCATCTCACAGTGCGCAGCGTAATAAGTCCTACTTGCGTGTCATTGTAACCTAAACCGCATAAGTAGGGTATGTAGTCATCGGGTTGAATGTCATAAATGAGTCCCGGGTCATTTGCCCTTAATGGGTTGACATGGCCAGCACCAATAGCAAAGATACTAGCAGGATGTTCTGTTTGATCTAAAATGGGCGAATCTTTAAGGTTCAGTATATCTGCAGTAGTCATGATTGCAGACTTGATTGCAGCGGGTGACCAGTCAGGATGAGAGCTTTTGATCAAAGCTGCGACACCGCTGAGATGGGGGCAGGACATCGATGTACCGGATAACAGGTTGAATGTCAATTTTGAGGGGCTGTTGTTGTGTAAAGGAGTAGGCCATGCTGCTAGAATGTTCATTCCAGGACCAATAATGTCCGGTTTCAAAATCCCGGGGGTTGCCAAGCTTGGTCCTCTTGCAGAGAAGAAAATAACCTCCGGAGCTGATGGCTCTCCAATGATAGTCCCCTCAAATGTGATTGAAGCTGTAGGGTGTGATGTTGAACTTATATAGGCTTTGATACTCAAACCTGCAGAATAGCTCACGTGGGATGCCGGAAGAACGTGCTCCAATGCAATCGTAGTTGAGCCAGCAAGATCGCTATTGGCTACAATCATGGCAACACCACCAGCTTGTTTCACGACTCGCCCTTTGTCTGTTATGCTTGTTTTCCCATCTGAGTCACAAAGAACTACCTTTCCTTCAACGTCAGCCACGTTCACTGTTCCTGCACTGCAAAAATAAGGTGAGTATACAAGAGGGAATAATTCTGGAGGAAAATCGCTAGGCTGGAAAAGTGATTCCCCATCAAATTTCTCCCCGTTCCCAAGCTTCACAGAAGCCCTTATGCTTCTGTCAATGGTGCTCGCACCCACAGTAAGAATCCATGGTGCGGCATTGCCAACCGAAGCACTGGTTGGACCATAATTCCCAGCAGAACAGCTCACCAAAATCCCCTTTCGAATTGCCGCAAAAGCACCGACGGCAATTGCGTCGTCATAGAAAGGAGTAGATTTTTGACCTACGGAAACGGAAAGCACATCAACACCATCGGCAATGGCAGCATCAAATGCAGCTAATATATCAGCTCCGGCACAGCCCCCGTCGGTGCATATTTTATAAATCGCTAAGTGAGCACCAGGCGCAATGCCAGCGGCGGTGCCCTTGGCGTTCCCAAGAACACTGGCCTGTTTCACAAAATTTCCAGCAGCAATGCTTGCCGTGTGGCTGCCGTGGCCCCCTTCATCAAATGGTGGCATTCCTTTACTCCCGCTTTCAAAATTTCTTGCACCAATGACCTTGTTACTGCAGCCGCCGGACTTGTTGAATTCACACGACCCAGTCCATTTAGCAGGTGGGGGTGGCATTCCTTCGTCCCCAAATGAAGGATGGCTCGGAAGTATTCCTGAGTCCATCACTCCAATTATAACCCCCTTCCCCAAGTTAGATCCTTTCCATAGTCCAGATCTCTTGTGCAAACCCAAGAAACTAGGACTATGCGTTGTATGCAAATGGTATATCTTTTCCGGCCTGGCCGAAACAAACCCTTCCTTAGCTTCCATTTCTTTAGCTTCTTCCTCCGTCAACCTGACTGCAAAACCGGTGAGCACATTCCGATACGAATAAACCATGCGTTCTTGCTGTTTTGAGGTTGCGATACGCGCCGGCAAAAATGACTTGTACCAGCCCTCCAGATTCTCCGATTCTGCAAAAACCCCACTCTCCGGCTCCTTCAAATGGACAATATAGGTTTTTAGCCTACTTTCTCCTCCCTGATCACAAGCAATTGCAGGGGAGGATTTAGACATGAAAAAGAGAGCGAAAAGGAGGAGAACTCCCATGATTTGCAAAACTCCACACCCCCACTTCTCCATGCACATAGAATAATCAAAGGGCTAACGCTTTTTGTCGCTACATTGGCCTATGCCAATATGTAAAGGAAGCCCATTCACAGAAGGCTGTTTCATAATATAGTTCTTCAAACATCTGAAATGGATTAATTTTTAATATAATTAGCAAAGAACAAATGGTTACAGAGATATGAATTAGCAACTGAATCTTATTAAGCTTTTAATTACCTTTCTAATCCACACATATTCGGTAGAAAATAAAGTAACTGTTCAATTAATAACGCAATCACTAATAGCATGGGTTTTGCCATTTTATTTTTTTATTAATGAGTTCAATTAATTAGCTAATAAAAATAACCGATGTGTTAATTTGTAATTAATTTTTAATTTCGGTTGGACTCAAGAAAAAGGAAAAAGTCAAACCAAATTAAATTTGACAAATTTATCCCCATGCCCTCTATTGATTATATGAAGAATGTCTAAATATATATTGAATGAAAAATTTTATTGAAATAAAGAAATTAGGGTTTTGTGAGAAAATGTTGTTGAAAATAATCTTCTATTTTAAGAAGGAAAACTTTTTTTTATTGTTTAAAAAGAAAATAATTTTTTAATTCTAAAAACAATTTTTCCAAAATTGGTTTTTAAATTAAGTTATTTTTATAACAAATTTAAAATATTTTTTTAGTATTTTAAGACACCAATAAAAACATAGAAAATATTTTGAAAACTTTTAGACCATATATAAATACACGTTATTGTCATAAAGAATGGATTTTAATTAAGGAAAAAAATAGTCAATATTGGGAAGGAAATGATTTTAAAATAGTTTTTTATTTTTAGTAAGAAAATAGTTTTAAAAAACATTTTTAGTATATTATTAATCGAAAACAATTTTTTTTTAAGGGTTTGTTCCTGAAACAATTTATTTTTTAAAATAAAATCAATTTGTAATATTTTTAAGCAAACCGAAGCCCAAGCCCAAGACCAAGCCCAAATCAGGAGCCTAGTTTAGGCCCAGAGAGGGATGGATTCTTCCAGAGACTAGTGTGAGGTCACCTGAAAAACGAGAAAAAAAAAATGGAATGAAAAAAAGGAAAGAGTAGAAAAAAGATGCTCGTAAGGGCAGTCGCGACGGTCACAACCGCGGCAGCAGTCACTGCTCTGCCAGTTGCGTATGCCTACGCATCATTCTCTCCATCTTCCTCTTCTTCATCGTCTTCGTCTCAGGTCTCCAAGACCCTAAATCTGTCGTTCCTCTCTCAACCGCATCGCCCACGCCTTGTCGGAACTGCTACTCACCCTCCCGCCGCCCTCCGGATGGACGCTTCTTCGACCAACCACACTTCCTCCTCCCAGGTACAGTTTCATTTCATGGGGTTTTCCCTTTTTTTTTTTTATTATGTCTCATTTTTATTTTCCTCTGTTGAAATTCCTTCGTTTGACTTGCAGAACGATGTCGTTTTGCCGGAGCTCCTGGTGAGTTTGGTACTCTGCTGAGTCTTGAATTGGTAGTTGATTCATATGGCTTATTTTGAAATTATTTTGTGGAAGCTGCTGTATTTTTCGAGTCATTGTAGTTGGTAATTGTTGAGCCCATTGCAAATTGTAGCAGTTTGCCTTTTCCTGTGCGGTGTTGTCATTTAGCATGTTTTTATTGGAAAATGAAAACTATTGCAAAAATAGAATCAGAGGAGGACCTTGATTTCTGAATTACCTTGATTTTCAGTGATTTCCTGTTTTTAGATTTCTGAATTATATATCTAAGGAATGACATTTGCTAGAGTTATATCGTTTGCTTTCTCATCCATTTTAGTTCAGCTTATTGAACTAGTAACCAAATATATCTGGTAATGGTGCTTTGTCTATCTATTGTATTTCTGAAGTTTATTGGTAGATAACTCTATTTAGATACCAGGAATGTGCACCAACATCTATTTTCTTAAAACAAGTTGGAAGATCATATTTTAGTGAGTCAATAATGAACATTATTTTTGTGCCCTTGAGGCCTGGCTCACGTGGTAAATGGTTAGTGGGTTTATGGGAGGTTCTAGGTTCAAGTCCCAATAGGGACAAAAAGGAAAAAAATAATAATGAACATTATTTTGTTGTTCCAAAATGGCCATGCTCTAGATTGATTAAGCTCAAAAGAATTATTTGGTGGGTAAAAATTCTGCACTGAGGTTTTATATCTTACAGCATGTGAGAACATTTGGAAAGGATAACTTAAGGGTAGTTGAGATTAGGAAGCAGTTGATATGCATTTCTTTGTTATCCCAAAACTTGGGTGGAGGATTGTGAACCAGTCTGTTGACCTCAGGTTTGGTGTTTGGGAAGTCATTTTGGTGTTCATTACTATTGTATGGACTACTCCCTCCTCTCAAACCTGTCAAGTTGTGTATGGGTTTGGAAGGGAATTCATGAAAGGCTATATTGGCCATAGTGTTCACTGTATAATGAAGGTGGACTCAGGATTTGATATTTCAGCTGATCTTTCAGCGCCCAATGTGGATGGGATTTGAGTTGAAGTGAGTTCAACAAATTTTTCCTAACATAGAGCAATCAAATGGAAGTTGTGAAGTCTTAGCTGCAGAAAGATAGCTTTCCACTCTAAGAGAGGAAATGGTTTTAGGAGTACAAAGCTCAGATAAATAAGGACAAGATAAAGTAGTATAGTGACGATTGATTGGTCACTTGGAGATCCCATAATGACGTTTTCAGGAAATAGAGACCAGGTTCTGAGGATGTAGTCTCCATAGTGAACAGTTCATGAAAGCAATCTATGTTTCAGCAGTGACCTGCTTACTTTCTTGGCTAGTGCTTTGGGAGTTGCGAAAATCAACATTGACTCAACATTTGAAAGTATTAGAAGACCTGCACCATAGTTTTATTTGGAGCACTGAGGATGATTCCATACTTAAGTCTCTCTCTTCTTTGGGTTTTTTTTTTCCCCATCTTTTAAGATTTCCAAAATCCCATGTTACATGGGTTTGGGTGCAGGCATGTATCTTCATCACTAGTAACATCTTGACTTGTAAATTTTGATGTTTTTGTATCTGATTATTCATTTATTTTGCAATTCCTTAATGATTGATGCTTATGTGGATTTAATCTTGCTGAGCTCAGCTGATTTTAAATCATTTACTAGAATTATTTATTGCCTAACTATCAAATTCTTCTTGAGTTTTTAATGATGTAAATTAGGTACCTCTGATGATGATGATATTCTGAACTTTTGGTATTGGTATGATAACAGACAGAGTTTATGGTGGATATGAAGTGTGAAGGCTGTGTTAATGCTGTAAAGAATAAGTTGCAAACCATCAGTGGTAGGTGATAGTTCTAGTGAGTGATTGTCCAAATATCAGATATTTCTAAATGGTTCATTCATCATACTGTAGTCATTTTCCTTATTGTTTCTTTCCTTTTTTCCCCCTCAGGAGTTAAGAATGTTGAGGTTGACTTGAGCAATCAAGTAGTCAGGGTTCTCGGTTCTTCACCTGTGAAGACCATGGCTGATGCTTTGGAACAGACTGGACGAAATGCCCGATTAATTGGCCAAGGGATCCCTGAAGGTTCTTGAACTATCACTTGGGCTATTGTTATGCAAATTAGCTTCTGTAGTCTTATTGATTTATAATTTCTTTGTTAATTTTTCTTGAGCAAAGGCATGACATGTGGATATTCAACCTCATTTTGGGAGAATGTTACTTGCTCTATTGCTATGACACACTAAATTTTTAAAGCTATGATTAGATAGAGACAGAGCAACCTCTGAGGGCACTGTTTTTGGTGTCTCCTCTATACTTAATATACGACTTTTCTTTACCTATCAAAAAAAAAAAAAAAAAGATATAGACAGAGTAACCTTTTAGTTCAAGCTTGAGTAGAATTTTGACATCTTAACATTGAGTTAAAAAGGGTTGTGAGTTATTAATTTTTTCTTCTTTTTTTTAACTCCAATTCCTTTAGTTTTTCCAAACTAAAAATTTCCGGCCTTTTACATGTAGCCAGGGTTTGAGAAAGGTTATCCTGAAGGAAGTTTACATCTTAGGATGGTGAAGAAGGAAATATATTCCCACCTCAACTTCCATGACAATAGTAACCATAGCATGATATTATTGGTTCACCTACTGTGTTTAGGATGCTAAAACTCAATTTCAGTGCTTTGCGGTAGACTGAATGTATAATGACTAAAGACAGCAAAAGAAAATTCAAATTCATTCTAAGATGGCAAGTGTCTCTGAAGCCATAATCAAATTTGAATTTCAGTGCTTTGCCATCCTTCAAAAAACTGTGCTTTTCAACCATCTTTTGCTGATTTTGTGCATTCAAATTAAACCTAGAATTCATGTTAAGGACATTCATTTTTCCTTCAATCATCATTTAGTTCTACATTTCGGTAAGTTCTTTTTTGCTTAAAAATCCTGATAACTGGTTGTAACTACATTTATGTATTTTGGTGTTTTTACACTTGCCATGAGCATGCACTAGAGCAGCTACAACTTGTTTGCTTTTGTCAATAAGGGCTTCTCTTTTATTTCAGCATGAATATGTCTACCTGCTTTTATAAGTCCTAAAAAGAGTGAGGGTCCTTTATGTGATGTTAGAAATCTTAGATCATGCAAAAGGGAAACTCTTTGGAAGAAGGTCATAAGGAGGAAATATGGGGAGGAAGAAGTGGGGTGGCATTCATATGAGATGAGAGACGCTAATGAGGTTTGGTTATGGAAAACTATAAGAAAATAGTGGGATCTCTTTAACTCAAAAGTCTCCTTTGCAATGGGTAATGGGAGCAGAGTGAAGTTTTGGAAAGATAAATGTAGTGAGGAGCCTTTAAGTGTGATATTCTGATTTATTTTATTTTATTTTATTTATTTATTTTTGATAACCGAGGAACCTTCAATGACCAAACTCTTAAGACTTTCCATGGGGACCCAAACCTTGGGGTGCTGACCGTCCCACAACAATCATCATCGGGTAAATTTAGGGTATCATCAGTGGTAGAAATCGAACCCAGGACCATGTTCTACTTAGTGGGACCACACTTCCCAATGTTCGCACTAACCAACTGGGCTACCTTGACGGATATATTTTGATCCTTGTTTGCCTTAATCGGATCAAAAGAAGTGTAGGCAACAGATTTATGGGCGCAGAGGAGGGAAGGAGAAGATTGGAACTTCTATTTTGCAAGGAATTTGAATGATTAAGAGTTGGATGTCATGGAGTGTTTCCTATTTAAACTCCTGGGATAGTCAATGAATAGGGATGAAGAGGATAAAGTAGAGGGTGACAACAAAGGGAAGTTCTCTATAAGGCACGTTATTCTCTTTTGGAGACAGATTGTGTTATCCCTATCCCATTAGGGATAATTTGGAACTCCCGAATTCCTTTGAAGGTGAGCTTTTTCACTTGAGAGACTTATTGGGGTAACATGTTGACTTTGGACCAGCCTTAAAGAAGAGGTTTGTTTTTAGTCAATAGGTGTGCTTTGTGTATAGAGGAGGTAGAATCCATTGATCGCATTCTTCTTCATTGTGATAAGGCTAGGATTTTATGGCAGTTGGTGTTTTCTTCATTTGGTATTCCTTGGGTTATTTCCTCAGTTAGGGAGACTCTCCTAAGATAGCATGGCTTTTTCATAGGTAGAAGGTGAAAGGAGGTTTGGATAGCTGCTTTCTTATGTATTTTCTGGACTATTTAGAAGGAAAGAAACTGAAAATTCTTTGACAATGAGGAGATGTCAAATCAAAGACTCAAAAGCACTTTCCTTAATAATCTATCTTCGTGGATTATGGTGTATATAGATGGAGGCACTATGCCTCCAATTGGTTTTGTAGATTGGTTGGGTTTTTGTTGAAAGAGGGAGTAGTTTTTATTTCCCCTCTTGTTTTTTTGTTTTACCTCTTGGCTTTCATTGTATATGTCTTGTGTACTCTCGTGCACTAGTTGTGCTTTTTAAGGCATTCTCTTATTTATCAAAAAGAAAAAAAATCTCAGATCATGCGTCCAGCATGAACTTGCACTTGGTCAATCAATATAGTTCATTCACTTCTGTGTTTGATGACTTTCAGTTCTCTTACAAAAATAATCAGAGTTCGCAATTCATTGACCCCTTGCTATCGTTCTGTAGATTTTTTGGTTTCTGCTGCTGTTGCTGAATTCAAAGGTCCAGATATTTTCGGTGTGGTTCGCTTGGCTCAAGTGAATATGGAATTGGCTAGGATTGAAGCCAGCTTTAGTGGGTTGTCTTCAGGGAAACATGGGTGGTCTATAAATGAATTTGGTGATCTCACAAGAGGTGCAGCAAGCACTGGTAAAGTGTTCAATCCAACAAACAAAGGAACGGATGAGGAGGTTTGCTCTGACTTATGCCTTTTATCCAAATATTTTATGTTTCTACAGTTTTATCTCAAATTTGTTGATAGTTGCAACTTACAACCAGTATCTCCTTTTTCTAATCATTAGTTGATGGCCATTATGCATGGAAAGCACAGTTTTCAACCTGCAAGTAATGAATGATAGTTGAAATGGAGGAACACAGACAACCTTGCCTTTGGTCTTGACTCTCCCCCAACTCCTTCATTTTCCTTCCCTCTCTGTGCTTTCAGCCTGCAAGTAATCAATGATAGTTGAAATCACAAAGACAGCCTTGTCCTTAGTCATGGTCAAAGACCATGACCCAACACCTATTGCCATCTCCTGATCCCCTGCTCCCCTTATCCATCTTCATATGGAAATTAATTATTTAAGGTGATCCTTTTGGGTGTGTTTTGGTGATTCATAGGATAGCTACATCCTTTGGCGGGTAATTTCACATTCAACAATACCTATTGGGAGAGTATATTGAAGTGTCCAGGGCTATAATATTGCCTCAAGTTGTTGAGAACACAGAGTTGCTAGTAGATATGAATGATTGGTTGCTCCATAGATTACTTGACCCTAGAAACATTAGTGTTTATCACTATCATCTCATTTCCATTTTTTGTATGGATGTGAAAAACATATCTTGGAAGTAGAGCAATGAGTAATGCTCACGGAATAGTGCCTACTGGAAAACATGCTTATATAATTTCCTTTTGATATATTTAGACTGGCTTGTATCATGTTGGCTTAAGCACTTATGTCTGGACTGCTCTTCATACCTGAAATTTGAAAGCACTTAATCACACCACAGATTGCCCCAGTTTTTCTGTCCACTTCCCCTCCCAATGTAGTATGAATAAGCAATGAAGATTGGTAGATTCCTATCCCCTCCTTCTGAATTTGAGCATGATCTTATAGAATAAGTGAATGAAAGTTTTCTCCTGCAATAACCATTTTTATTCCAAAAATCCAAAGAAAAATGGCTGAAGTTTGGTTACACAAATACATCTTTCCTCGTACTCCTGTGGAATTATCATTACCAAACTACACGAAGCATTTTACTTATTTTGTGCAAGTTATCTTACAAAAGATTACAAATCGGTCTTTTCACTTTTTATTGAACTTCATTTCTTTCATCAATTTTGCAATTTTTACAAATATGTGTAAGCATTTTTTGGTGATAATATAGTCATTCCTAAGTAGTCAAATTTTAACTTTTTTTATTTTTTTTAGCCTCTTGGTGACCTGGGAACACTGGATGTGGATGAGAATGGTGAAGCCTTCTTCTTGGGTGTCAAGCAGAACCTGCGGGTTGGTGTTCTAATTGGACGGGCTGTAGTGGTATATGGAACTGAAGATAAATCAAATCCAGGTGTTGCAGCTGCAGTGATTGCTAGAAGTGCTGGGGTTGGTGAGAACTACAAAAAGATTTGCCTGTGTGATGGAACCACCATATGGGAATCAACTAACTCAGATTTTGTCGCCAGCAAGGTTTGATGGTTCACTTAACCCTACAGGTTGTTGGCTGCTTGTCCACCCTGTATAAGGATTGTGAGTATTATGATCATGTAACTATTACAATATCACAAGTTCAAAATAAGAAACACAAAAGGATAATAAAACAGATACAGCTCTTGTGGCATTTTTGGAAATTTTAGGAACTTGGGTATCTTTCCAATCTTAGTTTGGAAATAAAGCTAAAGTACAATTTGATTAAGTTTATTTTCAAAGGTGATGACAGATTGCTAGCAGCTCCCCACAGTTCCTAACTGGAGTGGGTTTAAGAAAGTCGCCATGTATTTGTACAGTTGTCAAGATAATATGACTGACTTCAGGTCGTTGAAGATAAATAACTCTTTAGGCAACGGGCAGACAACCATGGTTTTAAAAACCGGAGCGGACCGGCTCATCACGGTTTGGTCCAATCCAGTCAATTGGCAGTCAATTGGACCAGAAAGAGGTTGAATCAGAATCGGACGAATTAGCTGGTTCCCTCGAACCGAACAATTCAATTTATTTTATTTTATTTTATTCCCAGCATCAAAACAACGTGGTTTTGATGACTATAAAATCTCATTTTCCCTCCCTCCCTTAGAGCAACCCTCCCTACCCCCGAAAGTGCTGCTGTTGCAGCCCCACCTTCCCAGTGCAAAGCCCCTAGCTACACCAACCCAGCAAAGCCCACCCAACCGTTTGGGCGCCTCAACTCCACCGACAAAGAGGTTTGATTTTTATTTTTTATGTTTTTCTTTCTTTGTTGATTATAATTTATTATTATTTTTTAATTTTTTGTTTAATTTTTAAAATTTTAATAAGATATATTTATAACATTACTGATTGGTTGGCTGGTCCAATCGATGAACTATGAATCAATAATTTTTCTAATTCAATGATCAATCAATCTAGTTGTGAAAACATTACAAACAACTGATACAAGTAGGGATAGATAATGTCCTGATTTAGCCTGATGTAAAGCCCTGATTTAGGTTGCTTACCAAATGAGTTACACCTAGAAACAAAGACCACAATGGCAAGTAAAGCTCAGACTCTTTATACGCTCCAACGTAAGGGTAAGCAACTGATCAAACCAACTTTATACAGCAGAAAAATTCGCTCACAGCATAAATGGGCCACCCATTTGATGATGGACCCCACTTGAGCGTAAGGATTCAGTGATTAGATAAGGCAGAACATTAGCCTGCTGGAGGCAATAACCCTTCTCTCTTGGCCATCTCATACAGGGCAATTGCTGACAGAGTCTTGGCATCAGCTGTGACACGCCACAATTTCTCATAGGGAACTACATGCACCTTAATCAGCTCACCACGTTCTCGAAGACCTGTTTTTTTTCCTTGCAGCTGTGTGATAGTCTCTTTGCTTACACTTCCTTTGTATAGAAACAGGCTAATTTCCTCATCGCACCCACCCTAACCATGATAAAACAACAAAATTGATATTTCACTAATAAAACTGAACAATGAAAAACAGAAAATATGGTCCATCAAGGTGTTATAAATGGTAGTTGGTTTATTCAAATTATCATAAAGCAAGCATTTGTTCCTTATGTTTTCCTTGACATGCAACAGTTTGTGTGTGTGTGTTTTTTGGTCCACCCATCACCTGTCAGAGCAACAGAGCACAATAGACTCTAATTTGTGCAAACTTTGCATATGACTGAAACTGTACAAAGTTTCACAACTCTGCAGGTTGTGCCTTCTCATTCACTAAATCTTGTACTGGATGATGATGATTCTTAAACCTTCACAACTCTTGCAATTACAGTGACCTTAAAAAAGAGAATGTATCAAGTATCATGTTACTCTGATAATCCTGTCTTCCACTAAATATTTAGAAGAATTTCAATTTCTAGTCAATCCTGGAACCAAATAATTGCCAAATCCCAATTTAACACCATACATGGGAGATCACCTACATTCTAAATCTCAATTAGACAAACAGAACAAGGGATAAGGATATACAAACCGGTGAAGGAAAAAGTCTGCATCCAGTTGATGGGTCCAAGAAGGCCGTGAGGTCAACCATGTCTTGTAGATTTAAGTGTATACCAGTCTCCTCTTCTACCTGTCATACTCAAAAGATAAAGTTTGAAAACGTTCTGAACTTGGGGTCCTAACCTAACTCCCCCCAAAAGAACAAACACAATAAAAATAAACCATGGTTTCAAATTCTGTACAATAATGATGCAAAGCTGCAGGCAGATTTATATATGGCAGTGAAGATAAAAATTTCTACATTTATGCTTGTAGAGAGAGATACCTCACGAGCTGCTGTGCCAATAAAATCACCTCTGTCATTTTCCAACATTCCAGCTGGCAATTCCAAGATACGCTTCCCAACAGGGACCCTAACCTTACACATGCATGAGTGTTTGTCAGAGTTTGGAAGAAAATAAAAGCAATAAAATAGTTATTTCTCTCTCCTTTTTTTTTTTTTTTTAATTTCTAAGATAACAATTGATTAATTGTTCAGGAAATTGAAGTAGTGCATCATAAAGAACACTGATGAACATGAAAAACCTACCTGTTCTGTAAGAACAGTGTAAATTTCGCCCTCTGAGTCCAAAAGGATCAGCACAGCTACAGCTGGTCCTCTTGCAAACACAATGCCAGGAACCTAAGAAGGTTTTAATCCATGTCTACTACATGAAGAATGATATGATAATGGGGTATATACTTTTCAAGGTAGAGAAAATAAAACACGTATATGTAATTTCATTGAAATCAAATTCAGAAATGGACATTACAAAATCAAGTAGACTATTAAATATTAGAGAAAGTAAAAAAAAGAAGGAAAAACACAACTATCCAGAAGTAGAAAGCCTGTGCTCTAACTGAATGGTGCAGATTGAGATAAATCTAAACCCAGAAGCAAAACACTGGAGATGTTAATCAATACCTTTTTCCCCGTCTCCTTATCAAGAATATCTGCTTTGAACTTGAGAAATCCAATGCGGTTTCCAAACATATCCACTCCCTGTTACCAACCAGATGTCAACTTGAAATTGTATAAATCAAGGGGGGAAAACACTCGTTTAACTAAAGGAGCTTATGAAATATGCAGATCTTATTTACCAAATTTATTAGACAATATTAAGTTTAGCCAATCCGTTTCTTAACCTCTAAAAACAAACATATATCTATAAGGAAAGAAAAGAAAAAAAGAAAGGTTTTGGTTGAACTTTTAACCAGAGGGTGACTGCTTGTCTCTATTATCCATCAAGTTGTTGACCTTAATTACAAATTTATAGATAATGTTGATTCTAGAAAAAATTACACCAGTTTAACCCCACCAAGTTACCTATAGCTAAAAGAGTATGCATTATTTGAACATTACATAAACACCTCCCTCCAAATTTCAGGTTATGGACAGCACAATATTACCAGAGACTGAAAAAAATTATGACACCAAGGCAAAGATAAATTTAACTATCCTAATGTGAGCCTTCTGGTCATCAAAAAAGAAACCAAGCAAATTCAAATACTATTGGAGGTAAGTTCAGTAAAAAAGGCACTCCAATGATGCCCTAGAATGGCAGGTTGTAACTGAGTCATGATTAAAGCTCAAAACCTGGGGATAGTGGGGAAACAACCAAGCCAGAAATCCATGACCCAAGAGTCATGATTAAAATACTGTTTTGCATAAGGATACAGGAAATTGTGGGGGATTGAAAAAGAGACTCCAAGAGTTGCTACAAAGAAGCTACCCAAACCTTAGAGGGAAGGACACAGGAGAATATTTAGCATCTAGGACTTTCTTACTTATCAAAAAAATATATATTTAGCATCTAGGATAGGTGTTCCCCCCTCAGGTATACATGTTATACACTTGCTCTCTGCAAATGGTTGATGTTTGGATATAGTTCTGTTTTCTCTATGCTACCTAGAAACAATAACCACAAGCGGTAAATACCTGATACTCAAAAGAAGAAAAAAGGATCTCAACTGATCATAAAGTACATTAACTGTTCAGGAAGTGCATTAGATAACTGGAATGATTCCAAGTTACAAATTAGAAAGCTGTGCAAACAATTTCAGGGAAAAGCTACCTGAATAAGCACACGTTCCAAAGACATAGCTCCATTAGACAATACCCCAGCTTCACTCTGCATATTCTTCAGCCATTGCTTGAACAACGAGGAATCAATAGCTTTCCTGCCACACCAAGCACAATCTCAAACAACCCAAATTGTAGAGCAATTCCAAAAATTCCCTCCTAACAGCCACTAACTTGATAAAAACAAAACAATATCTGCCTTTGCACAATAGCAAAGTTTCTTATTTGCAGCAATCAACTAACCTAGATCTATTTACCAATCTACAATGGACTAGATTCTCGTTCCAAGAAATTAAAACCAGTGTTGATGTAAGAGCTTTAATCATAACATGCCAACAATATCGCCTTCTTCTAGGACAAATTTCTTAATCTCTAAAATAGTGTTTTTCCTAAGATACCATGGAGAAACAAAACTTAGGGCATGTTTGCAAACAATTGTCAAAAAGCAGTCTTTGAGAAGAGTTCTTGAAAAACAATTCTAAAATAGTTTTCTCAGCTTATTCTCAATGAAAGCACCGTCTACTTATGTCCAATGCAAAAGTTCCCAAATATTCTCCATATTTTCAATTATGGCTGAGAACGCTCTACAATAATAATTGAAAACAACTGAAATTTGTTCCAAAAAACCTGTTTCTATCATAGGTTTGCCGAAGTGTTTTCTACGATCAAAAAACTGCTTTTAAGAACCCTTTCAAGCATCAAACACCATTTTTCCCCTCAAGCTGTTTCAGAAACCAAAACGGAATTTACCATTTCCACCACTTATGGAAAAACTGAAAATTTTCCCCTTAGCATCAACAAACTAAACTAGATCTATTTATTGAGCTGCAATACAATACATTTTCACTTGAAAGACATGAAAACAGGCCAAGAACGGTCCCAATGATATAGCCTTCTTCCACAATAAATTCCTTTAAAATGTAGAGTGGTGTTTGTTTCCTCAGAAACTCTAGAAAAAAAATAAATCTATAATTTTTTCCTTCGATTTCTCAGAAACCTAACAGAAAGGTGAGACTCGCCTGAACTCAGAAGCAGAAATTCCAGGGGCCGCATCAACAGTAACGGGATCGGCGAGTTGATTGGGCAACGTGATGAAGTGAGTGAGAGAAGACGAGTCCGACGACATCTTCGGGCAGAAAATTCGTCGATGATTTTGAAGTAGAATTGGGGAAGAGGAAAGTGCGTACTTTCTCCAATCTCTGAGCCAACACCTGGAAGGGTGATGCAGAAGGGCCATAACGACTGCAGGGTGCTTTTGGGCTCGGCGATTTTGATTTAGAACGACGTCGTCGCACACCCGCAACCTATTCGTCCTCTTTCTGAGCCATGCCTGCACACATAATAAATTATTTAGTAATAACTGTTTCATAAATTAATAAATTAATTTAACACTTGACGTAGACACAACCAACTAGGCCCAGCCACCTCAGCGGTTGAAAGAACAGACTTGTGTAAAGTCAATTCCAACGACTTCGTTGGTCCAGTCGACGGATTGCTATTAGGTTCGCTTGGAACGCTTCAGGGTTTCAAAAGGTTTACGGTGGATTCCATGAAAAGGAAGACCCCCCAAGAGACGGTGAATAAGATCATTCCAGGGTTGAGCTTGTCTCGTTCACACCATATTTCCTCCACCCGCCCAAGTTTTTTGAAAACTATGTAAGTAGTAGGACTTTCAATGACAACCTCAATTGATCGAAGATCAAACGAAGAGGGAAACCAAGTACGATGTTTATCATAGGATGCGCAATCATACAATTGAAGATTGTAGGAGCCTTAAGCATGTTGTCGAAATATACTTATAGAAAGGGGATTTGTACCTATTTCTTGTGAAGGGTTGTAAAGGGTGGTAAGAGCAATGATTAGGTTAAAAAATACATGATGGATTATAGCAACAATACACATGACAATCAATGGAATCAACTAATTACCATTAAAATATGATACAAGTTAGTATCAAAATTTGGTGAGCATTAATCCATCAATTTGATCATAGAGATTTTGCGTTTGGACAAATCTAATAACACATTAGATATAATCTTTTAGTAGCAAACTATAGGTTAAACAGATTTTAGTTACTTAGGTTATGTTTTATTTTCGAAAAAGTACTAAAAAAAGAAAAAAAATATTAAGGAAAATGATTTTATTACATTTGATTGTCTTTCAGAAAACAATATATAATTAAGATTAATTAAAAATTTATATATTTTTAAATTATTTAATCTTTATATCAAAAAGTAATTATTTTAATATGACTTCATATAAATGCGTTATCAATATAATTTATATTTTTATAAATATTATTATTTAAAAATAATATTATAATTTATAAATAATAAATTCACCATGATTAACAATTATTTTTACATATTGAATTTATTACATAAAATATAGGTATATTTTAAATAACTTTATTATTATAAAAATATATTATTAGTTAAAAAATGTTATTTAAAAAAAAATGTGTATGGGAAAGATGACTTTAGGAAAATGGTTGTTAGTAGAAAAATTGAATGATGGAAGAGGTAAGGTTTTATTTGTATTCAATGAAATAAGTTTACTTTTGTGTTTGGTCTTGGTAGAAGAAAAAATTATTACAATGATGCGATTAAAGTTTTTACTTAAGAAATGTATTTTAATTTTTTTATCAATAATAAGGATAATTAAATAAAGTTTATTTCATGTTTTATTTGAGCAAAAATATGAACTACCCAAAAATGGATGAGGGAAAGAACCAGAAAATGCCCTAAATGATCAGCAGAAGAGCTTTCAAACAGAGTATCCAGATGGTTGATCAAGCCCCACGAGCATTGGTGTCGAGCCCATGGGAAGGACACGTGGAGGGAAGCCCCCACAACGAGGTCATTCTAAAGCTTTCACCTGTCACCTCCAGAGACATGCACAATAATCAGAAAGATGAAGATCCAATCCTCAAAAGTCTGATCAAAGGAGCAAGCAACAACTCCTATTTCAAAACCAAATTAAATAGGAACAAAATAGAGAAAGATACAACTGCGACGTCCAGCAGTGGTCGCTTCCAATCCTTGTCCCATTGCTGAAACTTAGCGTGGCAAAATTGTGCCCAAGGAGATCAAGTCTCACTTGTTTTGGTAGTCTATATACTTGGAACTAGCCTCGGATATGTCCAACAGCAATCCACTTATCCTTTACATAAAGAGAAAGGGATCGACTAAAAGATAAGAAAGGTAATGTGGATGTCTTGCTACAACGCCGTGACTCTTCAAATAATGTCAATGGTTTGTAGGTGAGGTGGTGTTCGTTTTTTGACTAAATAAAAAATATCAAAATATTTGATTTTTTTCATTCAATTAAAAGTAACTCATTGACATCAACCAACATAACTAAATTAAATTTATTAATAACAAGTTCACTTTAATTAGTTATGTTAGTTAATATAACAAGGTGTTTTTAGCTTAATAGAAAAAGCTAAATATTTTGATTTTTTCTATTCAGTAAAAAAACAAACACCACCTAAGTTTACACCATACGAATTAATAGGAACCTTGCTACTCAATGATACTTCTTCCCAATGACAATGCCTCCATCTTATCAAGTAACTATTTTTAAAAACTATTCTTTAATGTTTGATAAAACAAATCCCTTTGAAAATCTAAAATGTTTTTAATTTTTTTATATTTTAAATATAATTTTTATATGTAGTGTTTTATTTTTAATTATTTTTTATATTTATATAACTATTTTTTAAAACAATTATTAGAAAACAAAAGAATATAATTGGAAAAAATTAAGAGATATTTTCTAAAAACATCATATTTTCTATTTTTAAGAATAATATGTTGTTTTTTGTTTTCTAATTTTAAAACATGTTTTTCTATTATTTTAGTTTGAAGAACGATAAATTGTTTTTGAATACACTTATTAAATAAATCCTTCATTTTTTCTAAACAAATTTGAATTATCTAAAGGAGTTTAAAACCTTAGTACTTAATCAAAAATTTATCATGGATTATCTTTTGAGTAGTTTAAAATTCCCACATATACATTCTTTCCTAGGATTTGAAAATAGACTCTTATTTGACTTTATTTAGGCATCAAACACAATTCAATAAAGCAAATATATATGTATGTCTTTAATTTGAAGTGATTTTCATTTGTTAGTAGCTTGTTTTCTTGCTCTTCAAGTCCAATTTCTAGAAGAGAGAAGAGGGTTTAACGGCTATGAGAGTTAAGCAACTTCCCTTAAACTTTACTTATATATTTTAGGGGTGTTTGATTTGAAAGAAAATTTTATGGGTTTTGAGCTGATATCATCTTTTAAGTGAGAAAATTTCTTTTAAGATGGGTTGATCTAGTAAAGGTTTCATCCCTATTTTCATATTCATCTTTAGGGTAAAACTCAAATTTTTTTCTTAAGTGGATTCAAGAAAAGGCCAAGACCAAACATGATATGAACTCAAGTATACTCTTAAGAGGTTTTCCACATTAAATTTTAGTGTTATTGTCTCTTTACCTCTATTTTATCTTTTCATTAGTTTATCTTAACTTATTCATCGATTTATTATGTCAATTGATTGAGGAATTGAGCTGGAATAAGATCTTTTAAGTTTTGGAATATTATAAAACAATCTCTTATTTGTTATTGATGTTAATGGATAACTGAAAAGTATGTTTTTTTTAGTAGATGAAATGTCTTACAAATCTTAGTTGAGGAGTGTTCGCTCATTTACGTGTGAATTGTATTAACCATCTTGTTGAAAGAGTGTTAGGGCATCCCATATTACTTGTACTTTACTTGCTTGGTGGTGGGATTGATAAAGAAGATCAAAACCATTGAAAAAAAATTAAGGGAGTGATTTCATAAGGTATGATCTCAAATTGATTTGAAGACACTTTTTCACCATCTCTATGTGCTGTTATTCATCCATAATTCCTATGAGACACAAATAGTTAAGAACTAAGATTAAAACTTCAATTGAAAAATATAAAGATAACATATGCTGCTATGCATGAAAGCATGATACTTGATAGCCATTGAAATTGGAAATTAGAAAGATTTTAGAGTTTATCTATCAATATGACAGAACTGGACTGACACGTCTAGTTAATGACAACAGAGCTTGAAACACAGCAAAGCACCCCAAGAATCAGCACATTACTTCAGCACACAAGAGCAACAAATTCACACACGTATCGGTATAGATTTCAGGGGCTGAGCCTTCTGTAAGGTAATGCCAAACCTGTCTTCCATGTTCATGTTTTCCGGTGTTATCCCATCTTCAAGTTTCCAATCACAGGAGTGAATGAGTGAGGCCAGCATCAAGTGAACCATCCGGGTTGCCAATGGCAACCCAGGACAGATTCTCCTGCCAGCACCAAACGGAATCAACTCAAAATTCTGGCCCTTCACGTCCATGTCCAACTCCAAGAATCTCTCGGGTACAAAGGAGTTGGGGTTCTCCCATATGTTCGGGTCTCGACCTATAGCCCATGCGTTCACCAGCACCTGTGCGTTCTTTGGGACTGTCAGCCCGTCTATATCTGTGTCCTCTTCAACTCTGTGTGGGATTAAAAATGGAACTACTGGGTGCAATCGGAAAGTTTCTTTCACGACCGCTTGCAAGAAAGGGAGTCGAGTGATGTCTGATTCTTTTACCTGTTTGTCTTGGCCGATGGTTTGCAGGAGCTCCACTCGGGCTTTTAAAAGTTTTTCAGGGTTGTGTAGCAGCTCTGCCATTGCCCATTCCAAGGTGCTCGAAGTTGTGTCAGTCCCCGCAACAAATAAGTCCTGTAACATAGTCTCTGGGTGCGTTAATAGGCTTGAATATAGTGTTTATTTGCCCAACTTCTATTTGAATCATTAAAAACCAGACCAAATTCATATCAAATTAAGATGGAGATAGAAGATACTAACCAATAACAAATGTTCCATATGATTTCTTTCAATCTCATTGCTGTTATCCTCGCTGATGTTGAGAAGAGTATCTAACACGTCACTGGTAGCTATTGAACCTTGCATTTTTCTTAACTGCAACCGTTGCTTGATCATTCTATCAAATATCCCAATCATCTTACCAAAATAAATTGTCAAACGACGCCTTATACCTTGTGGATCAATCTTTCTGAGCACCGGAAAATAATCTACCAAGTTGGGTCTCTCAATTTCCTCTATTATACAACGTACCAACTCCTGAAACTCTAGTACAGTCTCAGAAATTGGATCCACAAGATCCACAGAAAATATGGTGTTAGATAACTAGTTGAGACTAGTTCTAAAAGCTTCACGGCCTATATACACAGCATCACCGGCTTGGCGGCTCTCTTCAACTTTCGCAAGAAGTTCTTGCACTTTGTGGTGGCGGAGATGGGTGTTAGAGTCTAGTTTTTGTGTTGTGAATAAGTGCGAATTGCATATCTTTCGAAGGACTCTCCAAGTTGTTGAAACAGGCATCCAGGCCATTGACAATTGGTTGTGGTTTGTGGCTCGGATGGCATCAGGGACGAAGCGGTTGCAGAAGGAGAGGTCCTGCTTTTGGAGGACCTCTTTGGCCATGGGTGCAGAAGAGATGACTATTGTGGTTACATAGCCAAGTTTAAGAGTCATTATTGGGCCGTAAGTTTTTGCAAGTTCGGCTAGGGACTCATGGGGTCTGTTACCCAGGTTTAAGAGGTTTCCTACTATGGGAAGTGGAACTGGTCCCGGAGGAAGTTTGTAAGCAGTATGTTGGCTTCCTCTTCTAACTGAAAACATGATGTAAATTGAAGTCCAAGCGACGAGAAAACACAGCAGACAGCTCAACATCTCCATTTCGCTCCCTCTCTCTCTCTCCCCGACGAGCAGTATCTCTCAACTTTTCAGTTGATTTCTTAACTTCTCAAGTACCAACGGGCAAGGACGAACACCTGCTGAAACCCCCAACAAAATCATCAGAAACCCAGTTTATTCAGATGGAGTCATTCAACTCATTATTTATCAATGTTTCCAAAGAATTAATTAAGAAGATTTTTTGTTATGTATATTTTGCACAACTCATTTTCAAAATATATATATATATATATATATATATATATATATATATCCACCCAAAATCCACGGGAAAAGAACCAGGAAATGCCCTAAGTGATCAACAGAAGAGCTTTCAAATAGTAGAAGGAAATTAAACGTATCCAACTGACGGACCAAGTCCCACGGGGCCATTCTAAAGCTTTCACCCGTCACCTCCAGAGGACATGCTCAATAACCAGCAAGATGAAGACCCAATACTCAGTCTATGATCAAAGAATAACACAATGGAGGAGGAAGCAACAAGCACCTCCCTTTCCAAAACCAAATTAAATAGGAAAAAAAATAGAGAACGATACAGTACCAGATACAGACGCGACCGGCAGCGGTGGCATCCAATCAGAGCCCCATTGCTGAAACTTATGGTGGCAAAATTGTACGTGGCCAAGAAATATCAAGTCTCTCTTCGTTTGCTGGTGTACCAAGAGCTAGCCTCCCACGTCTCCACAGCAATCCACTTGTTCTTTATAAGAAAAAAAAAATGAAAAAGATAAAAGAGAAGTGAGGTGGAGGCCTAGCTACCGTGTCGTGGCCGATGGTTTACAGGAAAGTTTATACAAAGAATTGATAGGCCCTGGCCTGCACCACATTTAATTTTGGGAGTCATGTAATGATACATCATTTAAAATAAAATTAATTTTTTAGATTGTTGACTTTTTATTTTCAAAAAATATGTGTTTTAAGGAAAATAATTCTCAATACATACACTCAAATAGTCGAATTAATCAATATTCCAAACTTACCCTTAAGTCCTCTTCTCTTACCGCTAACTACCATTTTTTTTTTTTTTTGACCTTTCATTTTATTATTATTTTGAAAAGACAAATGAGCTATCATTATTATTATTATTTTAAAAAAATATAACTTTGACACATGACAATCACCCTAATGATTTTTCATTTTTATTTTGCCCCTCCTCTTTAGTATATCCATCTTCTTTTTGCTTTTGTTTTTTAAAATATGTTAGCTTGATGAAATCTTTTCAATTTCAATTTTTTGTAATATTTCATATTTTTATATTTATTAATTTTAATTATTTATGGACATTTTTAAACATAAAATAATAATATATAATAAATAATTAATGATAATAAATTTAATATAAAAATAAATACATGGTAAACAAATTTTAAGATTTCGAACATAAAATTTTTCAACATTTAATATTTTTAATTAAAGAAGGTGAAATTTTGGTTGTAATTCTAACATTTTGCTTTATTAAAATTTTAAATTTTTTATTTATATTTTTTATAAAAAAAAATTGTATTGAATTGGTTATATTAATTTTATTAAAAATTAATTTTTTTGTATATTGACATTGTGTATCATTAAAAAAAAAAAAAAAAGTATTGTTCCTTTATGAAAAATGTACTACTCTTTTATGAAAAAAGTACCATTTTTTTTAATGAAAAAAAGTAGCACTAAAGTGTGTTACTTTTAACACACTTTCATGATACTTTTAATATATTGTAATATTACTTTTTTTTACAAAAGAGTAAGTGGATCCTGTATTTCGGCTCATGCGTTTTTCACTCGATGACGAGCTTGATCCACTTATTTTTGTTTTATTTTTAAAGGGTAAACAAAATAAGAAAGAAAATCCTAAGTGTGACTCCTTGTTTTGGAAAATGTGGTTTGTGAAAAACCAGTTCGGGTTCAGGGGTCAGGTTACTTATCGAAAGGTACGATAAAGATCGTAACACCCCTCTAAGTCCCTAAAGTCGGGTCTCTACTAATAAAATGAAGCTGACATGACAATTAATGAGAAAATCAATTAATACCCAGAACTAATCATGCATATATGAGAATCAGAACATACATAGATAATGACTAGAGTGAGAGTGGGTGCGTACCTAGGCAACGAACCACCATACACTATCAAGAAAGATGGTTAGTGCACGGTAATAAATACAAAATATGTCACTCATGTCACCAAATCAAATAAAAAAGCACCAATATCATGCATGACATTTCATTCAATTCCATTTTTATTTTAAAGGAAATTTATTTGATGTCGGGCCCCCACCATAGCCCAATCTATTTTTGAATGAATCAATTTCGTAAATTCTATTACCAAGAATTACGAAAAATAAATTCACACTTATTTTAAAATATTTTGAAAATCAAAGAAAATTCAAAAGTGGCTCAGAAAATGGCAACCGAGTTTTATTAAAAATGGGATGTTGGTATCTAAAAAAAACAGAAGTTGGAAAATCATTTGAAAACGGGGTTAAGAATTTGTTATTTTGAAGTCAAAGGGAAAGAATTTGAAGGGGGGACATGTCTCAAAAAGTGGCCATGCTAGAGGTGACCATCCACTCCATGCATAAGTGAGTGGAAGGAGATGAACAATAATAACCACGGAGATGGGGACAGAGAAGGTGTTGGCAGCATTCCATGAGCTTGTTGAAGCCACTTTGCTAAACACAGAAGTGACAGAACTGACTAAAGCGACATCTGAAGGTATCCAACCATAGTGCCCAGATCCATGCCCAAAAGGTTCCATGCTACTCCCTAATGTTTTCCTTTCTCTTGCTTCAACATGCATTTCCTTATTTTCAAACCTCAATTTCCTCCCACTTGAATATTGACCATCTCAATCTGCATCATCCTTGTCATATGAATCTACTTTTGCAGGATCACTGCCTCATTCATCAACTTTGGAAGTGGAATCAACCCATTGCCAATTGCCTTCAAGAAAATCAATCATACTGTACTCAGCTGAACCCATAGCACCATAAAAAGGTAGCAATCTCATCTTCAATCAAATCATTCTCTATTAAGTATGGTTGGCCAAGGAGAAAATATCTTCTTTACGCAATACCATCTAGAACTGCATGGGCTCTACAGGTTTAAAGCTTCTATCAAAATCGTCAAACAAATTATGTGATGCACAAGTCAACACAGGAGAAGACTGATCCCAATCTTTGCTTCTTCCAGAATTTTGATATTTGATTGAAGCTGACATCAACTCTAGAGTTTTCTTCAGGAAAATGCTCCATGAAACTAGGGTCCTTCTATATCAGCATTCCGACAGGTTAAAGGATCTCTCAATTCTTGTTCCATCCATTCCTATTAGGATCATAGATTTCAACTGAATGGAGAGTCCTCTGCCTTCTTGTGCATTCGCCTTTAAACCCTTTATTCATTCGAGCACTATAGAAACTGATCCATCTCAGAGATTCCTTCAATGGATCCTCTCCCCCAAATAGATACAGATGACTACTGTTTAGAACAGTATAGCCAAAGCCCAGAGTTCAGAATATTTCACAGGTACTGGTGGAAGTGGCTGTCAAAGCTGGTAGATGAGGTCAGAAGCGTTCCATGATATCCTTGTTCGAGATCCCTTAGCATTCATTCCAGCAGCTATCGATTTGCACCATTCAGTAAACATTGCTCGGGTAAGGACTGTAGCACAAACGGTACCATCTCTTGCTACATTATTAATGGTATTTGCAACCAGTTTCACAAGGCTTGCACAAATATTCTTGACTGTAGCATTAAGGCTCGAACCTCAACCCCGAATCTGATGTCTTTAGCAGTATGGTTCCTGCCCCAGTTCAGCCTACTACCGATCTGATGGATGTTGTGCCAAGTGATCTGAACCTTAGGAGCGAGACTGGTGACGAGACAGTATATGGCTAGGGAGTTAAAAAAACTAGAATTTCATGGAATGGAGAGTTTTAGCGAGAGAGAGTCTTAGAGATAGCACGAGGGTTTTAGAGAGAGAAAGTGAAGGACTCAGTTACAACGTGAGGAAAATAGGGTCTTTTGAGGTATTCTCATCTGGAAGGCAACTTAATAAGCAAGAGGGTAGCATGAAGGATTGGCGTGGATAATATGGAGGATGACTTTCAGTTGATGAACTTGGTATACTCATGCATGGTTAGGACTCTCTCTGTTTGACACCTTCAGTCGATTGCTCCTTCTCTGCCCATTTGTTTCATCTCCATTGTCATGTCTTTGTTCACTAGGTCTAACAATTCCCAAGCTAGGATTCCTTGAAAGATTGATACTATATTCATAATATCCATATGCTGCACCAGTTTCCTTCTCGACCAGCTCATCTATTGCTTCTCTGCGAGAATGCTGGATGCTATTATGGGTGCCCTGGATGGCAGTGTCCTCTTTGTCAATGATCAAAACTCTTTCACAACTTTTCTGTACATCAGCAGGTTGAAGAGGCGAAGCATGCTGCTGTCTAACATATATTACATCCTTCCCGCTCATCTTCACACCAACTATAATATTGGTGCCAAATGTTTCAATAAACCTTGCCAAGGCAGCAGGATCCCATGATGATGGAACAGCGTTCTTAACATGTTCACGAAATACCATTTATCCTCCAGGAAGATTCCCTTGGCTCATCCCAGGTACTGTTGGGCCCATACCAACACCTCCTTGAAGATTACTCAATGGTTGAGAAATGCCAAGGTTTGAGTTTACCGACATATTAGAAGTTGCTGAAGTGAACGAACCAAAAGCTGAGTTTTGTGCAACCTGTGCAGTGCCTGCTAGTGTTCCAGGTCCAGTTATTGATGAGACAGCTGACTGCCCAGATGAGAACACAGCTTGAGTGGTATGCACAGATGATGCCATTTCGTTGGATATCATATTTGACATATGCATAGCCATGGAAGTCCCACCCATTGACAGAAGTCCTATAGAAGTTCCCCCACTTAGGGCTATAGAATACGTCACTTGCCGTGCTTGAGAGAGGTTGTTCAGAATGCTTACATTTGCTGCAGCAGGAACCACAGGACATAATGGTCTGTGATATACCACTCACTATAGGTTTCAAATCAAATCTTGGACATTGTCACCACTTGAGATCATCTCCTGAGAAGTAGAAGGTGGTGAAGAAGTCCGAAAGCTTGGAACTCCTTGAGAAACAACATATATAGTTCATCTGAAATAGATGTTCTTCTTTTTACCGTCTCAGACAATATCCAACAGCTTGTGGCAATAAGGCCATTAATAGAGGGATATGCTTCAGCTGTAATCAAAATTCAGTCCCTCCAAAGAGGCCCTGTGCCACCCTCCGGCAGGTCCCCATGCACTTACATCCCGGAACGTCAACACGGACGATGCACCTCCCAAAGTAACTCTTCAAATTCATGCATCACAAATCCATTTGAAACGCCAAAACCCAAACCCCACATGGAACCAGTGGACGAGAATAGGCATTTATACGCTCATGACATGGTAAGATTTGATGGGACTGTCAGACAGGTATGGGATACATGACTGAAGATTTTTGGAGTGCCATCTTCAAGTACCTTAATACCCTTTCAAACTCTTCAATAGGACCAGCTTGCCCTCTCATTGTAGGCATAAAGCATCAGCTCTGACGTATGTGCATGTGACATCCCATCTTCCTTTACCCAGCCAACCTTGCCAACAAACACTCTATCATATTCATCTTCCTCTTCCTCAAGCGTTTCAGCAAATTATTCTGACCTTCCTCGAAGATGTTAGCATCAACTAACTTCTCTTTCAATATATTTCTCCATTCCCTCATTCGCGACTGATGGAGAGTATAAAAAAAATTCTATCATAAAAAATCAGCAAATGATCAGCCAAAGCCGGATCATCCGTCACCCAGATCAGTATGTCAACCAATATCCTCTTCTCACTTGCATATTTCACACCAGCGGGGGCATTATTGAGAGCGATACTAATGCCAGAGTGCGTCTGCTGCACAAAAACCGGGATGCGACTTATATCGATATAAGGATAGATGGAAACTGGACTACTGTAACACAACTTAACCAACGCAGAACTGATACTCTAAGCAATGACATGTGGATCGCAATCCTTTGGTCTTGATGGAACTGCTAGGAGCTTCCTTCCCAGTTTCCCTGTGTCATCTTCTTTGGTGCGTCCTTGTTACAGTTAGCCTAGCAAGCGATTCTGCTCGTGCAGTTTGTTCAAGTTAGACATAATTATCATACCAACTTCTAGCAAAGAAGTATGAGGCACGTTCAGAACAACATCAGGGCCTCTGCAGTTCCTGCTTAGAAAAGCATACACAATATCGATAGCAACTTGCTTAACAATGGAAGAGAATTTCTTCGCCTTTGCATGAGAATGCCCAAGAATGTATGCAAGCCCAGATTCCCTAGCTTTCAGTATCGGCAGAGACTCTTCTTTGGGAAGAGAGTTTTCCAACTGCTCATCGCCAGATTTCATAACTTGGATATCATGTGAAGACTGCACTGAGTTTTCTTCATGACTAGGATCATTGAAAGTCTGCTCTGAAACATCAAGGGCTTCAATATCTAAGTTTCCAAAACTCTCTGGATGATTCTTCAGTTATTGGTCCCAAATCAGCAAACATCATCTCCACACCTGTGATTGAGATAACCACTCCTCCTAATGATATCCATCCTTCAATGCCTGTGCTTTTAAGGAACTTTAACATGTAAGTTGGAGAAAGGGCACAAAATATATGCGGATTCCACCTCAAGATGCTATATATCCCAATGTCACTAATGCACAGAAGCCATGCTGTGACAATTGGAGCAAACATGAAGGCAACTCTGTGTTCCATAGTGCTGAAGAGAGAAAAGCACCACTAACACGACACCCGAGATTAGAACAATATGATTCTTATGGAGCTCTGTGATTTTCAGTTGAACACCCGAAACTGCTGAAAGAACTGATATTGCAGGAGTGAGAATTCCATCACCAATTGCCATACAGGTTCCCAGCAAAACAAAAATCAATAGCCCCTGGCGAAACTTTGGGTGCTTCCCAAAAAACTGATTTCATAGCTGTCAATCTCCTCTTCGTATCATCATCATTCTCCATCAACCAACCTTCCCAGATTCACAGTCTTAAAGCCAGATAGTCTCTTTCAAGGGAAAACAGAGGAGCAAGGGAATAGAAATAGGAACAGAGCAGAGAGCATTTTTAACGAATATGCTAAACCCATTTCATTATTTATCCATGAGTTTAACAATCACTGGGTTAAGATGGAAGATGTTTGCTGGGGGTAAGACATTAAAAACGCAGCAAACTCTTCAAATATTAAACTAATAAACATCAAAGCACAGCAACCCAACAAACAGAGTAGCAATCACAGAGCATGAGACATAAGAGATATGAAAAATGAAAGTGCACGGGAAAGCCATAACAACCATACCTGAAAGCCCCTTCTTCAACCAGGTGTCTTGGGTTGCAACTCCCTGCTCTGTCTCCGGTAAGCGCTCAGCTCATAATCCCTCTCGAAGATCTCTGCTCCATACTATGGTTCCTTCCTTACCCTCAAACTCTTTCCTCTCACAAAAATAACCCTCAGCAAAACTTGCCTCACGCAGCTTACTCCTTTCCCCCTCTCTTTCTCCTCACTTGCCTCACAAGCTAGCCAGCCACCGGAATACCTCTCTCTCACCCTCGTCTGTTTCTTCCTCTCCCCTCAAAATATCTCCCTGCCGCCCTCAAAAGCACCTTCCCCTCTCTCATATGCTCCTCTCTGCAGCTACGCTCCTCCATAACAGAAACGTACCTCTCCCGAATATTCATCTCCAGGTGTCACATTCTGATTGTCCATCAACTCCACTAAGTTGATTCCACAACAACCAACCAGGAGGCAACATTTGGCTCCTAGAGAGCCCTCCGCTTGTCATCTTAAGAGCCCTACACCTGTAAAAGAGAGTAACCTGCAGAGGTACAAAAGAAAGAGCCCCAAATAGGGGTCTACGGAGTAGTATTTTCTTTTTCGAAAGCTATGTTTATTAATGCGCAACTTCATTATAAGTTTTTTTATTTTTAATAAATTTAAAAAAATTAACATAAATAATTAAATACAATTTTTTTATGAAAAATATATTTAATTTTATTTTATATAAATAAAAATTTTAGAATTTTAATAAAGTAAAATGTTAGAACCACAATAAGTTTTTATCTTTTTAAAATAAAAATATTAAACATTTTAACTAAAAAGAAAAAAAAAAGTGAAAACTACATTCAAGTAAGAATTGTAAGCAAAAAGTTTTAAAAAAAAAATCATGATAATTGATTTTCAATTTCACATGAAAATTTAAAATTAAAAAAAGAAAGAAACAATAAAATAATATGATAAAGGTATTTTTATTTAATCTATAATAAGATATATCAAATAAATAAATATTTTATTTAATATAATATATAAAATATTATATTCTAAAACTCTTTGTACATTAATTTTTTCTCATTAAGTATTTATCATATATTATTATTATTATTATTATTATTATTATTATTATATGTTTAAAATGCTTCTAAATAATTAAAATTAATAATTATGAAAAAGTGCAAGAGTGAACAAAAATGAAATTTTAAAAAATATTGATTATTTTCTAGGTAAAATAAAGAAAAAAAAAATAACATGTCAACCTTAAAAGCAAATGACATCCTTTGGCTTGTCATTTCAAGGTTTAAAAACAAAAACAAAAAATCAAAAAACAAATGGGTTAATCTATGTAAGAAGGATAAAGGAATAAATGACAATTGTGAAGATGCTTGTTTATTGGATTATTTTTTAAAAGTTCTTAAATATTCTATATTTTATAAGTAATGCACCTTTACATAGTTTACCCTATAATTTCTTACTCTTCTCAAAGAGGGCCCTAAATCATTTTAATTGTTTATACCGTTAAATAGGTTGATTCAATGAATTTTGCTTTCTTCAAAAAATAAAAAATAAAAAATCTACAACTAATTTGATTGCCTTTTGAAAAAAATATATATATTTTGAATTAATATTAAGTTAAACATGTTGTATTTGTTTTCATAGATGGTGTGTTAATTAATTATTTTATTTTTTATTTTGTCTTGCATACTGTACTTATTAGAGGAGAACTCTGGACCTCAAAGTTGAGGAGATGACATAAAAAGTTAAAGACAACTTTTTGTAAAGAGACCAAACTTTTTGTAGAAAATGAAATATTAAAATCAAAATTTTAAAACACCGGTGGGTAAAAAGCCCCTTTTTGACTAGACAAATTCTTCCTAAATATGTCACTTCTAAAGAAAAATAGGTTATAGCACAAGGTTTAAGACTAAAATATTTGATTTTAAAAAACATTTTAATATCATAAAATCTACTACAATTTAGTCTTAAAATGTACGATGGAATTTGATAATTTAGGAACAACCTTTAGAAACATAAATTATATAAAAACAAAGATGAAAGGGCTAACATTATTTTTGAAAATTACAAAATTATAAATATTGAGATAGAGTCGGATAGTGAGATAGAATTCATAAGGTTATGTTTGATTGGTAGAAAGTTTGAAAGAAAATATGAAGAAAAATAGAAAGAAAGAAAAAGTAAATAAAAAATAAAAAATAAATTTAATGTCAATAAATTATTTTTATATTCTATCTTAAACTTATTTCATTTATTTAACTTTTTCATGTAAAGATTAAATAATTTAAAAATATTTAAATTTCTTATTTATTTTAATTATATTTGATTTTCTTTCGGTATTTTTCATAGTAAAATCAAATATGAGAAAATCGTTTTCTTTAATATTTTTTTTTCTTAGTACTTTCAAGAACCAAATATGACCACAATTGAAGACATTTTTTTTTGTTAAATATAGGAACAATAGAAAGCTTATATAAAAATTTAGAACTAATTAACATAATACATGCAAGAAGAGTGTAGTGATCCAACATTATTAATAAAACAAATAGACCATGAAAATTTAGTTGGCATAATGTGTGAAAATTACACATATAGTTAAACTACTTTATAAAACCAATATGATTAAATAAAAAAAAAACTCATAGATATAGAGACAATAAATTAATTTATTAATTTATTATTCAACCAAAAATTGAAGAAAAAATGGAACGATTCTATAACAATTAATATGGAAGTTAGAACTAATTTTACTGTACTCATGCTTATAAATTTTATAAAATTATACTTTTTATGAACAATTCAAGATGATGTAAATGAACCTGCGATATATTTCCATAAATTAGAACATTTGAAATTATGTAATATGTCTTATATAAAATAATATGAATAAAAATTTATGAAATATACTATTCTTGATAGAGTAGATAAAATACATGAATATTTAAACAAATATATATTAAAAATACAAGGAGTACCTCTAAGACATAGACTATGGAATGAATTTTTAACCGTTGAATATAAAAACTCTCCTTATATATGATCTAAAATAGCATTTGTTAAAAAAAAAAAAAAACGGTTCGAAAAAGAATGCATATAAGAAATAAGATATAAATCAATAACTTTGTAGAGAATTACATATAAGAAAAAAATTTAAATATAAGATGTAAAGAATATAACTTTGCAAAAAGCCAAGAAAAACAATAAATTTTTAAGAAGAAAGTTAAAAACTTATTACAAAAAAAACAATATTTCCAATAAGATATAAAAAAACATAGAAAGTTTTAAACTAAAAAGAAAAATAAACAAAGAGAGAAAAAGAGAATATAAATGTTATTCGTGTGACCAAGAAGGTTAGATAAGACCAAAATATATTGAAATTAAAAAACTACCAACAGAACAAAGTAGAAAATTTTAAGTAAAAAATAACATAATAAAAGAATATCAAATAGATAGTGAGGAAGAACTTATTAGTGAATTAGATTTTGAAAATGAAAATTTAACTACGTAACATTTAGATGATTATGATAGTGAAACTGAAGATGATGAAATTTATCTGGTTATAGAAAGAAAAAAAATTAACCTAAGAAAACTCCTTTAATTTTGAAAAACCTTATACAACTTTAACAAAGTAAAATAAACCCTTATACTTTTTGGAAAGATTTAGAGATGATAACAAAGAAGAACACCCCTATGAAGGAATTAACAAAAATGATTCAAACTCAAAAAATAGAAGAACTAATAAATCTTGTAGATACAACCATACAAATAAAAGAACATATTATATGAAAAATAAGTTAAGTCTATTATATTTCCAACAACAATTAAACTAAAAACCTTAGAATTAAAAATAGATGTTATGTTATATATTGGAGTTAGTAAAAATATTTAATTTAAAACCTTAATACCTCAAAAAGACCAATAAACATTAACTTAACCAGAAGAATTAATTCAGTATAACTAAGAAAAAGTAACAATAACTAAGTATATATATTAAATATACTAATTATAATTGATAATATAATCTTAGTATTGCCATAAAACCTATCTTGTACCTATGGTAAATTTATATCATTTTATTTTAGGATTGAATTTTATTCATTCTTTATTTGAAAACATAATGATACAAAATAACCAAGTTAATTTTAATCCTAAACCACAATAATTGTTTATACAAATATAGAAAATACATTGACCAAATCTTATAATTTAATCTCTCATCAAATCAATAAAATGGAAAAACAAGAAGATAGTATAATAAAAAGTTATTTAGAACAACTAAATTAAAAAGAAAAAAAAAACACTTTTATCTCATATAAAAAATACGAAAATCCTTGGTGAAAACCCTAAAGAATATTAGACTGGAATTAAAACAATTTTTAAAATACCAATAAAAAACCCATATTCGAGAATAAAAACAATAGATATAACATCTAATCTCATAGACACAAAAAAGTTTAAAACCCAAATAGAAGAATTATTACAAAATAATCTCATTAGACAATGCTTTAATTCTCATAAATCATTAGTCTTTTTAGTTAAAAATTATAATGAAGAAAAACAAGTAAAAACTAAGGTGATAATTAATTATAAAATATTAAATAATGGCGAGGCTTATAAAATACCAAATAAAGACTCTTTAATTAATTTTATTCAAGGCTGTAAATATTTTTTAGTTAGATTGTAAAAGTGGATTTTGGTAAATTAAATTAGATAAAGAAAGCAAACCATAAACAATACTTTCATATCCTTGTGGATTATATGAATAGAATGTGATGTTATTTATACTAAAAATTGTGTAATAAATATTTCAATGAAAATAAAAATTATAATGTAATGTAATGTGTTTTGAAATTATATCACCTTTATTTCAAATCAAAAAGTTAATGGTACCCACCTACCATCATGTATATGTAAAACATGAAAAAGAACCATTAATTCCATAACAAAGACCAAAATGGGAAATGACTCATCCTAATGATCAATTTTCTGAATTTTATAATAGATATAAAACCTTTCAAATATATGAACTTAGACCAATCAAAAATAAATTACTTTATCTTATTAGTAAAACAAAAATCATGTTCATTTAGAAAAATCGACTTTAGAATTTATATTACTTCCATAACTTATTATAACTTTTGAAGAAGAAAACTTTATAACCAAGAAAACTTTATAACAGCAATGATATTGAAAGAAGTCATATGGAACATTTGTTATTGGTTAGTATCTTCTATCTCCATAAAAAATAAAAATAAAATAAAAAATAAAATCTTTTTCCTTGCTTCATATTCCGCTATGAATTTGGTTTGGTTTTTAATGATTCAAATAGCAGTTGGCCAAATAAACACTATATTCAGGTCTACCCAGAGACTACGTTACAGAACTTATTTGTTGCGGGGACGGACACAACTTCGAGCACATTGGAATGGGCAATGGCAGAGCTGCTACACAACCCTGAAAAACTTTTGAAAGCCCGAATGGAACTCCTGCAAACCATCGGCCAAGACAAACAGGTTAAAGAATCAGACATCACTCGACTCCCTTACGTGCAAGCGGTGGTGAAAGAAACCTTCCGATTGCACCCTGCATTTCCATTTTTACTCCCACGCAGAGTTGAAGAGGACACAGATATAGAAGGGTTCACAGTCCCAAAGAACGCACAGGTGCTGGTGAACGCATGGGCTATAGGTCGAGACCCGAACACATGGGAGAACCCCAACTCATTTGTGCCAGAGAGGTTCTTGGGGTTGCACATGGACGTGAAGGGCCAGGATTTTGAGCTGATTCCGTTTGGTGCTGGCAGGAGAATCTGTCCTGGGCTGCCATTAGCAATCCGGACGGTTCACTTGATGCTGGCCTCGCTCATTCACTCCTATGATTGGAAACTTGAAGATGGGGTGACAGCGGAAAACATGAACATGGAAGAAAGGTTTGGACTTTCCTTACAGAAGGCTCAGCCCCTGCAAGCTCTACCTGTACGGGTTTGAAGTTGTTAATCTTGTGTGCTGAAGTAATGTCCTGATTCTTTCAGTGCTCTGCTGGGTTTCAGGCTGTGTTGTCATTAACTAGACATGTCAGTCCAGTTCGTGTTAAATAAACAAGTAAATCTTTCAAATTTCCAATCTAAATGGCTGTCAAATATGCATGCTTCCATTCATAGCAGCAGAGGTTATCTTTATATTTTTCAATTGAAGTGTCAATCTTCGTTCATAAATGTTTGTTCCTCGTATGGAGAATGCCAATGAAAAAACAAATTCCGTGCTCTCTAAAAAGAAACTCTCCATCTACTCTCATATCTCTTCACTTTCAGAGCTTCGATTATGATCGGTTGGACAGAGGGTTGAACCTTTGGTGTTTTTTTTTTTTTTTCTTTTTGTTAACAGAGACTTGAGGCTGCCCAAGTGGAGGGAGGAGAGAGAGGCTCTCTAGTAATTTTCAAATCAAATAAAAAATCAATTTTATTTCAATTTTAAATAATTATTTTCAAATCAAAACCAAATATCAAAAAATAAAAACCAAAAAGTGAACCCATGTCAGGTTGTGCCAGGGTTCACAATGAATCTAAGAAATTTTAAAACTAGCAGCATGAAACTCAAAAATCAACTCAATTACTATCAACATTTATTAAGGTTGATAAACACACAATTATATTTTTCGAAATTTCGCTTTATGTTAATAAACTTTAAATCAAATAATGTTTGATGTGTTGAATTCTATTTTTAAACTAAAAAATTAAACCAATTAATAGTAGAATTTGCAGTATTATAATTGACTCATTCTCTTATGACATACAAATGGGTCATACTAGACTTCAACCATTCATGGATGGGCTGGTAGGCTCGGGCCACCCTAAGTTAAGCCTCGGTTAGGGCTAAGACATTTGAAAATAAAAATAATATAAAAGTAGGTATGATGTTTGTATATCAAATTTTCAATCCATGTCTAGTATTTTTCCGTATATCAAGTATAATATTTATAATTTTTCATTTTAATCCTCTGGTCTCACTTGGGCCAGCCATGGGTCCGTATTTGGCTTAAAATTTTCAAAATGGAAGTGGAAGTGAATGGAATTTTTTCTGTAAATTTTTAAAATAAAAAATTAAAGTGATAAATATATTTTTAAAATAAAAATAAAATAATATAAATTAAAAGTAAAAAACTTTAGTGCCAATTGGAGTGTAGTGTGTTAACTACAAAAATTATTGAAAAAAAACTAAGTTTCGACACAAAATTTTGAAAAAAAAAAAGAATTTTTTTGAGAAAATCATTAAAATTTTATATATTTTAATTAAATATAAATAATATCTAAACATATATAACATAATGAATATTTTTAAATTATGGATTAAAATATCAATTAAAATATAAAAAAATAGTTTACATTTTGCACATATTTTTCATAACGTTTTAAAAACTAAACTGATCATAAAAAAATGATTAGTTCACGATTCAATATTCGAACTACAGTTGATCCAATAATATAATAAATATATAATTTGTATACTATTAAAATTAAAAATAATTATAAATTTTTTAAAAATATATTTAAATAAATTAAAAATAAATAATATTTATTTTTAATATTTGATATTATCAAAGTAAATCATGTATAAGTATAAAAGTATTAATATTTTAAATTTTATTAAATGAAATATGTTTATTAATATTTAAATGTGAATATATTGAAAAAAAGAAAAAGAAAATTCATTTGTTTAATTTTAAATAAATTTATAAATTTATAAATATTATATGGTTTTTATTTAATATTATAAAGTTTTTTAGAAAATAATTTTTTTTTATTTGCTATATTAACCTTTAAAAAGTGTAGCCGAGTGGTACCCATGTCATTTTCTGATCTCCGGTTCAAATCCTTGCAGTGTGGGATTTTTTTTTTTTTTGCTTTGTTCTCTGGCTCTGTTCGGCTTGCTCGCGTTAGCAATGACTAAAATCCATACATTCATCTAGCAAAGAACCAAACAAAGTCTAGCACGTCTCCACTAATAAGTACAGCATGAAAGACAAAAATAAAATCAACACATCATCTATGGAAACAAATACATGCGTAACGTTTAAGTTACTATCATTCAAAATATTTTTCTTTTTTTTTTTTTAAAAAAAAACAGTTAAATTAGTAGGAGATGTTTTGCTTTTTTCTGTTTAAAGAGAGCAAAGTCAAGCAATAGTTAGACTTTGGACATGAAACTTTTATACAAAATTCACTGAATCAACCGATTTGACAGTATAGACAATTAAAAATTTAAAAGGATCGATTGAGTTGAGACGCCCTCTTTTAGACGACAAAAAAGATATTATATGAGGTGCAGCCGTGCAAGATAGGGGGACTATAATGTCTTCGTGTTGTAGTGGGCATATAGGCGGCTCTCTCCAAAGTAGACTAGCAAAAGAAAGTGAGACTTGGTCTTCTTGGGCACAATTTGGTTTTGGAAAGCGAGTTGTTGTTTGGCTTCCTTCATTTTTCTTTTCTTTGATCATTTACTTTGAGTATTGGGTCTTCATCTTGCTGGTTATTAAGCTCGCGCGTCCTTTGGAGGTGACTGGTGAAAGCTTTAGAATGACCTAGTAGGGCTTGGTCCGCCGTTTGGATACCTTTAATTTCCTTCCACTCTATTTGAAAGCTCTTCTGTTGAACATTTAGGGGCATTTTCAGGTTCTTTCCCTCGTGGATTTTTGGGTGATTCTGCTGGAGATGGAGATGAATATGGAGACGGCTCGCCCAGAGTTGGAATGGAGGAGCAAAAGGACTTGGACCTAGGTTCGTTTGCACACCAACCACGGTTTCGTTTTGGTTTGCTAAATATCGATCTCTTTCAAGTGGGCATCACAAGTGGTAAGAGAAAATGGTATTTTCTCTTACAAAATATCACTGTCGTATATTGTTGTTTCTATCACTTGATAAGATGCGATGGAAAATTGACTAGTTTGAACTGATAATATCAGCACTTCTAGCAATTGGCACCGGTCAAAAGTTGGTAGATAGTAGGAAAGTAGAATATTCCTTAATTAATTATGGGTATTTCTTTGTTTTGAAAATGAATTGTGCAAAAGATACATAAAAAATGAAAAAAGAATCTTCTTTATTAATTTTATGAAAACATTGATAAGTACCTGATTCCTTAAATAACTCCATTTGAAAATAAATTGGGTTTCTCCATTTTTTTTTCCCGGTTTTAACAGGTGTATATTCATAGTAACAAAGAAATTCCTGCCCGTTGGTATATAGAGGCTGAGAAATCAAAACGTAAAGGTTGAGAGATACTGCTTGTTGGGAACCAGAGAGACATGGAGTTGTTGAGTTGTCTGCTCTGTTTTCTTGCTGCTTGGACTTCAGTTTACATCATGTTTTCAGCTAGAAGAGGAAGAAAGCATGCTGTTCACAAACTTCCTCCGGGACCAGTTCCGCTTCCCATAATAGGAAGCCTCTTAAACCTGGGTAACAGACCCCATGAGTCCCTCGCCAATCTTGCAAAAACTTACGGCCCAATTATGACTCTCAAACTCGGCTATGTAACCACAATAGTCATCTCTTCTGCACCCATGGCCAAAGAAGTCCTCCAAAAGCAGGATCTCTCCTTCTGCAACAGATCAATCCCTGATGCCATCCGATCCGCAAAACACAACCAACTGTCGATGGCCTGGCTACCTGTTTCAACAACTTGGAGAGCCCTTCGAAGGACATGCAATTCGCACTTATTCACTTCTCAAAAACTAGACTCTAACACCCATCTCCGCCACAAGAAAGTGCAAGAGCTTCTTGCGAATGTTGAACAGAGCTGCCAAGCTGGTGGTCCTGTAGATATAGGCCAAGAAGCTTTTAGAACTAGTCTCAACTTGTTATCCAACACCATATTTTCTGTGGATCTTGTTGATCCAATTTCTGAGACTGCACAAGAGTTTAAAGAGTTGGTACGTGGTATGATGGAGGAAGCTGGGAAACCCAACTTGGTAGATTATTTTCCGGTGCTCAGACAGATTGATCCACAAGGTATAAGGCGTCGTTTGACAATTTATTTTGGAAGGATGATTGAGATCTTTGATAGAATGATCAAGCAACGGTTACGGCTAAGAAAAATTCAAGGTTCAATAGCTAGCAGTGATGTGTTAGACGTTCTTCTCAACATCAGTGAAGATAACAGCAGTGAGATTGAAAGAAGTCATATGGAACATTTGTTATTGGTTAGTATCTTCTATCTCCATTTAAAATTTCTTTCTTCTTCCTTGCTTCATATTCCCGCTATGAATTTGGTTTGGTTTTTAATGATTCAAATAGCAGTTGGCCAAATAAACATTATATTCAGGCCTATTAAGACATCCAGAGACTATGTTACAGGACTTATTTGCTGCGGGGACTGACACAACTTCGAGCACATTGGAATGGGCAATGGCAGAGCTGCTACACAACCCTGAAAAACTTTTGAAAGCCCGAATGGAACTCCTGCAAACCATCGGCCAAGACAAACAGGTAAAAGAATCAGACATCAGTCGACTCCCATACTTGCAAGCAGTGGTGAAAGAGACCTTCCGATTGCACCCAGCAGTTCCATTTTTACTCCCACGCAGAGTTGAAGAGGACAAAGATATAGAAGGGTTCACAGTCCCAAAGAACGCACAGGTGCTGGTGAACGCATGGGCTATAGGTCGAGACCCGAACACATGGGAGAACCCCAACTCATTTGTGCCAGAGAGGTTCTTGGGGTTGGACATGGACGTGAAGGGCCAGAATTTTGAGCTGATTCCGTTTGGTGCTGGCAGGAGAATCTGTCCTGGGTTGCCATTGGCAATCCGGATGGTTCACTTGATGCTGGCCTCGCTCATTCACTCCTATGATTGGAAACTTGAAGATGGGGTGACACCGGAGAACATGAATATGGAAGAAAGATATGGCATTAGTTTACAAAAGGCTCAACCCCTGCAAGCTCTACCTGTACGGGTTTGAAGTTGTTGATCTTGTGTGCTGAAGTAATCTCCTGTTTCTTTGGGTGCTCTGCTGTGTTATCATTAACTAGAAATGTCAGTCCAGTTCTGCTAGTGTTAAATAAACTCGGGAGTCTTTCTAATTTCCACTTAAATGGCTATCAAATATGCATACATCCATGCATAGCAGCATAGGTTATCTTTATATTTTTCAATTGAAGTGCCAATCATCGTTCATAAATATTTGTTCCAAAATATTTGTTCCAACACAGAGAAAGCGATATCCATGAAGAGACAAATGAAATATTTGATTAAAAAAGATGAAATAATTTTAAAATTGTGAATCCGGTTACTTTATATATATATATTTTTTAAAGCAACTTATTTTTTATATAAATATTTTTTACTATTTATAAATTTTCAAACAAAATTAATATTATTTTTACTATAAAATATCAAGACATTTTAATTAAAATGAGATATATAAATAAAAAAAAAGCATCGTTAATTTCAAATTTTGAATTTTCAACACTTTTAATCATATAACTCAAAGCAAATTTCATGCTCTCTAACAAAGAAACTCTCTTATCTCGCAACTTTGAGAGCTTCTATTAGGATCGGTTGAACTGAGAGTTAGAGACTTGAGACTGCCAAGTGGAGGGAGGAGAGAGAGGTTCTTTAGTAATTTTCTAATCAAATAAAAATTCAATTTTATTTCAATTTTAAATGTTTAATTTCAAATAGAAAATATTTTTTTTTTTGAGAAAATAATTAAAATTTTATTATTTTAATTAAAGATAAATAATAACTAAACATATATAACATAATAAATATTTTGAAATTATGAATTAAAGATAGTTGTCGTTAAAGATAGTTGTCGTTTTGCACATGCTTCACTTGAATTCAAGTGAGAATCCATTTCCCAAAAAAAATTCTTCTTTCTCTGGCATCCAACGGCTAGCTCGCTTCTATTCTTCCCAAAATATTTTATTCTTTCTCTGACATATATCATATACTGTTCCCAAAATTTTCTTGCTCTGTACGGCTTGCCCCAACCAAATAAAGTCTAACATAAATTCATTCAAAAGATTTCATTATTTTCTCAAAAAGCAATCAAATTAGTTGGAGATGTTTTCCTTTTTTCTGTTTAACAAAGCAAAATCAAGTGATAGTTAGACTTTAGACATGAAACTTTGATACAAAATTCATTGAATCAACCGATTTAACAGTAAGGCGATTAAAACGTTTGAGCCGCCCTGTTTTGGAAGACTGAAAAAAAAATTATTATATAAGTTTCAGCAATGGGGCTGGGATCGGATGCCCCTCTGCTGGTCTCGGCGGTATCCGGTACTTTATCTTTCTCTATTTTTTTTTCCTATATAATTTGGTTTTAGAAAGGGAGTTGTTGCCTCCTGCTTTGTGTTATTGTTTGATCATTTACTTTTGCGTATTGGGTCTTCATCTTGCTTGTTATTGAGCACGTCCTTGGGATCGAGGTGACAGGTGAGAACTTTAGAATGAACTCGTCGGGCTTGGTCCGCTATTTGGATACCTTTAATTTCCTTCCACTCTATTCGGAGGCTCTTCTGCTGATCATTTAGGGGCATTTTCAGGTTCTTTCCCTTGTAGATTTTTGGGTGATTCTGCTGGAGATGGAGACGGTTCACTCGGAGTTGGAATGGAGGAACAAAAGGACTCGGACCTAGGTTCGTTTGCACACCAACCACGGTTTCGTTTTGGGTTACAATTTACAAAATATCTTTCTCTTTCAAGTGGGAATTGCCAGTGGTAAAAGAAAATGAGTATCGCTTTCTAATGGGTACAATGCAAGGCCTTTTTATCTTCTATCACTCGCGTATATGGTTGTTTCTATCACTTGAGAAGATGCAATGGAAAATTGACTAGTATGAACTGATAATACCAGCACTAATAGCAATGATCACCGGTCAAGTTAATTAGTAGATAGTAAGAGAGAAAGTAGAATTTTACTTAATTAATGGGTATTTCTTTGTTTTCAAATGATCAGTTGTGCAAAAGATACATAGAAAATGAAAAATGAATCTTCTTAATTAATCTTATGAAAGCATTGATAAACAACTGATTAGTTAAATAACTCAATCCGAATATAAATTGGGTTTCTCTTTTTTTTTTTTTTTTTCGGGGTTTTAACAGGTATGTGTTCATAGTAACAAAGAAAATTCTTGCCCGTTGGTATATAGAAGTTAAGAAATCAGAACGTAAAAGTTGAGAGATACTGCTTGTTGGGGACCATAGCGAAAGAGGAAGAGAGATATGGAGTTGTTGAGTTGTCTGCTGTGTTTGCTTGCTCCTTGGACTTCAATTTACATCATGTTTTCAGCCAGAAGAGGAAGCAAACATACTGCTTACAAACTTCCTCCGGGACCAGTTCCGCTTCCCATAATAGGAAACCTCTTAAACCTGGGTAACAGGCCCCATGAGTCCCTCGCCAACCTTGCAAAAACTTACGGCCCAATTATGACTCTCAAACTTGGCTATGTAACCACAATAGTCATCTCTTCTGCCCCCATGGCCAAAGAAGTCCTCCAAAAGCAGGATCTCTCCTTCTGCAACCGATCCATCCCTGATGCCATCCGAGCCGCAAACCACAACCAACTGTCGATGGCCTGGATACCTGTTTCAACAACTTGGAGAGCCCTTCGAAGGACATGCAATTCGCACTTATTCACTTCTCAAAAACTAGACTCTAACACCCATCTCCGCCACCAGAAAGTGCAAGAGCTTCTTGCGAATGTTGAACAGAGTTGCCAAGCTGGTGGTCCTGTAGATATATGCCGAGAAGCTTTTAGAACTAGTCTCAACTTGTTATCCAACGCCATATTTTCTGTGGATCTTGTTGATCCAATTTCTGAGACTGCACAAGAGTTTAAAGAGTTGGTGCGTGGTGTGATGGAGGAAGCTGGGAAACCCAACTTGGTAGATTATTTTCCGGTGCTCAGACAGATTGATCCACAAGGTATAAGGCGTCGTTTGACAATTTATTTTGGAAGGATGATTGAGATCTTTGATAGAATGATCAAGCAACGGTTACAGCTAAGAAAAATTCAAGGTTCAATAGCTAGCAGTGATGTGTTAGACGTTCTTCTCAACATAAGTGAAGATAACAGCAATGAGATTGAAAGAAATCATATGGAACATTTGTTATTGGTTAGTATCTTCTATCTCCATTTAAAATTTCTTTCTTCTTCCTTGCTTCATATTCCCGCTATGAATTTGGTTTGGTTTTTAATGATTCAAATAGCAGTTGGCCAAATAAACACTATATTCAGGTCTATTAAGGCACCCAGAGATTATGTTACAGGACTTATTTGTTGCGGGGACTGACACAACCTCGAGCACATTGGAATGGGCAATGGCAGAGCTGCTACACAACCCTGAAAAACTTTTGAAAGCCCGAATGGAACTCCTGCAAACCATCGGCCAAGACAAACAGGTTAAAGAATCAGACATCACTCGACTCCCTTACGTGCAAGCGGTGGTGAAAGAAACCTTCCGATTGCACCCAGCAGTTCCATTTTTACTCCCACGCAGAGTTGAAGAGGACACAGATATAGAAGGGTTCACAGTCCCAAAGAATGCACAGGTGCTGGTGAACGCATGGGCTATAGGTCGAGACCCGAACACATGGGAGAACCCCAACTCATTTGTGCCAGAGAGGTTCTTGGGGTTGGACATGGACGTGAAGGGCCAGAATTTTGAGCTGATTCCGTTTGGTGCTGGCAGGAGAATCTGTCCTGGGCTGCCATTGGCAATCCGGATGGTTCACTTGATGCTGGCCTCGCTCATTCACTCCTATGATTGGAAACTTGAAGATGGGGTGACACCGGAGAACATGAACATGGAAGAAAGATATGGCATTAGTTTACAAAAGGCTCAGCCCCTGCAAGCTCTACCTGTACGGGTTTGAAGTTGTTAATCTTGTGTGCTGAAGTAATCTCCTGTTTCTTTGGGTGCTCTGCTGGGTTTTAAGCTGTGTTGTCATAACCTAGACATGTCAGTCCAGTTCTTTCATAGTGTTAAATAAACAAGTAAATCTATCAAATATGCATGCTTCCATGAATAGCAGCAGAGGTTATCTTTACATCTATCAATTGAAGAGTCGATCTTCATTCATAAATATTTGTTCCTCGTATGGAGAATGCGAATGAAAAAAACAAATTCCGTGCTCTCTAATTAGAAGAAACTTTCTACTCTCTTCACTTTCAGAGCTTCTATTAGGATCGGTTGGACAAAGACTCGGCCCACCCCAAGTTAAGCCTCGGTTTGGGGTAAAACAGTCAATTGATATACATAATTACATATGAAAATAAAAATAATATAAAAGTAGTCTTATGATTGTACACTATTTCTGGAATTTTCCCATCTCAAGCATAATATTTATAATTTTTTTATTTTAATCCTTCGGTCTCACTTGGTCCAGCCATGGGTCGGTAGTGGCCTTAAAAAATCAACCCAAGCTCGGCCCTAAAGGATCGAACTGGGCGGGCTCAGATGCGGGCTGGCTTGTGCTTTGACCCGAAAGGCCAGTGGGTTTACAAACGCTTTAGGTAAATGAAAAACAAAAATGATGTCCAGAGAGTAGGAAAATTTGATCATGATTACTCAGATTCTATCATCTCCACGTTGAAAATGTTAAAAAGCACAAGGCATGAGCGTTTAAAACTTTTCAATAATGTAAACTGACCTGCTACCAACCATTAACCTGATTTGAACGGCCATTATTGTTTTCTTCCTCATTTTTCTTTCTCATGTTTATATCATTTCGTTGGTTTTCTGAACAAGTGCATGGCCATGGAGGAATCTGAGCCTCCACCACCACTGCATGCAGGGTCCACAAAATGGAGACACTCTTGGAAGCAAATGGGTTTCATCGTATTCTTGCCCACACTCTTAATCACCATAAATGTAAATGGCGAGGCTGGGGTTGGAAGCCATCAAAGTTGGCCGCTGCTTCATCTGGTGCTGCAATATTCACGCGGCCTTGAGGCTTCACCTCCCGTCTCATCTTTTTATTTTTCCTATCTTTTCTTTTTTAGTGAGTCTGATATTGAGAGAGGAAATAGGGTCTATTTAACAATATCATGATTAATTTTACTTTTTTATTTTTAAAAGATTAAAATATATTTTTGTTAATATAAGGGGACCGAATGAAAATTATATTTACAATATTTTATTAAAACGAAAGAAAAAATTAGGATGAAGCAAAATGCCACGAGGAGAAAATTTAAATGTATAAAAATAAAGTATCATTTACGTATATAATTTGTTAATTAATTAAATTACTGATTATAGCTATCTGTTCGTGTTCATAAGAACACGAATCAATGTTCGTATTCATAAGAACACGGACCATCGTTTGTGTTCATGAGGAGATGATTTGCCCCGTGTTCATAAAAAGACGGACCATTAATAGCTCGTGTTCATAGGAATACGGACAGTTCGTTTTGCGATTATATCCGCTTCAATAAGTTGTATACGATACCTTAGAAACTTGAGACATCACGTCGTGTATATTGCTTGAGAGTTGAGACCTCACGTGGTGTCCACAGGTTCACAAAAGTCAAAATCTTTGAAATCGTAGGCAAGAAGTCGGACTCGGATGATTCACTTGATGTTGGGTTCACTCATTCACTCTTTTGATTGGAAGCTTGAAGATGGAGTCACGCCTGAGAACATGAAAATGGAAGAAAAGTTTGGCATCACCTTACAGAAGGCTCAGCCACCGTACGCTGATCCTATTCATGTGTAAAATTGTACCTCTTGTGCATCGGTGGCCAAGAAGGTAATCGTATGTGTTTGTTTTTCTTTTGACTTAATTTTAAATAAAACTTATACTTAACTTAATATTAAATAGTAATTAATAGTGCTAAATATTCAATTATTTTATTTTGATTAAGTATTAAGTTATTTGCTTTTTAGATTTTAAAAACCAATATCTTAATATCTTAATGTATTAAGAAAAACAATTTAATTTAACATATTTCTAAAAGGTTCAAAATAATAAAATTATTATAATAAATAATTTATCATTATCATATCCTTACAAAAAATAATTAATATGTTTAACTTTTTATATAATTAAAACAAATATTTAAACTTAATAATCTATAAAATAATGTATCAATAAAACCTGAATCAAATTAAAGAAAAAACAGAACAATTCAAGTACATATTTTCAATATCCAAAGACATCACAATTTATACTAATATCTAAACATCACATTTCTTACAATAATAAAATCTAAAAATGACAAACTAATTAAATAAATTAAAGAGTTCATTTGCAATTTGGTCTAGAAATTGTTGCATGAATTCTTGATAAAAAAAAAATTGCATGTAGTTGAGTTCTGAATTTGATTTGTATTATCACTTTCCAATTCCACTTCATTGTCATATTCAAAAAATAATATATTCACAACTAAGATTTGTCAATGAAAATTGTGAATGGAGAAGCATGTTATGACAATTTTTATTTTAGTAAACGAATAAGGTATCATTCTCTTCAATATTGGGAAACACACCTTAACAACACCAAAAGCACGGTTAATGACATTTTTAAATCTTGCATGACGTTGGTTGAATATCTCCTCTTTCCTACAACTTTACCACCGGCTATTACGAAAATCACTCAATCAATAGCGTACAATATGGTGTCATAAAACCTCGAGTGTGTGTGTATGCTGCATCTATCAAATGATATTTTTTCTAGAAAGAAAAAAGAGTTGATTATTATTATGAATAAATACAAAATCATATTAAATAAAATGAAAATAAAATATTTACTTGATGGGCATTAGAAAATTATGTTGTGGGTTATGGATAGTTTCTATCAAGACTCTTAAATCATGAGTCGTTCATTCCCATCCAACAACAACATACCTAAATATCATGTTAAAATCACAAACTTCCATAACATTCTGAAAACATTTTCCTCTCCCACGTCCTCCATATGGGGCTTGTTGATCAACAGGAATGCATGTATGAATAAGAGTTCCATCAATTGCACTCAAAACATCCTACATGATAATAAATCTTTAAAATATAAATAATTATTTTTATACGAGAATAATACAAATATGATATGAATAATTAACAATAAAAAATAACATACCTTAAAAATTTGTCTTAGCTGACAATTGAAGATACCATTTGAACCATCATTGAATGATGGAAGAGTAATCATCTTTTTTGAGAAATTCACCATAGCCACTAAAACCTCATGGAAGTATTTGTGAATTTTTTGACCCGAGTGTTGGAATCTATTCTTAATTAATCAATTCTGAATATTATGACTAATAGTCATTAAAAACATGATCATTTTCTCTTCAACATTCAACAAGTCATCCTTTTTATTAAAACATGTGACATAGAGAAATGAATCCATGTTTTTCCATTCACATTAGTTCATAACATGTACTAGATGAACCATCTAAAAGTTATTGAATGAAACCTATAAATGATGATGAAGAGACTCGTTCCTTATTAATGGATGAGTTAGTTAATAATTAGAATAATAACACAACCAATCTCTTTTTTAAAACTCTTGTCACTTCTAACTTTGTATATTCATCTTCACTTGATGATGATGATGAACTTGAAATGTTTGAATGATGTAAAGGATTCTCCATAAGAATATCTATTATAAAAAAATTTAATATTTATGAAATAAAAACATAACAATATAATCTAATAATTATAACAATGTATAAGTAATAATTTATATCATTGCATTATGCTTCCATTACTATGAAAAACTAATAATTTATATCACGCCTATTTCAAATCATCACAATAAAGAAAGTAATATAAAAATGAGTCTTCTCAATAAAATGTAAAAAGAAAGTCTTATAATTGCAAAAGTGGAAATATATCCTAGATCTAAAATAAGCAAACCAAATGTACGACATTACAATCATCATATGCATTCCATAAATCCAAAACAAATATCTAAAGTCATTTTTGCAAGCTTTGAATCCATCTCATTCGCTTTTGGTCGCTTTCCATATCCACCCACACCTCTCTATACTCTTTCTTCTTGCAAAATGCATTAATTGCTACATAATATAATGGATCCTTATAAGTCAACAATCTTCTCAAAATCTTCATACATTCCTTCACTGAAGGTCCTTCAAAATTCTCAAACACATTCATTATTCTATTCATTTCTTATTAAGTTTGCTCTTTTTTTCCTTTCTTTTGTTTTTCCTTAGAACTTTGCACTTCATTATTAATATTTCTTCGCAAATTCTCATCTTCCTCTAAATTAATCAGAGTTTCACTAAGCAAAGATGTAGAATGTGTTGATGATTCCTCTACCCCAAAAGCTATCACTACTCTAAAGCTCCAATTTTTAGATCCAGTAACTAACACTCCTCCAAACAATGTCCTCTAATTCCTCCACATTTGCTAGTGGTTTAAAACGGAATTGTTTAGCTTCTAGATATTTTTATTTTACAAAATAAACAACAAATTAGTCATACATACATATATAAGAAAAATTGTTTTAAAAATTCACTCAAATTCATAAAAAAAAAACTACCTAAAGATCTTTTTCCCAATTTTCAGCTGGTCAATCAAAAGTTTGGTTACAGAATTATAACTATGTCCTATCATAGTCATCATTTTATTCCAAATGAGATATCGTCTTTTCATGTAATCCTATCCATTCTTAAGTTATTTTTTAATATAGCGTTTTTCAAGTAATTTCTCCAACTCTTCAGCAATTTGAGGCTAAGCACTAGACTTTAAACCTCTACCTGATCTAAAGCTTTTATTTGCCTCTTAAAGACAAAGATCAATAAAGTGTTTTCTTTGGGTGAGGTTAGCCCAATTTGCCCTACTACTTTCAACATTTTGACTCATTACTATACAAAAAACCAATCAACATTGATGATTAATTTTCATTTTTCAAAAAATAAAAATATTTAATGGGATTTGAAAACTAGATTCAACTACTGGTATTAAAGAATGAATAAGTTGTATCAAGTATGAAACAATGATTAGAAGTGTAGAGAGAAAAAAATACAAAAAAGAAATAAAGGTACCAAGTAATCCAAGTAAAGATTCAAATTGAAAAATATGAAGGGATAAGTAAAAATCCTAGCATGAATGGTTTATAATATTGCAATATAATGACAAAAATAAAAATAAAAATAAGTTCTCCTTTCTTGTTAACATGGTTTGAAGCACCACAACTCTGCTGTTTATTTATTTAATAAATATATCAATCAGTTTTTCAACCAATCATGCAATTTTAATAAATATATCTAAACCACACTAACCATTTTAGCAAGGATGTGCTTGAAAAGCTCATTTTGTGTCTGGGAATTTATGTTACTCATGATCTCTGACGAATATGTGATTGTATTCTACTTTAAACAAAAAAGAGGACATAGCATAGATCTACAAAATTAAGCTCCTATTTTGTTCCTTTGTTAAGCGGATTAAGTTGTGATCAACCCAAATTTAGCATCGTGCTAAAGCATATAATTGTGGTTTCTCATGGGGAATCAGTTCTTTAATGCTACCATGACTAATTTATTACCCTGTTTTTGATAGTAAAAAGCCCTTGGAAGTGGAGAAGACCACCTAGTGAGAGAGGAAATAGTTGTATTAGAGTTGCAGATAAAGGTTGGCTCACCAATGTGTTCCACTATGATTCTCATCCATTGGGATTTTGCATTTGTTTTATGCAATTTGTGGAAGAAACTACAGCAACACCAGGACAGAGGTTGATAGCTATTTTAAAAAACCATTTTTTAAACTAAAAAAACAAGTGAGATGAACACATCTTGTATTGGACATATTTCTTCTTACAAAATGAGTATCAAACCTGGCATATCATTTTGTTGGTTGGGTATATTTTTACATTATACTCCATTTGGTAGTGGGAAGCATATCTTCACTATGATTGAATCTTTTTCGGCTCAAAAAATTTAAGTTTATAAAATCAGCAAACCAACATATCTACTCCCATCTAATTCAGATTTGAATATAAACACCAAATCCAAAGTGATTTTCTAAATTCAGCACAACAAATTGCAAAATTTATTTTTTCCAAAAAGCTTTTAGAATCCAAGCAACATTTTCAACTCCCCAATTCAAAAAGAAATCTTGGGCAGCTGCAAACTAATAAATTAATGAAAGTTTACTAAAATATTTCAAGGGAAAATCAACAAGGAAAGGCAAAAGGAGTTGACTATGAGCAGATCGTGATTGGCAAGGAAACAAGAAATAAAATATTAAAATATCAAACCAACAAATGAGAATTAAGGTCAGCTTTGAGGGTGAAGTACTAGCAAGAAGATGTATATGGTACAAATAAATCCTTGCTATGAGGTTTTGTCCCTAAAAGGCAATGATATCTAAATTGCAACTCTACTCTACGGTCTATGGGAACTGCTATTGAAACCTCTGTACAAATAACAAAGCTCAGAGAGACTAGCCAAACAAGCAGACGTCTTCCTAAAATCAACAATTTACAGAAACCCCATTCAAGAATTAAGAGTAACCACTGAAATTTGAAGTACCCAACTTTGTAAACACTGCAAAACTTTCAAAAAATCACCAGAAAATCAAACACTGGTTTCAGTACAAACCAATTGAGCGTAAGAATTAGATATCTTATAATGCCAAAACATTTTTTAGAAAAAGATTTGCAACCCTAAACCCCATTTTTCTTCTATTTTCCTTTAGGTTCCAATAATCAAACAAACCACAAAATCTTAATAACCAAACAAATCACGAAAATCACAACAATCAAGCAATCCACAGGATCCTAATAACATAATAAACCATAGATCATACAAAGCCCTACTGAAATGAGTTCACAAATTTTATAGAGAAAGAGGGAGAATGAATGAGAAATTTACACCTTGAGAAACCTAAATAGAGATAAAACATGGAAGAAATTACCTCGAGAAAGCTGGGTGTTGGTAATGGTTGTGGAACCAATGGGCAAGCAAGCTACACAGAGACAGGGTGAGAGTCAGGGTGGGCTTCAAAATGTGTCTTTTTCTTTTCAGTCAAAAAATTTAAAAATTAAGCAATAAGTCATGAAAATTTTTAAAAAATAAACAATCTAAAGTTTGAAAACAAATTATTTTCGGCAAAAAGCTAAAAAAAAAAACACCCTCTAAGAGTCCTGCTTATACCATAAACTATAAGCATGGATAGCATTAGGTAATGGTGGTCAATGACATGGCACTTGGTTGATACGGGTCTGCTAGTTGGATGGACCTACTAATAGCATGTGATTCTAAGATCAATAAATAAGATTTTTAAGACAGCAAAAGATCCCCAGGAGCTTATCACAAATCTGGGAAACAAACATGTACATTTCAAATTTGATCATATCTGGCTAATTTGCTGATTACCAAGCAAAGTTGAATCATTGTAATAAAATATATGTGAATTATCGAAATGAGTGAATCAATGTTGTCGACAAAAATTGTAAGGGTCTGAGCTGGGTGTGAGCAGTCGCAGGATTCATTTAGGATGACTGCTTTTCCAACCTAGAAAAACAGAACAAAATATAAATAATGTAAAGCACTCAGTTGCGGTTTGATCTTTGCCTGAGAATTTTCTAGAGCTCCTACAGCAGGTCTTCTTCTGAAAAGGCACTTTCCTAAAATTTTAAACGGTGGGAAAAAATATAGTCTCCACAGATCAAATTTCATTTGAAACCAAAAAAAAAAAAAAAATCTACTAGTTGCTACTAGCAAGTGTACATCGATGATGAGTTCAGCCTAAAAAATAAGCCTATGGTGAGTTCAGCCAAGCACTTAAGCACTCTAGTGATACACAGATAACTAAATCAGTCAATTGATCATTTTAGACCAGCAGAACATAACAAGAAATCCTAGTCTTCAGTTGCAGTTTTTGGTTTCCAGAAAAATTCAGCAGCTTCTGCTGGAAATCCTTTTTCTCCTTGAGATTATCATGAAGGTCATATATATTGGCAGTTAAACTTTGTAGGCCCCAAGAGACATGATGGACATAACAAAGAGCAACTTCCACCATTTCTTTTTAACCTATGCTATCCATTTCATGCCATAAACAGCTAATTTCATGACGACCATTCTATCTCTGATAGAAACCAGCAACAAGGGGCAACAATAATTTCATTCATCATAAAATGTGTCTTCTTATGTGAACCGATCACATTATACATACTTAACAGAATAAAACATAGCTCTGATGAATCACAAGACAGCAGCTAGATGGAATGAATTTTTCTAGCTCTGTGCCCTGTGCTCATGGTTGAAGATGAACTTATAAGTCCTAGTTATCTAATAATAGTATAAAATCCTTAAATATTTTATTTGGATGTATGCAACACTCACAAGACCCTGTGTGCCCGGTCAATTGAAATCCACAGCCTAAGAGCTCCAGAGTTACAGTTGGAAGTCACTATGGATGTTGAGATCCAATGCCCATCCAAAAACAAACAAAAGAAAACATCCAAGGCACCTATGATTCATCCATTTAACTTTTACTCTGAAAATTCTATGGCAAACCAATGAGGGAAATCCGACAATGGCCTAGATTATCTCCCTTACTATCTTTCTAAACCTCTACCTTATTTCTAACACATATCTCTCCACCTTTCTTGGCAAGATAGCCCTTCAAGACTTGAAGACCATCCTACACTAGTAAAATGTGTTATTGTGTTGGGTAGCACCTGGACCAAAGAAGCAACTGGCCATGCAATTCCTTTTTGCTACATCCAAATCCTGAGCTCTCCACAACAATCAGATACACAATTTAGGTTTGAATCCCAACCTCTCCATTACTCACTATTAAGAACTTTGTAAAACTTAATTAATGTATTAAAAAGAATAGCAAACCATCCATATACATGGAGAGAATCCAAAATTGTACCTGATTTAACATCTTATTTCTGACAATACTCAATCTTTTCCTGTATGTTAAAATGATCTCTGGATAAAATAAGAGGATGGCAATCTGAAACCCATATCCGACACGTGTATATTGAAGCAGAAAGGGTCTAAAGGAGGAGCCAGTCAGACACTTCTTGTATGTGGTATGACTACCGCCTAATTTAACCAATAAATTTACCCGCAGAAGTTCAGATCACAGAACTTATCAGAGTTGCAATCAGCATTTGGCTGGAACATTAAAAGAAGAGCCACAAAACATAAAAAGCAGAGCCAGTAGCATAAATGAATAGAACTATATTATCCTTTACAGTTTATTGCATTATTGAGATAAGGAAACATAGGTGCATATCCATTGCAACTGGTTATTTCTATATATCATTCTTCGAGACACTAAATTATGTCAGCCTTAGGTGAGACAGAAACCGAGCTGAACAAAATAATTTTACAACAAAATCCATAAAAAAGGAGGATTATCTGAAAATTGCACCTCAATGTCCTAGAGCCGTGCACTGATTCTATTCCAGCTTAATGGTCCCATACTTAATGCAGAAGCAGAATTTTCTTCACTTTCCAGGCTTTTGGAGTTTGCACTTCCACTAGTTGCTTGAGCACAAAGGTAAGATAATGACTGCACCCATGAAACTAATGTGGGTTTTCGAGTAACATCATCAGATTCTGCAACCTGTGAATATATCTCATTAAGAACCATGTTCTGGCCATCTTTTGGCAATTGGACGATCAGCTGAGCTAACAACTTCAACAAGTTTGGCAATACCTGAGCAAAGAAGATAACATGATTAAAGTTCAAAGGCCAAAGTCATCATGCCAAGAGGGGCAAAGAAGATAACATTGTTTAAGCTCAAAGACCAAAGTCATCATACTAAGAGGTAGAACTCCTCAAAAAATTCTGTTCTGAACATCACAATATTGTGGGGCAAATAGGTCAAATTTAAATGCAACTATCTTATTAATAATTCTTAAGAATACAGTGGCATTCATATAAGAAGTAGCATACATCCAAACTAGATGAGTGCACAAACTTTTCAAATGGAGAAAAGTGAGTGGGATTTATTAAATAAAATAAAAAAAGGCCAAAAACAACTAATAATTTCTTCTTACCTGTACATCTACCAGGGAAATGAGCCGTAAAAGCAACTCTAGCATTTTCTTACAAGGCTGGGACTCTCCTTGCCAATTCTTCCACAGATCAACCTCCTGAGTCAAAACTTCTCTGCAGAGATTATTAGCTTTCTCGATAAGAGTATGGATAGTGTAAAATATAGCCGAACTTCCTGCAGGAAGATGCCGAACCAAGGCTGCAACTCCAGAAGCCATACCATCAAAAGGAGTAATGTCAGGATAGCCCTACATTCATATCAAAGAACAAATTCAGTACCTATTTTCAATGATAAATATCAAGCTTGACTATCATGGCCTTCAGGAGCTTTATATACCTCTAGAGATCTTTGTATGTAATAAAAAACCAGTTGCTCCTTCAATAACACTCTTTCATCATGATTAGCATCCTTCCCAGATGATATGAATGCCACAAACATTGAATGTGAGGCTCGTGCAACTTTTCCATTTGGATGTCCCATGTATCTAATCACATTTGTAATAAGGAACCATTATTAACATCAGACTCTAAAAGATGAGCTTCTCAAAAACCGTAGTTATTTAATAAAGGATACAAGAACATAATTGGAGCTACAATCTTTCGAAATGTGAGGTCGGGCAAACGTTCAACACAAGTTGGAATAACCCGTAGATAAAACAATATGCGAGCAGTCTGCACTTCATCCTTGTACCATTGATATTCCATTTTCTGCAAGTAGGAAAAGCCTGTAAGACAAGAATTGAGATTTTACCCAGAAAAAAAGTTAGAATGTCATTAAGATTAAAAAGAGAACAACTCACTACAGGACTTAACATCCTTAATTCTAGAACTTAACAACAAAATTCATAATGGTGGTTATTAAACATTTATATATACCTTTTTGATTTGTCAAGTCAGCATAAGAAGGCATTGATTCCACAAAAGACACACAGGCAGACTCATACTCCTGAACACTCACAACAACCCCTCGAATTGTGTCCATATATTCTGGTAAACGCATACGCCGGAAATACTCCACACAAGAGAATGAAACCAGTATTCTTATTGAAATTTCCATCTGATTTTCCCTTGCGAATTTTGAATTTAACCTGTACTTTGTGACAGCCAATGCAAAAACTACAACCATAAGAAAAGCAGATTCGGTGATTTTCTCCAAATCCCCAAGCAACTCAGCTTCCCTGCCTCGAAGCATCAAAGCAACCTGCCGGTGCCCCAAGTAAATATTCTGACAATAGGCCCATATAAGATTCTCCACAACACCCTTGTTCTCTTCATCTACTGAGACATACTGGTTGCAGAAAACCCCTGTTATGGCCCCAGCTTCCTTGAAGGGGACACTGCCCAGGTGTTCTTTGACTTCATTAACCATCAGTCCTGCCAAATTGTCATGTGGGTGATTGAGAATTTTTGTATAGAACTTTTGTAAGGGAAAGATTTCAGTCAACAATGCTGAAGCAAGGCATGAGAGAAGAGAGGCTCGACAAGAAACTGGACCACTTCGAACCAAAGCTAATGAAACACACTGTAGGAGAAAACCAACTTCTGGATCATTAACCAAATTAGTAAAACCTCCCGTTTTAGATATTAAATCTCTTGTCACTGCTTCAATTCTTTCCTCTGCAGAAGTCCTTAGACTCGAAACAGCATCCAGCCCTACACCACTCGGTATAGTTTTACTGGCAGCCCTCAGTACTCCAGCTGCAGCCATGACCACAGCAAATGGAAGGTAGCTTACCTTTGAAATCTCTAGAAACTCTTCGGAAAAAACATCAATTTTGTCCAAAGAACATGAATTGATGAAACTAGATAGAACCCATTCAATCAAATGCAAAATGATGAGCCCATGAGAAACATTGCCATGGGGACCACCGTCCTTACCCCAAATTCCCAGCAAAGAATTCAAAATTTGGGCAAAATGAGCCTTCCCAGAAGAGGATAGCGCATAGCCAATCCCTCCAAGAATATCAGGAATAAGTTCTTCGGATGATCCAATTAACTGATATTCTTCTTCCAAAAGCCTACAGAGCAACTCTAAGCAGACTGTTTTGGAGTGTTCAGATGCAACTCGTACAACAGAAAAGGCACCCAAGAGGAGAATGCCTTGGGAGAATAAGGAAGAACTCTTTCTAGTATCAAATTGGATGGAGAAAAGCCTTGCAACAACTTCGACAGCAGAATCAACAAGCACTGAGGAAGGCTTGGTTGATTTCCTGACCCAGATATAAAGGAGTCTGAGAAAGAGAGGGTATGATTCATGAGGAAGAGAGAGGTTTGAAGAAGAAAGAATGGCGAGAAGAAGCCTTGCTTGCGGGTCTGCAACATACAGGGAGGATTGGGAATCAAAAAGGGTTCTCAGAGATTGGAAGTGATTGGGGTGAAATGATTGGTATTGAAGAGAATCCCTCAGCTCCGTCCACGCCTGAATAATGGCACGGGCAGACACAGAGGAAGGGCGTCCAGAGCTGATGCTGATGCTGCTGCCACTACCACTATGGCTCCTCAGCCACTCTTCAAGAAAAGGGGTTTGAGCTTGTTTTGCCATCTTATCATTTCCCAACGGTATAACTGCAGAGGAAATTTCATAATACAAACCCACACATAAAACACAGAATGATTCAATATAAAACACCCAATATTGAATCCTATTACTAAATATGATTCTACACCAATGTGCACAAGCATGAAACCTAACATTTATGTCAAACAAACACACAAACTTGTAAATTCAACCAACAAATAGTTACATCCAAATCCCAAATTTAGTATATTTCACTCTTCTGCCATTCTGGAGCATTGAAATCTATAATCAGAAATGTACTAGAAGGGCGCGTTTGTCCAGAGTTTCTTCAAAATCCGAATACCACATAGCTAAATGAGAAGGATTTGAAGAACAAGTTACGCCCACAACATGTTCGAAAAAATTAACACTCGAGTAAAGGTTGCTAGAAATAGTTTTGTTCTCCAAAGCTCCATTCAAGCCATTGGAAAAAGCAACCTGAAGCAAGTTGGGAGAGTTTAAGCTTTTAATATTCCCTCGAAATATGCATAAAAAAATTTTAAAAAAAAATCCAGAGAAACAAACGGAACATAATAGAAACTCTCCCACAGAAAAATGATTGAATTTTAAAATGAATGCAACAAGAAAGCTAGGTTTTTGCTAGAGATACAATATTGTAGTTTTTTTCATGTTATCTGAAATTATTCAAAATTCTGGAAATTTTCAGGAAAATAGAAACAGAGGAGAAAAGGGCAGGAAGTTAGAAAACTTACCGAAAAAAGGAAAAAGAAAAATGCGTGCGCAGTGTTTTCGAGTTTCTCAGTTCCCCTTCTATCGTGCACTGGTTTGATCGTCTTGGGCTGCAAATGGGAGTTGGGTTTTAGCTTGTGTTTCTCTTTGAAATTTGGAGTTGATCCTCTCAACCAAAGGTGTCGTGGTGTAGTTGGTTATCACGTCAGTCTAACACACTGAAGGTCTCCGGTTCAAGTCCGGGCGACGCCATTATTTTACATAACTTTTCGATCCCCAAAATATTTTTCAATCCAAATTGGAGATGCTACCCAAAAACATAAGAGTTTTAAAAAATAGTTTATCAAAACTAAGGGCTCGTTTGGGGGGGTGTTTTTAAAAATTTGTTTTTGAAATAAAGAACCAAAAACAATTTTTTATAAATTTTTAAAAATTAGAGTGTTTGACAAGAATCAAGATGTTTTAAAAAATAAGAAACTTGTTTAGATAAAAGAATTTGTATTGTTTTTAAATATAATGTATTACTTTTATTTTATAAAAAAATTATAAAATTAATTTATAATAATATGAAATCAAATTCAAGTTAAATCTTATTAAAAAATAAAAATTAAATGTACAATTATATATAAGTTAAGGATAAATAATTTTTTAAATTATGAAACAATATTTTTTGTTGTAGTGAAACAAAAATTTTTATAAGATAAAAATAATTTTAATATTCATTTTTAATACAAGTCAATTAATTACTTTAATTAATTTTTTAAAAATGTTTGTTTGATATTTCTTATGCTTTTTTTAGAAACTTTTCTAAAGTTAAAGAATAAAAAAAAGTGTTTTTAATGTTTTATAAAGTTAAGGATATTTGGTAAGTTGTTATTATTATAAAAGGATTTTAAAAATAAAAAACAAATAGACTTGTTCATAAATTGTTTTTTTATTATTTTGATTTTGTAAAAATGTTTTAAATTCAATTCATATAATATTAATTAATTAAATTTAATTGAAGTCTTATTAAAAATGAAAAATAATTTTTTAATTACAAATAAATTAAAAAATATAGTTTTTAGTAAAACATAAAAAGTAATATTATAATAAAATCATAAATTATATTTTTAGTAGAAAATATACTATTTTATTACATGTTATAAAAAAAATATTTTATTACATTAATAAATTTTTGGTATTAATGAGTTTATTATTTAAGTTTTAAATTATTTTTAAAAATTAATAAACTTGTTAACAAATCTACCGCATTAAGTCTTGTTTAATTTGGAATTAATTTGCCTAGCAAAAAAAAATTAAACAATAATAATTTTGTGTAGAAGATAAATAATAGAGTGTATGTGTTTTTCTATTGTTTTTAAAAACCGATGAATACAATTCTTACTTGTTCTCTAAAAGTTGTTTTTTATTTCACTTTGTTTTTAAAATCTAGAAACAAAAAACAATAACCAAACAGTCTTATGAATTTTTAAAAATTGTTTTCTATTTTTAAAAATAAAAAATTATTTTTAAAAACTCCGCCAAATAGACTCTTTAGTATTTTATAAAATAAAAGTTTATTTAAAAACCTAAAATATTTTTAACTTATTTTAAATAAATTTAAATAAATTTTAAAAATATTTTTAAATAAAATTATTTTTAGAAAATAATAGAAAATAACTAAAATATGTTTTTTTGAAAACACTATGTGTTCTGTTCTTGAAAACAAAAACAAAAACAAAATCGAAAAATAGTTGTCAAATAAACCTATAATCTCCCATCAAATAAAACTTTGATATCATGTCAAATTATCAATTTTTCAAAAAGTTTAATCTTACAAATTTTAGAATTAACAATGTATGTTACACTCTTTAACAGAAAGTTTAAAATGTATTTTGTTGGAATTTTGTAAAATTTTACAAAGTCATTTTGTTATTAGTAAACAAAAGTATGTGATATTTAATCAATGGAGTATTGTTGATTGAAAAAGTTGTATTTAAAAGTTGAGTTTGAATTAGGGAATACGATTCATACTTCTGGGGACCTCCATCACGTGTACCTTTACGCGTTTGTCCATATGGTAGTACCCGTATTGGTCATCCTCCACATGTTTGTCCACGTGTACCTCCACGCGTCTGTCCATGTGACAGTACCCGTGTCAGTCCGTGTGTCACTCCCTCTAATACTGTTCGGACAACCATTGAACTATCTAGGAGTGTTCTGTCCGGATTGTATGGGTTCACTAAGCGGACAACATCTTTTTGTCAACCCCCAAATCCTTCTTGATACGTAAAATGACGACCATATGACATAGGAGTAACTAATGAGACCTTCTCCCATTCTTACGTCTACATCAGTGAACCGTCACACCATGTCTCATACCTTCAACAGGTTGAAGCGACGGCAAACTGCATCATGATGTACCATATAACGGAGTTACCAGTTGCCTTGAACTACAATGAGTGTCATGTCACTTACTGAAAAGTCATCATTACAATTTAGGTCAAGGTCCCAACCCAGCATTATAATACTTTCCCCTTTTAGCACTATACAAACTCTTCTAAAACAAAACCTAGGTATGCAAGACCAGAGGGCTACCCTATTTACTCTCATCTTTAAAGGTTCGTACCCATTTTGTGCCTAACTTGAGTTTCGGAGGGCATGTTCGAACAACCTGTTTAGACATTCTTTGTGCAGGGAAGAAGTTGGCCTAGTCTCCGATTGCTAGGAAGAAGCTTCCACGGTCGAAGCTACCTTCAATTGACCTAATATCAACATTTCAGTTGACTTGGTATCAAAAATACTAGCGTCCAAAAAAATTCGCACAATTGACAAATAAGTGGAAATGTACATTGTTTTAATGAATTAAATTTAGCTTCTTAGAAAGTAGATTCTAAGAGATTGTATATTAACCTTAACATCCACTGCTCCAACTCATGTACGGTCAGAGTAGAACAAAGTTGATTGTGACATTAACATAGATGGGAATCCCTCAGGTTCCTTGGTCTTGAGAGCTTCATACGGTTGATCTCAAGGGAGACAAGGCTCAATCAATGGTTGTCCCCCTGTACCTTACATTGAAATTAATCTGCCTCCCTCCTCTTAATTTTGCCCATCCCATCCCCCATTTGCTTAGACTGTTTCATTAATTAAATATTAAAAAATAAAAATAAAAAATAAAAGAGAGCACGTGTTCACGTGGAGGAAGAGAACGGAAGCTGAAGTGGGTGATCTTTCTTCGTCACGTTCAGTTTTTGGGCGTTTTCCCCAATTCACTGTACCCACCTCAGTCGCTCTCCCATCGTACTCTCCGCAGTGCCTTCAATACACGCGCCACGCATGCGAGTGGGACCAGAATCCAGAAGGCTGACTGCAAGCCCACTAGGTGGCTGAGCTACAAAGAAAGTGGGACCCAGAGTCTAATGCGGACAGTGGGGTCCAGGGCTCAGAGCAGAACCGTGACGCGTTTTTCCATGCAAAAATCTGACATGTCAGGAGACTTGCAGGCCAACTTTTAAAGACAAGAGAGAGAGAGGACAACGAGTACGTGGCACTGCCCAGTACTCCATTGTCTTCCTTCACTGCATTTTTTTTGGGGGAGCTTTTAAGCTGTTTCCAAGGGCACCCATCATCCCCATTTTGCCTCATTAGTCCATTTAGCCCCTTTGTGTTCCTGAACTTGCAGTGCCACTACTATTACTTTCAGAGTCTGTTCGAGTTTTGATGCCCACTTATGATGATGGACTCCCATAACCCACCTTCCAAGATTGCCCGCCTTTCAGGTTCTGGTACTCTCATTCTGTTTGTTTGTTGGGGTTTTATTTATTTAAACTTTTTGAATTTTGAATTTTGATGTCTCAGTTTTCGGTTTTTGTTTCAGGGTCACCTCCAATTGGGTTGGGTCTTGAACTTGGACGTGGATCTGGGGATATGCTTGGCTGCACAAAGTCCTGTGGGTTCACGTTTCTCCAGTTGCAGGAACTGGAGCACCAGGCTCTCATCTACAAATACATGGAAGCGGGGCTTCCAGTGCCTTATCATCTAGTTTATCCGATATGGAAGAGTGTAGCTTGCTCTCTCGGGGGTCTCACTGCTGGGGCGTATCAACACCACCCTGGCTGTAAGTGCCTGGAACTGCTCTTCGGTTTTTGGTTATGGGTTTCATTTGCTGTCCAGTTTTTAGTGCCAATTTAGGAGAGATTTGATTTGGGGTTGGTGTGTTTGTTCTGACAGTGGGTTTATTTTGGTGTTCTCAGTTCTGGGTTTGAGTCCTTTGTATTTGGACTATAAAAACAGCATGGATCCAGAGCCAGGGAGATGTAGAAGAACGGATGGGAAGAAATGGAGGTGTAGCAAAGAAGCAGTCCCGGATCAGAAGTACTGTGAGCGGCACATGCACAGAGGCCGTCAGCGTTCAAGAAAGCATGTGGAAGCTTCCCAACTTGGCGCTAGGACAGCTACTTCTGCTCTTAATAACACAGTCAGAGATGCTGTCACCTCAAACACCAATCTCTCAATTTCACTCCCAGTGAGCAGCACCACAAATGACATCTCCCCCAAGAGTGTTCTTCAACTGGGTGCTCAGAAAACTGAACCCTCTTAGTGGAGTTTGGATGTAAGGAATTTTCCATAAATTTTTCTCAGAAAATCTTAGTGTTCTGTGCTGCGTCTGTGTCTGGGGCCAACAAGGGTTCTGAGAATGGTTGGTTGAGGGATTGTTTCAAACAGGAGAGACATTGTTGTTGTTTGTGGGTGTGGTCCGGTGGAGGACTGGAAATCATGGCCATGGGCTCCACCCACCATGAATCACCTTTAGCTTCGAAATCAGGACATTTTCAAACCAAGTAGATCTACATGTTTGTTACTTTATGGTTCAATTTGTGTCTGCCTCTTATTTCTTTACTTAAAATGGACATATATTCCAACTATCTAATCAAACCTAGCTGCAACGTAAAATTAAGTTAACATACGGTGAAAAAAAGAAACGCTTCACTATTAAGATTACTTTTTGTTGCGATATAGTAGTTGCGAAATTATATTTTTAATATAAGTGAAAGTGTTTTTCATAGTAATTTTCGAAAACCTTTTTAGATTTTTTAATATTTAAATGATAGAAAATTTTAAAAATATATTTTACAATAATTTTAAGATAATGTTTTTAGCATTTCTAATATTTAAAAATATAAACATTTTTAAATATTAAAAAAAAGACTAAAATCATCTTTAAATGTTCTCTTTAAGTGTTATAAATGCTATAAAAGCCTTTTAAAATCACTAGAAAACTGGCTAAAAAAAATTGAGATGAGATGAGTTGAGTTGGATATTTTCCAACCCAACAAAATATAAGTCAAAGTTCATTGAAGATTGGTATCTTTCTTTCATTATGTTTTCGATTGAATTATAATTGCAAAATTTATTAATAATATGTTTGGAATATGAGAAGAGAGAATGAAAATTGTAATTTATTTAAATTTCCATTCATTAGTGTCTTTATATGCTATTTATTAAAAACGGTGATAAGAGTAAAAAAAAAACTGATTATCATGGAAATTAAAACTGACTTTTATTATTAAAAATTTAATTTACTTCTTTTATGAGATATTATGAATAATTTAGTTGCCTTTCTCATTTTTATTCATAATTTCAAATGCTCCGTTACATTGGAGGCTCTTTTCCCGTCGAGCGAAGTAAATTCTTGGCCTAGTGAAGTCCGGAAGGGATCAAACCACGCAAACCGCCGGTCTAAGCTAAATGGATTGATCCATGAATGAGGCAGGGCCCAACTGTGGGTAGAAGCCCGCCGAACCCAGCTTCGGCTTGCTTGTTAGGAAGGCCCAAATCTGGTTTTGGCCCTAAAAATTGGATATCCAAGTAAATACACGAAACCCTCCAAATCAGGTCATGAAGGCAAATCCCTCTAGGTCTCGTTTATGATAATTTCCTTCTTTTTTTTTTTTCTTACATAAGTCAAAATAATGTGAAAAAATGTCAAAATTTGGGGTATATAATATTCCAGCTAAAAATTAGGGAAAAAATGATCTCAAATCTCGCATATCATATTTCTAAAATTTTTGGAAAATTTTGAAGAAAAGAGTAGGGTTAAAATGGGTTCCCGGGTTATGGATCCGGAACCCGGTGATCACTGCCTACAATTCAGGGTATGTGAATGTGGCAATGAGATTGAATGCTACACGTGACAACTCGCACGTGTGCAGTTCCTACCGGAATTTTTTTTAAATTATTGGATTTCAGAAAAAGAAGGAAAATAAAAAAGAAAATCTAGTCAGACCACAGTCACCACATACGATCCAATACCGACACTTGACTACATTAAGCCCGCGTCACGAGGAGTCTCATTATGTGTTTTTTTTTTTTAATATTCCCATACCCCTTTCTTTCTCATCCGACGGCCCAGTTCGTGTCCTCTTCTCACAAATCTAAATATCTGCCGTTGGATTAGATCACGTCGCACCCATTGTTGTACACCTCAGCACATCTTATCAACGCCGTCGTCATCTTCTTCCCAGTCTTTCCCCTCCCACCTATCAGATCTGAACACGCTGTTAGCCTGTTACTCTCTCTCTCGGGTTTTTAAGGGGGAAGAAGCGATAATAAAGGTCGAGAGAGAAAGTAAGGTGGTGTGCCAGTTTTCCCCTTTAGGAGGAGAGGCGATGGTGGAGGCGCAGACATGGACAACGAGGAGGGGGAGCAATCCGAGGCTGGAGACGACGGAGCAAGTGGTGGACATTCCGGCGACGCCGCCGGGGGGCGTGCGGAATAGCGGCAACGCCATTGGATCGTTCCTGTCGCCGAATGTGTTGACGGCTCTGATAATTGCGTCTTGGTATTTGTCAAACATCGGCGTCCTCCTCCTCAACAAGTATCTCCTCAGCTTCTATGGCTACCGCTACCCAATCTTCCTGACCATGCTCCACATGCTATCGTGCGCTGGATACAGCTACGCCGCCATCAACTGGCTTGAGCTTGTACCCCTCCAGCACATTCTGTCTCGCCGTCAGTTCCTCAAGATCTTCGCCCTCAGCGCCATCTTCTGCTTCTCCGTTGTCTGCGGCAATACCTCTCTGAGATACCTTCCGGTGTCGTTCAATCAGGCCATTGGGGCAACGACGCCGTTCTTCACCGCAATTTTCGCCTTCTTGATTACTTGCAAGAAGGAGACTGGTGAGGTGTATTTGGCACTGTTGCCGGTGGTGTTCGGCATCGTTTTGGCGAGTAACAGTGAGCCATTGTTCCATCTGTTTGGGTTTTTGATTTGCATTGGATCCACTGCTGGGCGTGCTCTGAAATCAGTGGTTCAGGGGATATTGTTGACATCTGAGGCTGAGAAGCTCCACTCAATGAATTTGCTGCTGTATATGGCTCCAATGGCGGCTTTGATTCTACTCCCGTTTACTCTTTACATAGAGGGAAATGTGGCCGCTTTCACGGTGGAGAAAGCCAGGGGGGATTCCTTTATCATATTTTTGTTGATTGGGAATGCGACGGTGGCGTATTTGGTGAACTTGACCAACTTTTTGGTCACAAAGCACACCAGTGCATTGACACTGCAGGTGCTGGGGAATGCCAAAGCGGCGGTAGCAGCAGTAGTGTCGGTGTTGATTTTCCGGAATCCGGTGACGGTGATGGGAATAACTGGCTTTGCTGTTACAATAATGGGGGTGGTGCTTTACAGCGAGGCGAAGAAGAGATCCAAAGTTACAACTCATTGACAATGAAAATTGATTCCATACACGGGTGCGGCTCTGTCTTTTACTTTATTCATCGCTTTTGCTTTTGAATTCTAATTAGGCTTTGTTGGAAGGGGAAGAAAAGAAAGAAGGGAAATTTGGATAGGAAGAATGAGGGATTCGATTCGATTGTATAGGATGATGCAGTAAAAGTAAAGGGTTATGCTCTTTTCTTTTCTTTTCAGTTTTCTTCAATTTGTTCTTCAATGGGGTAGTTCAAGAGAATAAAATTCTCTCACTTTCCCCTGCATGCAATCTTATGTATTGTTTGCTGAACTTAGAACACACAAGAACACTCCACTTCATTTTGTTAAACATTTTTATTTTCTGTTATTATGCCGTCTCATTCTTTTATCTAGAGATTTTTTGGCGCTTTCTCTGCATCCATTTTGGGTCTGTATCCATGTTTGGTATAGAGCTCTTTGGCTTGTTTGTTGTTCTCTCACTGTATGCTGAATGTGCTCTTTCCCCGTTTTAGAGGCCATCGAGTTGAGAACGAAATCGGGACCTATTTGGATGTTTTATGGAGGTTGAGTGGCTTACTTCTGTTTTACGTAGCATTTGTCTAGACATTGTTGTGGTCTATCTTTAGGTATATTTACAAAATGATGATGAAGTCATCTGATACACTTATCTTCCAAATGAGGAGGGAAATCCATACGCACCCCACCCCTAAGAAATATCTCAATCACCAATTAGCATCAAGATTTTAAGGGATCTACGAGAAAGAAAGAAGCCATGTGTTAAGTTTTGACAAGAATGGCCATAAGATTCCAATTTTCTTTTCTGGGCAACTTGGCTGGTGATGAATGGATCGATTGGAACTGAGCTTCTGCTTAATTATTGCAAGATGATATTACTTTTGGTATGTCATGGTTCCCATATGCTTCTCAACATGTTCTAAAAAGTGGTTAATTTTTATGGTTCACTCAACCAGAAGTTTATGTCAATGGACATGGATTTAGGAGATCTAGATAATTTCATAGACTCCCAGGAAGTGAATCCGAACCATGTTACTCAAAATTCATGTTGCTTGGTGTCTTAGATTCAGTTTTTCCTGAACAAACACTTCCCTTGTTTGATCTCTTTTTGACGTAGAATTGAAGTCAGATGACTACGGAAGCACAATTATTAAAATGAAAGTTTATGACAGCTTCTAGAACATATATTAAACATTGGCTAGTGCTCCACGTGGTAAAGGTTTGAGCTTTGCTAGACTTGATCACTTTGTCGGTGGGTCAACCTTCATGGAATTAGAGGCAAGTGGGGCTCTTGCACTAGTTAGAAAAAACATGTTCAAGATGTAGGAGAGTCTTTGATGGGCTTTTGGAGATGTAGAGATTCATTCTCTGGTTCATGTTGAGATTATCTTTTGAAGTTCCAGAAATTTAAATCTTTCTCATCATTTTAGTATTGATGCTATAACTAATAATTATCTTTTTAATTTTAGGTGAATTTGTTGGCTAGTTGAAGTGACAGAAACATTTTCATCTGTTTGTCCAACCAGCTATTTGTGTAAAGTAACCCTCATCTGGCTAGGCTATAGATTGAGAGTCCCAAATTTTGGTTCAGGTGTCTCACCGAATCTTACGATCAATACGGCATTTTCTTTCCTATTCTGCATTTGTTCTAATTTTGTGGGAGTAGCCCAGGCAATTTGCCATTCATGGGTTGCATTATCAGCAGTGGTGGGGACCTGTAGACATGCCACTTGCTTAATATTTGGAGTTAGTTGAGATTTCTTTGTCAGATTAACTTGTCTTCGATTAATATGCTAGTTGAAGAGTTAAGTAGTTACTCTTGGCCGATCAGGATTTGGTTGCTGTTGGATCTCATCTTTGACCAAAGGGTAGATTTGTTCATAATATCTTGAGCATACAAAACCTTCCATACACAACATAATAATAACATTCCGTAAAAGAGAAGAAATAAAAGCAAAGAATATATATGATGAAGACTGCAATACTTTTAGACCATGATCATGGCCAGAATACAAAATACCTACGATGAAGCTGCTGATTTGGGGTTGGGTTGGGACTGGGAGCATCATCACTATCCGAAGGTGAAGCTGCTGGAGACACCAACTGAGGGAGGACAGTTACGGCAAGTTTCTGGTTTCCGGCCTCACAGTGCTCACCAACTACGCAAGTATGCCATTTTCTTCCTGCCGTAGCAAGTGTATTTACATCATTGCCGGTTGTTAGAGCTTCAGTATCTGCGGGCATCACAGTCTGTTGGAAGGCAGTTCCATCTACTCTGGCCCCATTGTGGGCTCCCTTTGGGTAGTTAAAAACTGCACCATAAAAATTTGATTAGGTCCGCAAGTATTTGAGTACTTTGGATTTCAAAATATTTCTAATAAAATTCAACACTATTTTGGGGCCTGACAAAAGACAATGCTTGGTTTATAAATGTTTGGTAGATTTTTTAGTAGTGACCAACGGAGTTTTCTCCGACTCGGAAATCTTTCTTTCCCCTCAGCCAAAGCCTGATAATCAAAATCAATCCAACTACTTTTTGTCCCCCACAATGAGTTCATTTGCCAAAGCACAAGGAGCATGAACTGCAACAATGGCTACATAATCAACACTTGCTTACAGGCCATTAGAAATATTTATCAGACGTAGAAGTCTTCTTTGCCTGCTTAGTTCACCTTGGGTGGTTACTGGCATGCTTACTCCAACGGGCTGAAATGGGTTCTATCTATAGAGTTTGGGATGAGGAAACTGGCCAGCTAGGGGCGGCACCGCTGCCAATGGGCACACAGCGCACCAAATGTTTATGCCAAGCTCATTTTTAACTCCGGCAATGCTGGTGAGCAAGTTAAAATAATGGAATAACAATAAGCTACAAAATTTGTTTAATATGTTTATTTGATGTTTTAATTGTGTTATACGTTGTGATTTGATGATCAGCTCATGGTGAGATAAGATCCTATTTAGAGTAGTCTAATCTTAATATTCACCATCTAGAAACTTAGTATGTATGAATCTTTTAAACGCAACATTACCCATTAATGACCAAATCCAGAACAGTACAAGATTCAGATTCATTAAGAACATAAACTGCAAACCACAAGTTGGCAAAACCAAACAAGACACTTGTGAGTTCAAACCAAGAAGATGTAAGAAAAATGTTTGCATCACTTCATCCAACACTAAATCATGACTATCGAAGCATCCCTCCGTGATATCTAGAGGCAGTGCTTGTATTTGCGGCTGCAGTAAACCGGGGCTGAGGGGGCAGGAGCCGGTGAAGGTGAGGGCAAAGGTGACAAAGATCCCAATTGAGGTTGCACAGTTATGGAGAGCTTCATGTTTCCTAAGGCACAGTGTTTGGCAACACCGCAAATGTACCATTTATTTCCTGGGGTGGCAAGGGTAATCACATCATTTCCAGTGGTAAGAGCCTCATTTGCAGGTGGGATTGAGCACTGCTGGAAGGCAGTTCCATTGACTTTGAACACATTGTGAGCTCCCTTCTTGTAATTAAAAACTGCACCTAGGATTTTGAATAAGATACAGTAGTGAATATATTAAAGCAACGTAGTGGAAGTGTTTAGAAAAGCTTATTTACCAAGCTTGTCACCAACTTGGAAGTGTTTATCCTGAGCCCAAGCCTGGTAATCGAAGTTGGTTGTCCAACCAGTGCTATCTCCAACGATGAACTCCTTTCCCAGAATGGAAGGAAGAAAAACTGCGGCCATGGCAATGATGATGAAGGCTTTGGTAGAGGCCATTAGTGATTTTATCGAATCCACAGACTCTATAACCTGAGATGGGTTTAATTCAAGTGCTTGTGCCACAGAGTTGATGAGGTGCCCATTTATAGGCCAAGTGATCGTGCAATGATACACAGAAAAAGACACTGGAATCCCACCACCTTGGGACGGCCGGGCATGACCAGTTCAATTGCTATCAATTTTTGTAGTTATTTCTATGGCCTATTGATTTGGTCATCTCTCAATTCTCAGGCGAGGTTGAGCTCTAGGCAATTATAATCAGACTTGTTAAATTGAATTTGTCGGTTGGATTTGTAATCAGTTTGAAGTTGGATCTTAATTGGGCGGCAGTTGGATTTTGAAGGACTTGAACTCTCCGAAGAATATGTGGCTTGGTCTAATTTGTGAAGGAACGAAAACAAATTGATGTCTCTTCCCCTCTTCTCCTATACTTTTTTAAAAGATTAAAACAATATTGCTATTAAAAAAATTTATAATTATTGATCCATAATTGTATTCGTTATCAGCATTCAAAAGCGGCAATAGGATCAACCAACATATATCATCTAAGAGTAGACTCTGCTAATATATGGCATCAACAAGGACATCAATGTTTTTTTTTTTTTTTTTTAAATTTTTTTAACTATATTTATAAGAAAACAGCCTTAAATTTTTCCTCCCAAGAATAATTAGAAATGATTTAAATAATGATGTTCTTTTGGCCTATGTTTGGATTATGAAAAAGTACTACAAAAAGGAAAAAATAAAAAATAAAAAAAAAAGAAAGGAAAATGATTTTCTTATATTTGATTTTAGTGTGGATAATAGTTAAAAATAAGATCAAATATAAATAAAATTAATTACAAACTTATGTATTTTTAAATTATTTAATTTTTAATATAAAAAAGATAAAATAAATAAATGAATTTGAAATAGTATATAAAAATAATTTATTAAATTTAAATCTAGTTTTTATTTTTATTTTTTTTTCTTTTACTTTTCTCCTCCATTTCATATCCTTTGTATTTTCTCTTCTTTTTTTTTAAAATTAAACATAACCTAAAACTTTCACATTCAACTAAAATTATTATGCAATAGCAATATGGGATAACATAATATCTCTATTTTTCCACATACTTATAATTGCTATTGTTAGAATTAAGTCCAAATAAATTTGATACACCTTATTGGCTTAAATAAATATCTCAAGTCTATATCAAAAGTAGTTTAAAATAGTGTTAAGAGTTTTGTTTTCTTCCCTCAATTTATTGACTTCATGTTTAAGTCCAAAAAAATAAAGCTACCCCAATCCCACTGGGAGGTATATTTATTGGGAGAAGTGTGAAAAAAAAAAAAAGGGCCTCTAAAAAAATTAACACCATTCAAGTCAAAGTAGTAGCTATATTGTTAAACCTATATGGCCTTAAGTTACATGAAATCCTAGGATTTGACTAATCTGAGGCCTATAATGTGTGGAAGAGCTTAACGATTATTTTAGTCTTTTAACCTAATCACTCATTGCCAATTTTATATGCATATATATAGCCAGTAGAAAATTTGATGGTTTTATTAGATTGCTTAAATAAGGGCCTTCCAATTTCTTTCGACAAGTAGTGTTCTTTACAGAAGGATGAATGGCCTGAGTTCATCACTTGTTTCAGATAATTAGTGTGATAAAAAAGTGACCCGAGACTTTCTTTTGGCAAAACAAACATGACTACAAGTTGACATCTATTGATACTCGCTTTGTTGCTTACATGGTTACATGTAACCCTGTCTTAACATTTGAGTTCTTCCCTTCTGAACTCGTGAAATTAAATGCTGAAAGCTCTCATCTTCTTCCAAGCTGATCACTCAGTTCCTAATACTAGGAAGCCCCTAAGCCACAAATATTTTTTATTTGCTCTCACGAGATGCATGTCCCTCGAAAGATGAAAGACCCACCCTTTCTATAGAAAGTAGTGGCTCCCATTTCTTCTATCAAACAACCACCACCACCTAAACAAGTGCAGCTTGTTCTCCCTCTTCTCGTGACCCTTTATTCACACGCATACACCATGTAAAACTATCATATATAGGGTATAAAAAAAACCAAGGACGAGGACAAGCTGAAGGACTCTGAACTTGGGTTTAGTTTGTTGAGCCTTTGAAGAAGCAAGCATGGACAGAAGACCGACTTCTCCAAGCTCTCTTGAGACTCATTTTGTAGATATCCATGAAGTCCTCCCTGAAGAAAAGGAAGGAACGACGGCGGATAAAGGGGAGAAGCCACCAAAAAGGCCCAATAAGTTTCGGGACATGAAGAGATCCCAAAGGAGTTTCAGCAGGCAGGTCTCGTTAGAGACTGGGTTTTCAGTGCTTAATAGAGAGTCTAAAGCCAAAGATGAGAGGCGTGTTCTCAGGAGAAGTGGAAGAAGCTTTGGAGGTTTTGGTGCTACTAACCGAGTTGGTGGGGATGGAAGAAAAGGAGACTTCAGTATCTTCATGACAAAGTCCTCTCTCACTAAGCAGAATTCCTCATTACCTTTGAGAAGGGAAAGTGAGTTGGATTGTCAGAAAAATGATGGTTCGGGAGTTGATGACTCTGTTCCTGCGGGGAGATACTTTGCTGCTCTTAGAGGGCCTGAACTAGACCAAGTCAAGGTAATATACTGATCTTTGCAAACTCTACTTGTAAAATGTTACATTTCTCTCCGGATTGTCTTCCATAGCGCCATTGCTTGTTGCAATGATGATTTGTTGGGTTGTTGAATATGAAAATGTGAGTAGTACTAGTTTCATGGCTAATTCATGCAGAAGTGTTAAAGGTTAGTAATAAGACTTTTCAGATCTCAGAAACAGTAATCAAGACACCTTCTTTTTGGTATAAAAATGAGTCTCTAAAAATCTTCTAGGCTTCTTCTCATTTTCATCAGGTTGACCAAACCATAGAAGCTGATATCATTCTATTTTTATTCTTCTTGTTTTTTCTTTGGTATTTGTTTCATTATAAGAATTGGATAGATAAGTAGAGAGGAAACCCAATCTGTCTCAGATGCTCATGTTTACTAGATCATGTTAAAATTTAGGAGGATCTGGGGGGTGAGTGAAGACCTTCTGTTTGCCTTAATCAACATTCATGTGCTCTAATTTTTATTTTATTTTTTGTGCAGGAATCTGAAGACATTCTCCTCCCAAAAGATGAGCAATGGCCCTTCCTACTTAGATTCCCAATTGGTTGCTTCGGTATCTGTCTAGGCCTTAGCAGCCAAGCCGTCCTATGGCGTGCCCTTGCAACAAGTCCAGCTACCAAATTCCTCCATGTTACCCCCTTCATCAACCTTGCTCTCTGGTTTCTAGCCCTAGCAGTTCTTCTCTCTGTCTCCTTCATCTACATCCTCAAGTGCGTGTTCTACTTTGAAGCTGTCAAAAGAGAATACTTTCATCCCGTCCGAGTCAACTTCTTCTTTGCCCCTTGGGTTGTCTGCATGTTCCTAGCCCTCAGCCTTCCATCCGTTCTTGCTCCTAAAACCCTTCACCCTGTCATTTGGTGTATCTTCATGGCACCTTATTTCTTTCTTGAACTTAAAATCTATGGTCAATGGCTTTCTGGGGGAAAGAGACGTCTCTGTAAGGTAGCCAATCCATCTTCTCATCTCTCAGTAGTTGGAAACTTTGTGGGGGCCATTTTAGCATCCAAGGTGGGGTGGCAGGAAGCTGCTAAGTTTTTGTGGGCAGTTGGCTTTGCGCATTATCTCGTGGTGTTTGTCACATTGTATCAGAGGTTGCCTACCAGTGAAGCATTGCCTAAGGAGCTTCACCCTGTGTATTCCATGTTTATTGCAGCGCCGTCGGCTGCAAGCATTGCTTGGGAAACTATATATGGTGACTTTGATGGGTTGTCGAGGACTTGCTACTTCATTGCATTGTTTCTCTATATATCACTGGTTGTTCGGATCAACTTCTTCAGGGGCTTTAGGTAAGATTTTCCTCTAGTAAATCTATAGCCCTCAAAAGCTTTAATTCAGTGGCCTAGTTTACCATACCAATTTGAAAAAGTCTAACTACACTTACAACAGAGTGATTATTGTTTAGGAGTCTTGTAACCTAAAGCATTCAATAATTTGGGCTTGGATCTGGCTCTTCAGAGAGTAGGCAAAATTTTCATTAGTGTGGATTCAGTGTCAATTGGCTTAATTAGTGCCCTTGGAATTAATCAAAAATATATTTCAATGTTGCATCCATTGATCTTGGATAATTTATAGTAATATAACTGAATTTCATCATTCTTGACTTGCGATATTTACAAGCTAATCTCCACTGAGACGATTGCCCATGTCCTGGAATTTTTTCTTGCCCATTTTAACATGACCAACATGTTTGCAGGTTTTCAGTGGCATGGTGGTCTTACACCTTCCCCATGACAACAGTATCAGTGGCAACCATAAAGTATGCAGAGCAGGTCCCTTCAGTTCTAAGCAAGGGCCTTGCAGTATTTCTTTCATTCATGTCATCAACAATGGTCTCAGTGTTGTTCGTCTCTACACTTCTACATGCCTTTGTTTGGCACACCTTGTTCCCCAATGACCTCGCGATTGCCATTACAAAAAGAAAACATGGCAGGGATAAGAAACCGTTTAAAAAGGCCTACGATATAAGGCGTTGGACTAAGCAGTCTCCTTTGTCCTTTGTTTCAGCCATAACCAAAAATAATTCTGCAGACAAGGGTTTGAATGAGCAGAAGGAAGCAGAGCACTGAGACCCATACTATATACAACCCTATCACCATCCTGTCTCATTAATACAGTTCCTTGCTGTCAACCTAAAATTCTTTCACATTTGTAGCAACATCAGAATGCAGACTTCTTGTAGATAATCATATTGCAGGGAATGATGAATATATCTAGCAGTTTGTTCCATTAATTTAATCCCAGCATCAGTTGTTTACAAGCCGATAAAGATGGCATTCCTTTGAAGGAAAAGCATTGCGCCAAACTTCATGATAAGAATAGAATTGAAAACGAAGAAGAAAAGAGGGCTGATGACACTTCCATATTGTTCATAACATCAAGTTGTTTGCTTTATTAGTACTCAATACAATTAGGACCTCCAGGTCCACCAAACATGGTATTATATCTAAACACATCATCCCAAAATTCACAGTAATTTGCATAATAGCAATTTGGCTTGTTGGGAGTCAGTACCATCGATATATTTTCGGGTTCTGTTAATACATTTGATCCATCCACAAATGCAATATTGCTTACGGAAGCAGTTTTAAAAGCGTTTTTAGGATAGAAATGTCCGCTGCCCATTTGTGGGGAAGGCTGATTTGGAGGGCTGTAAACCTGTCCACCGAACTCTAATTCTGTTGCATGATCCGCCAAATTATTGAATAGTGATCCCGGCCAATACCCAAAATTCACAACCCCTTCAGAGTTGCGTACTATGAACCACCAATTTCCACTAGCAGGATCTTCCATTGAGAAACCACATAAAGCTTGGAGTAAAAATATTGAAAAGAAAAAGCAAAGCAAAGAAACAAATATACCAGTAAATTAGACCTTACCTTGAAAACTAGAGAATTTACGTAATAAATGGATCCACCATAAGTAGAAATGCGAGTAAAGGGCATGCCCATATAATATTGTCGAGTAATTTGTACGAAACCAGGGCAAAGAAGATTGAAGCAACCAGTTTTTTGATGACCATCCGCCTGTTGGTTAATGCTGAGCTTGTTACTAATATGTTGATCAAATGCATTGTGTTAAAGCATATAATGTTTTGAAACTTACAGTCCAAGAACTAGTTAACCGCGGTTTGTCGTCGGAGTACAACGATGGGATAACCTATAGAAGACGAGCAGACTATTTATCAGCGGAAACCTATCAATTATTCCTTGACAATACATGATTTATACATTGTGTTGGCACTTGGTAGCCTTCACAACTGTGAATTGAAAGAGGAACAAAGATTAATACTAACAAATATTCCTAGCTGTATGCTGTTCAGACGGTCTGAATCTGCATTTCTGATCCACATTTCTGATGAACTGAATTGGTCAGCAGAAACATTCGGTTTCCAAATCTCTATAAACGATCTGGCTCCATAGAAGTTGGTAGGCCGGTCTCTGAAGGTCTTAACAGTTGAGAACTGATAACAGAAAATGTTGGGCTTTATGTAATTCACACAGTATTAGTAACCGGTAGTTCATTGATTCAAATAAAACATTAATTTTACTCACATGGTATCCTCCCTCGTTGGATGGAGCTCCATATGACGTTGATAATGTTTTTGCGGCTATCAGATCTTTCTTTCGAGTCCTTCGAACGGGTACCGTCCCATGGGGGCATTGAACTGTTTCAAATTTCACAGGTTCGATGGGCAAATCACTTGCAGGTTTCATACCCTTTGGGAGAGAACTAGGCTCCATCTGCACACACATTTAGGAGCCAAACATAACATTAAGAAGTGCCACCTTGACTATATAGAAGATGACTTGTAAACGAGCACATTACTGAGAATAACTCTTGAAGAAATTAATTTAGAAGAGATTAGAGGCACCTGGATGGTATGATTTTGAAGCAATGGGTGATCAAATGCAAGTTGCTTGTTGATATCAATACAATCAACAGTACTGCCATCCTGGGTCTGAAAATACATGCTACAATTGATCGTCAAGTTCATTTATGATGCTAAAAATTAATAAATAAATTTTTGCAAGAGAAAATTAAAATTTAATTTGAAAAACAAAACCTGAATACTCTTGACGGGTGGTTTGTTCAGGAGCTTGAGTTGCCGTTCCAATTCCAAGTCTTCATCTCTGAAAGCCTTTGCTCCTTCTCCTCTACTTTGCCCTATTAGAATCAGAGCAGAAGCAACTAAAATGGTCACCTTTAGACTCATCCTGGCTAACAAAGTGGAACAAGCATGAAAACCCAGTGTGTATTTAAATTGCCGATGCTCCATTAATGCTGGTTACATATAATTTAAGATGGAGATACATTTGTTTTACCTTTGATTTGAGATAAGCATGCATTTAATATGGCTCTATCCACTAACTGAAAAGCAGACATGCATGAACTGATAAAGAAAAATAAAGTCAATGGAGATGGAGTTCCCAGGCAAGGCCAAAAATTAATTAATACGAGTAGCCATATTAAAACAAAAGAAATTAATAATTAATTAAGATAAAACCTTAACTTTAAAACACTTCAATTTTGAAATACAATGCTTATATTTAATATTGTGGTGTATGACTAGAAGCTTTAATCCACAAATTATTGTAATAACATAAAATAAAAATAAAGGATTTATTATTATTTGTGAAAATATATATATATATATATATAAGTGGAAATGGAACGTATTAAAGTGATTCATCCAAGGTGTTATAAATGTTTCTAGAAACAACTAATATCAATGAACTAAAAATCTAGCTTAGTGGCATAGGTTTCAAAACCATAAAGCTAGTTTATTAATCAAAGAACTAATTTTTTACATTATTATTACATGTGCTAATGACCAAAATTTTGTGGGTGACAATTCCTATTGGTAGGTAAATCATATTTGTACCGTGTCAAAGAATAAACATTCTACTAAATAAGTCAATCCAATCACGACATAAATAATAAATAATTTAAAATTATAAACTCAAAAAATCATAATTATTAAACAAATAACATGCATATGTCTATTTAATTAATTTAATAATCAAATCCCCTTATTTAATAATTACGTAGAGTTAAGTCTTATATAAAATTATTTGATTAATGTTCTAATAAGACATATTTATAACTTGATTGATATATGAGTCAAAAGCAAATTTAAAATTAGTTAAATATGTGTTAAATAGTTTGAAATTATAATTAAGTTAATCCAATAGGATTATTAAATGAATCGGTTCAAATCAAAATCATATTACGTAAATTGATCCAAAAAATATATCTATTTATCAAACAAGTTAATATGAATTTAACCCACAGACGATTCTAATCAACCTGAACTTGTTGATGCATAATGATGCAAAAAAATAGGCAACATGATGAGCCGTGTCTCTCTAGTCAATGGATGTTCACTTGGGAGTGATGGGTTGCAGGTTAGCCTGTGGACATATGATCAACCCTTTTCTTCACTCATCAATTAATGAATATCATGGTGCCCATGGGCCCTACTTCTCCCACTAATGCATGACTTCGTCTCCAAGTAATCAATGAGTTGCTATATCTAATCAAAATTACAAGAGAATAATCAATGAGTTTCAGTGTTGGTGATCATGGAGAAATGCAAGTTCTTGGCTCAGACTTAGCTTGTTGAATTTTGGTGAAGCTTTCTCTACTCAATTTCGTGATTGTCTTCCACTTGATTTTAGAATTGGCCGTGTTATATATCTTTCTGACGCCCATGATGATGATGATGACCATGCTGACGATGGAGATGAAAACAAGGACGTCTCCGGTGAAGGTTCGGGGAGAGTGGAAGATAAAATGGAAACATTGATTGCTGCATCCGAGGCACCTGCGAGTCTCCGTCTGATGAAAAATTCAAGTGGCAAGGCTCGCCTCCATTTACGACTGTGGCACTGATAAGTTCAGGTACCATATATCCAAAACTCGGTTAGTTTCCAATTAATACGTGCATTCTCAAATGCTGTATAATTTCCTCATTGTGCCAAAGTTTTTGCCATACTTGTGCTCTCTCTCTGTGTATCATGGGTTGTGGTTTGTGTGCGTACATGCAGCACTAAGAATTTGATTGCAATTTATCCTATGGATTGAAACTTGGATGAGATTTTGACAAGTCTGATGTCTTTAACATTGAATTTTGAATTTGTCATAACCCCAAGCCTAAAACATAGAAGCTTAAGGCTTGACGTAAAACTTATTTGAAGTAGCAATTAATTAAGTTAACAAAAGGTCTTAACAAAAAATTACCTTTTTCATACGAAATTCAAAAATCCAATTACGAATATAACAACACATATCCAATTAAACTAATATCAAAATAAATAAATTTCTCCAAATCTCTATTACCCATGGCCGGCCATTAAGTGATATTAGTCTTAACCACCCTAAGCTCAATATCATAAATGTCATTTGCTATATTTAGACTTGGCCCCTCACCTCTATGTGCTGGCTTGCTAACTAGTATAGCGACATTTAATTTTATTTTTCAAATTTTGTATTCTAATTCCCCATTTGAACACTAGGCTTAACAATGGAGTCCACAGGACTTGGATAATGCCCAACTAGAATTTGGCGGAGGGTTGCTTTTTGTAAAAGAAAAACTTGCGCCTGTTTGGGAAATAGTGCAGGGTGGTGCTTGAAATGAAAAATAGATTGAAATGACGAGTGGATAATAAGAAAAATATCATGGGCAGTCGAATGAAAAAAAATCCCCACAATTGACCAAATGGGTAGTGCTCGACTTCAGCTGTACGTACAACTTCATCCAAAAACCTTCAAATATTCCTCTCTCTCAGCATTAATTGTTCACCAACCGACTAAGAGAATCGTGACAAAGAATGGAAGAAAAAGGATTAGAAAAACAAGAGGCGAGTGGCACCTTTACCTGGGTGGAAGGTGGGAGAATTAATTGACATAGGACATGAAATTTATACGGTAACTGAAGTCACTTGCAAAAGAGCTTCTGTCGAGTTTGCACCTTACAAAATTTTACTTCCACTTCCACTTCCACTTCCGCCATCACTCCACTACATAGTACTGAGACTTTTTTTCAGGGTTGTTCAGTTTCTACTCTCCAGAGAGGGTTGCGAGAAGCACCGCCATCATCAACAGTCTCCACTATGAGGAGATTCTTTGGAGTTGAGAGTTGAGTTTGTCTTCTATTTATCATTATCTTCTTCTTCTTCTTCTTCTTCTTTTTCTTCTTCTTCTCTCCACGCCACTGTGACATGTTTTTACTGGCTTGCTTCTTCATATTTTTTTCTCCATGAATGGTTCTCCTCTCATGCCCTTTCTCTATTTGAAGTGGAAATTATGCTCTTTTTTTTTTTTTTTCCTTTTTGAAATGTTCAACTCCTTGTTGGTCTTTGAGTCTTCTTCAACCCAAAGAAAACCCTTATTCTATAGTTTCAGTGCCCTCTTTTAGAGAAACAATTTTTCATGCTAACCTGTTTGAAAACCTAAAAGAGAGACTCAGTGAATAATGATGAAACATGAATAGGCGTCTTTAATATGTCCGAACAGTATTTTTGTCGGGGTTTTCTTCATTTTCATTTTTTAAAATCTTATAGCTACTCTGGGAACTCAATTCCTTTACATGATTCTTTCTGATTCAGGTGTTCCAGCCGTGCTTGATGCAGAAGTGGTCAACATATTTTGCTTCCTAATAGCTGCAGCCATACTAGTTGCAGTAATGGGATTCACTCTAATATGGTGCGCAGTTTGCCTTCCGTCTCCTATACCAAGACCGGCTTTATCAGCAAGAACTCCCCTACTCAGGTATCTTGGTGTGGCTACCATTCGCCCCTTTCGCTTTCGAGCTGGGACCGAAGACCCCTTTCTCGTTTAGGGTTTGTTGTATGAACATCAATAAAGATTATGCATTTAGCATAATTTCTGGGGAGAAAAAAAACCCTTGTATCCAGCGTTATAATATTGAGATCTGGGCTGTCTTTAGCTGCTTTGATCCAGCTTTTCCGAACCTTTTACTGGCAAAATGTGCGCCAGATATGTTAAGGGCTTGTAGTATATGGCCTTTTAACCGGGCTGTTTTTGGCTGCTTGTGGATGGCTTTTCTAAACCTTTTTACTGGGTGGTGGGTTCTTCAAATTTCAATTTCTTCATACAACTGTTAGGTTCTGAATAATGAAATACAGTTGTAGAATTCCAAAACACAACAACGCAATGGACTGCATCCTGAGCAACTAGCAAAACTGCTGTCACCTGTGCAGTAATACTGAGGTGATTTGGACTCTAAATGCTAACATGGCAACATTTAGATACTCTTAAATAAAATTAAATTCATGGGTCCCTTTTGTTATGTACTCATATAAATGAAAATGAGAGCAATATATCATCTTTAATGGTCATGACCAGCGCAGTCTGCCATAATTCAATCTGTTAGGTACCAAAATGAACCACACAATTCATCAACCAAGAAACTGCTGCATGCAAATGGGTACAAATACCATACAGTGAGAATTCAATTTCCGGGAATTTTAAATTTCAAAATAGGAGAGCCATGATTCTTTTCCCTACGCATTTATTGCTACTTAACCGACATGCAGACAGTGACAAAAATAAAAGAGAAAAGGAAAAAGAAAAGAGCAGGTGAGACTCGAGAGAATCACCTGGTCTGAGTAGCAGGTGCGGAAATTAATTACATCCGACATGAAAATGCCACCGAAATATTTCAGTTTCCAGCGGGTTGAGTACTCTCCCAGTGAAAAATGATAAAAATAAAATCACTTCTACTGAATTACGTGCGAGAAAGCAGGACATGTGTTACAACTTTGGACATTCACTCAAACCCTCTTCACTCTCACCCTCCACTTCCAGCTCTTATATCACTCAAGCATAGACCATTGTTCTCAGAAAAACAGATATCGTGACATCGCTCCATTTCTTAGGTGGAGTTGGGAGTTCAGGAAGCACGAAATTCAGTCATCAACATCACTGTAAACTTGTTTGGAGTACAGAATTGAGTACGTACAAACCTTATATCATCTTCATTTTCTTCTTCTTCTCTCTTGTGTGATGTATGGTAGCTTGTTTTTATGTAAGCGTCTCCTTGCCCTTTCTCTATTTTCTGTCAGTCCTTCAAAACATGAAGTTGAATGTTACGGTTCATCTCGAGCCAGCTTTGGCCTGTGAATTGCCCTTCAGAAATTCATGGATACCAAAATCTGGGGATCAAAACCTGCAGTTTAGTGAATTTTTTTTTTTTTTTTTTTTTTTTGAGTTTCATTTCATTTAATTTTAAATATAAATAAGAGGACCTCAGATTTCATCAAATTAATGGGCATATCTCTTTGTATTTGAACAATATTTATTATCATAACGAGTACTTTTATGATATTTCTATTATTAGGAATTAATTCCTGTGTGTAGCGGTTTCCATTCAGGGTGTTTCCAACCATGGTTGATCACGGGGAAGCCACAAATATACTGTGCATCGCATTCGTTGCAGCGATACTTCTCGCCATGATGGCATACAGTCTAATTTGGTGCGGAATTTGCGTTCGATCTGCAACACTAAGGCCAATTGATATAGCAAGAGCTCCACTACTGAGGTACCTTGATGCATCTGGAATTCGGGGTTTTCGGTATAGAACTGGAGAAGATGACCCTTTTCTCGTTTAGAGAGGAGGTCTTGCGGACATGCAAGGGCGACTGTGTATCCATCTAGCAAGCATGAAGTTTTTCCTTTTTTTCAGAAAAAAAAAAAGCCTTGTAATAAGCCTGGTAATTAGGGTAACTTTTTGAATAAAGACCAGCGTTATAATTCACCTTCTTGTCTTTACTTGCTTGTGATTTGGCATTTCTCGACCTTTTACTGGGAGTCTTGTCTATATGCACGTACGCTTTGCTTTTCGATCAGCGAAATAAATGCATGCTTATCTCATATATATTAAGGAAATAGGTAGGAACTAGCTTTAATTCAAAACATAAATATTTTGATTTTTGGACTGATTCAGGGCTATATGCTGCAATTTGTTTTTTCTATAAAATTTAATACATTTGTGTTATGTATATGCTTAGTTAAGTAACTGGTCATATAATCTTGCTCAATGGGTGATATCACTGTCGACTCAGCACCCATGGCTGCCTGCTGCTGCCTCAGCATTCATGGTTCTTCCCTTTTTCCCATTCTTTCTTCCTGAAAACACAAATCCTGAAGTATGTAAGATGATCATTCTAATGACAAAACCTTAATAAGAAGAAAAAAAAAAAAAAAACAAGTAGAAAAGGAAAATGAGTTCTCCATGACTATGAAGTTCTAGCATGCCATGGGGATTCGATGGTAGTTCTGCAAATAAGAGATTCATTAATTTAGAGCTGGTCAATAGGATTAGTCTAGGGACAAATCCAATGTTAGTTAGGATTAATAAGAGAATTAATTCTACATAGGGCTTGCTCATGGGAATTAATCCCAAGTACGTCCCAGTTTTTTAATATAACAAATATTTTAATAAAAATATATCTAAAAATTGTCTTTTATAAAGACTTTTTGTAAACAAAAAAAGAAAAAAAAAAAACTGTTTAAATGGAAAGTCAATGTTCATTAAACCATTTCCAAAAACTTTAGCATATGAAAATCGTCTCGTTAAGAAATTAAACTATTATCTTTTGTATTTGTAAATGGGAAATTTTTTTTTTTGATGTTTTTATTATTATTATTTTTAAAAAAAATAGAACATATGAACTCATTTATTTAAAATCAAATTCATAAATTTGAATTTCCCTAGACATTACTTCTTAATACATTTTCTTCAAATGTCTTATACGCTTCTTTGAAAATGAAAAAAAAAATAAAAAAAAAATTTGTTTATTTGAAATAAAATTTATCTTTGCGAATTGGAATTTTAAGCTAATGCTAGTTCTTGATATATGCTAATTTATGTACCCTTCATTTAGTAGGTCTTTGTTAAGGTGACTATATGGCATGCATCGGAATTATGTAAAATCATTATAACTTAGAGGCTTTTCATTATTTGCTTTAGACTATTTAAATTTGAATTATTTGTTTTAAACATTTTTTAAAAATTATTTAAAAAATTATTAGCTTTGAAAGAATTCTTTAAGGAATTATCTCCTTAGATTCTTTTTCTCTCTTGTTTTCCCTTGTTTCCCTTCTCTCATTGTCTTGATCTTCAAAATTTTATTTTTTTATTATTTATTTAAGAAGCTGAAGGGAAGGGAAGGGAAGGGAAAATAAAAAAGAAATAAGATTAAGGTTTTAGATGGATCATATGTATATTTGATTTTGTTTTAAAAAAAAATGGTGAATACACAGAGTGAATGCACTTAATTATTGTCATTTTCTATTTGGAAAACATGTCACATTAATTATTGTCAAATAATTTTTTTTTTATATAATTTTAAATTTAAATTTTACATCTACATGAATTAACTAATAAAAAATTAAATTTTACTCAAACAAAAGAATATATTATTTTCTTAATAATTTAAATAAGACGAAAAAAAGAATTATGTTTCAATTAATTTTAAATTATATCTTAAAAGTCAATTAAAAGATTTTAATTTTCCTATTAGTTTATTTAAGTCTTTACAAATCAATTGATAGATAAAAACTAAAATTTTAAGTCAAAAGGATAATTTTTTTCCTTCCATTTTTAAGTTTATCTTCAAAATAATAATAATAATAATAACCTATTTTTTTTTTTATAAATATTAAGACTTGCATTTTTATTTCTATATATTAAAAATATAAATATAAATATAAGTTTTCAAAATGAATTATGTGAAGCAGTCTATATGGTTTAGGGTTGCTTGGTGTGTTATAGAAAAGAAGAAAATTTGATGCATTATTGAAAAAAATTACTTATTATTAAAAATATAGTAATAGTATTTATATTAATATTTTGTTATCATCATTATCACAAATTGTTATTATTATTAAAAATAATGAAAATATTATTTATATTAATATTAAATTATTAAATTATAAATAATAAAGTGAATAATAGTAAAAACGATAACAAAATAGAAGAAAAGAAATGGAAAAAAAAACAAAAACAAAATTGAAATGGTAGAAAAAGATTAAAAATTTGTCAAAATTACAAAAAATAAAAATGAAATTGTAGAAAAAATATATTTTAAAAAAAAAGTCAAATATCCTTAAAAACAATTTAAATAAGAGGAAATTACGGGTGGAAACAAAAGGAGGCTGTGGAATGTAAAAGGTAGGGAATATTTTGGGGATAAAAACAGTGTCTTGAGAGAAAAATTCAAAGGAGTGCATTGCCTGAAAAAAATTCTAGAGAATGTTGAGAGGGAAAAATTCAGAAAGAGACTTGGGATGCATTAAACTGAAGAAATTGGATCAGCAAGGAAGATAAGGCCAAGGCTCAATATTGTAGAGAGCATGAAGTGAAGATTAGTTGTCCAATATCACAAAATGTTAAGACATTTGTTATACTTAGCATCATCATAGGTTGATGGAAGATGTTGATTTCCACATTTGTTATATCAACACGAAGTACCCATTAACCTCCCAAAATCTCGACCGAGGGTATAAACAAATAGGATCAAGTTAAATAAATAAAACCAAGTACAAAAGAATGGAATCAAGGTACACAAAATAACCGAAGAAATTGGATGCAAAACAATGGAACCTAAAATATATAATACGTATATGACACAGAGTGATTGGTCCTATTATTTTGTAGATACTGTAGTAGGACCCTTCATTTATACTTAGCTATTAATAAATTTTAGTTTGTAGCAAAGTGGCTAGTAATTCAGCTCATGCGTGCAGCAAACTGGCCAAGAATCAAATGCAGGAAATAATGCATAGAAATTTCAATTGAAATGTCACCAAGGGAGAGAGCTTCATGGAAATGTAAATGTTTTTGTATACATTTCTTAGATGTAACCATTACATGTGTTGTTGATGCTACAAGATGGTGGGAAGATGGTTTTGAAGGGAAGAGGCCTCGAGGCTGTACAACACTGGCACTCACATTTTTATTGGGGAATTAACTGAGACTCACAAATCTTGAGAAACATGAAACAAGTCAGTCTAACTCCTGTCAGAAGATCAGTCTTCCACCCGCCCACCAAACCCTCAAGACCCCAACCATCGAGAAAAAATAAAAAGGAAAGATTTTTAAGGTAAGATGTAGGCTTCAATGGATCTTGTATACAGAAGCTTGGCATTTCTGAATTATCATGCCACCATCAATAATAAGAGTATTTATTCATCAGTCTTCCAGCTATCAGAAAAAATCTAAACTCTGATGACTAAAGCAGACCACCATTTTAGACGATTAGCTCTCTTTTTACAGTCAGCGGATGCCCAAACTCCTGCAGCAATTTCATGGTTGAGTTCCGAAGAAAAGATCAATCCTATGTCTTGAATGTAGAATGTCGAACAAAAAGAATAATCCTGTTTAGAGTTACACTACCTGCTTATCCCAGATTTAGTATTGATTTCGTTGATGCCTCCATTGCTTCCACATTGAATCTGAACTCCCCTGGACTGGGGCAGTTTGTCTTTCACCAGATATGCTATCTACAGGTGGAAAGCCTCTTCAATGGAATAATAATAATAACATAAATTTGCATACAATTGGTTCTTCATAAAAGATGACATGCTTACCTCATTTTCCGGTTGGGAAAAACCCAATCTATTCTCTTTTGAGCCCTTATGCCATACAACAAATAATTCAATAAAGTACTTGAGAAATATCAGAATGCATAGCAAAAGACATCATTCAATAGATGAGAAGAACCTTTGTAGATACACAGGTAGGTTGAGGCACTTTGAACTGAGAATCATTTTTCTGTTGAAGTTCAGATGTCAGGGAAAGCTGTCATTCAGCCAAATGGGTGGAAGAGGGTGAGTTGTGGACAACCTTATAGTGACAAAGCAAGAAACTTTATGCCTATATTCAACTGTAGATTTTGGAAACAGGGGAAAGAAAATTATTACAGTAGAACTAAAATATATTTGTTTAAGGTTTACCTTATTGAAAAGTTCTATTGGTGGATTATGCTGAGCCCTCTTCTCTGTCTGGAAATTAAATTCCTGTAGTGAAGTTAAAACATGATATTATTCAAAACAGTAGCTAACAAATATTAGCAAGTAGAAATGGTACAACCAGTTATTACCAATGGCACAGTAGTTTCCCGCTTGCTATTACGGAAAACACCAATATCTCCTTTGCTTGAAAATATCTGTATACAGACATGAAATAGCTCCACATCGGTAATTTCAAATATTGTAATTGCAACAATAAGATCTATATTAACAATTTCTTACCTTCTTATTAAGAGGACGAGCTTTAAAGGTGCGCACTGTTTCACATGCATCCTGCTTTGGAGCATCTGTGGTGTTTGGTCTGAAGAATTTTCAAAGTAACCACTATTATTGAATGAAAATAGTACTCTGAAGACAATATCAAATGTAAATTGAGATTGGATTCCGAAGTAATAGATTGGACTTTAATAACTGCTCTAACAAGGCTTCTATTGATCACCAAAACCTAATAATTAATAAGAGCCTACTCTGAAGACATCAATCATGAAACTTTTTGCCAAAGAAGTAAAACTAAATTTTTGTGTAGATGGATTTTGTTTCTTGATCCAATTACACATGCCTAGAAATAAACCTAGTCAAGCATCTGAATGGTTGAGCCTGAATAAGAAATTTTGCAGCTTGTATGGAAAGAAAAAAAGATGAGAAGCAACAGATTACCAGTAAACAAATTTGGAGAACAACTAATAGAAGTACCACAGGAAAACAGAGAAATACAAAAGACCGACAAAGGAAACAAAACCATCACAGATAGACTATGTCTACATGTTTGAATTTGAAGTTGGAAAAATGGTCCTCAGATAGTCACCTTCTCAAATCTTTGTTCCCATTTTCTGGAACAGAGTTAGTACTAGGTTTCTGCAAGCCCTGCAATGACAGAAGTTCAGTTCCCTAGAAATGATAGCACAAAAGAAAAACCAAATATAGTAAAATAGGGTAAAATCATAGTCCTGAATATCAGTGTCACAGATTAACAATTGATCTACCACTTCATGTGGTAATCTAAATAAAATTAAAAAAGAAAAAGTTAATGAATAACCTTATCAGGGTCATTGCAATGAAGTGAGGAAGATGAACCAGTTGTGTGTTGCCTAGCCCTCTCCGAAGTCTTCAGGTGAAATTCCTGAGAAGCAATGTGCAAGTGTAATCAGATGCGTGAACAGTATGCAAGACACCTGTTTCCCAAAAGCCATCATCTATACTTGTACAAAAGAGAGATTTTCGTCAGTGGACAAGAAAGATTGTTAGGGCTCACTTGAAACTCTGGCAAGCGTGGAGTGCTCTTTTTTGGTAGTGGTAATGAAGGAGCCTCAAGAATCTGCAACTTACAAGTATAAATATCGAGAGGAAAGGAAACAGAAGATTTATAAAGAAGCACATTTTCTTGAATGCAAATACAAACTTTTCTGTTTAATGGGCGTGCTTTGAATCTATGCACATTCAATGCCACTTGGTCTACTTCTGTATGATGCTTAGACCTGCAATTGGAACATAGAATTTGTGCCCTGCAACCTGTTAGGCAACCTATGTTTTCTGTCTCAAGATATGGTCAGAATAGTAACATCAATCTGTCAAAAGTTCACCTCATTCTTTGTGTCCTGTATGCTGTCTCAAGATTTGGCTCTCTTGGAATAGTAAGCTTCAGCCGAGCCTGCATGGAGTTTCCATCAATGGTGGCATCCTGCAAAAAGCATCAAGTATTGAAAACCTTATCATGCTAAAATGTAAGTTCCTGCATAAAATCCCACAACATGAATATCCCTGCACCACGACAGCCTTCAAACCCCAACCCACCTCTAAAAATCCACTCTTCTAACGATTGAAAGGGAAACCACTTTATGAATTTATGCATCAAACAAATCCAAATGGTGAGAAAATCGTATCTACAAACCCAAAGTTATACTTCTTCCCAAATATTGCAACTTATGGACCAAAAAGGTCCTATCAAATGTGCCTCAATAGCCAAAATTAAAAAATAAATAAATTTAAAATTAATTAAAAAGAAAAAAGAAAAAGAAAATAAATCTATTCTTGAATAGGTGGAACAATCTAATTCTTCTAATCAAAGCACGGTGGGAAAGAAACAGAAAATTTTGGATTGAAGAGTATAAAATTATCAGTTTTTGTTTTCAGATACAATTTTGATATTTTTCTAGGTCTAGAGATGCAACAATAAGTCTATACATTTTATGGATGCAACATTTTGTGAGCATCATTTGGATCTTGATAAAAAAGTATGAAATATAATTATTATAAAAATGAAAGGAAATGGAGCAAAAACTATTAAGTACTATGCGAGGGATGAACAATCAAATGCATAGGAGAAAAATGAAATATAAATTGAAGGCAAGTCCAGGCATCCTGCATTAGCTAACATACCTTCTTAGGCACCTTATGAACCAAATTTGTTTGTTCCTTTGTATCAGCTACCTGTTAGACAGAGCATATAGATACACTTGAGTGGATTCCTTTTATATAAGCTGTTCTTCAAAAGGGGATTTCTAAACAATAATCATGAGACTTTAAAATAATTTATTCTTCTAATTACTAGCACCAATCAACTTATATGTTCTGCTTGTATTTGTGCGCCTCTAAATTGGAAGTATGAAATGTCAATAGCCACCACCTAGTTGCCTGACTACCCAACTTACCCAAAACCAACACATTAAGATTAGGGTCCGAGAAGTACCCACCAAGAAAATGGTTAGATAGTATATCTATGTTGTTCTCATATAGAAGAGAGCTAATAAACCAATAATGTGGTCAAACTGAACTGCAAAATGTTAGGAAAATTTGAATAGCATGTATTTATATAGTAATTCATAATTAGCAGGTGAAACATTGTAGACAGGAGTATTCCATCAATTAAACAAGTTTCTTAGGAGAAGCTCATTAAAGAATTCAGCATATTCAATATATAAAACTTCTGTACAAGTTCACCAAAATATAAGCAAATTAAAGGAACAAGAACAGGGAAAAACAAATTAAGGACCTTAAACAAGTGGCCTCCCTCTAGTTTCTGCCTCTTGGCAGCTTGACTTTCAACCCCAGAAGAATTAATGCAGCCTCTCTCATTATTTTGAGCCAATAGCGTCTGGAATCTAACAATTGGCAGTATTAAGTAATTAGAAAAACAAAAAGGCCAGCAAAAAAAATAAAATCCCAGTGATATTGGGTTCCCATATTTTGCCACATATATACCCCCTTCTGAATTAAGGAATAGAAGGTCAAGATCACTCATTTTTGCAGAAAAATACTTCAATATAATAAACACTGTTTCAGAAAAAAAAATTGTAATTCAAGAGAAGGAACTCAAACTACTGCCTTGAAGAAATTGCATAACAAAAGGGACAAAAGAAAATGTTGAGATTTTATCCATCACCATTAGACTAAGATTTCTTACACATCACTCTCAGAAGAAATGATGGCACAATAGTAAGCCAACTAGGAAAAATAAACCTGTCTAATAATCACCTGAAACTACCAACTTGATGGGGTCGGTTCTGCTTCGCCAGCTGACTTGCTGTCGGTTTCATCAAAGTTGAGCTTCTTGGCAGAACGGACTTGACAGTAGACTTAGTTTTAGCTTTTGGATTATCATTCAACATGTGATTGTAAAATATCAATCCTACAATGAACAATGAAATAGGCATGTAAAAATATTAGAGAATCAGAACATAATCATTCAACACCATTGAACCATGGGAAGTGCAAATAGTTAGCGAGTAAATCTCTTTCAATGAAAGAAAAATACGGTGCAGAGATTTGATAAAATACAAGCAGTTCAAACTCTAGATTGGATGGAATGAACTGCGAGTTATAGTAACAACAACAACAACAAGAACATTTTTAATTCTTTTCTTCTTCTTTTTTATTGGTAAGTTTTGTCCCCATTGGGACTTGAACCTGGAACCTCCCACAAACCATCCCCATCCCATTCCTTTACCACTTGAGCTAGGCCTCAAGGGCACAATGATAAGAACAAAATTACCATTGAAAATTTAATGTTCAAGAAAATAAAGCATGGTTCACTTCAAGGAATAATTATAAATTGCTGATACATTTTCTAAACCCTTGGAAAAAAACCACCATCTATGCAGAAAGCATCAGTTCTTACTTTCATCAAGGTAACTAACTGAAATACCTGAGATTGATTCTTGTGCTTGACTATGGACATTTTGTAGGTAGCCACTCTGTAAATTGGTGATCGTTCCACCACAGTCTAGAAGAAAAAATTACAAAAATATTGTCAATATATAAGCATTGAGTACGTCTCCCTAAACATCGGTCTGCACTAAGCATGCAACTCGAATAAATCATATTCATTCAAGTCAACATCATCATGGATGCATTCAAAACCATAGCATAACAAAGATTCTTAAAATTAAAAATCTGTAATTCAATTCAAGAGAGGGAGAGAAAGTTCAAGAAACAAACTTGCACATATTAAGAAAAGGCCACATTACCAATATTGTAGAGTATACAACTAGAGAAATGAAGTCCCAAAAAAAGGGTTTAATGATGTTTAAACCATGTTAAATTATACCTCTGTTATTTGCATCCGTTGTAAAAATCTCTTGGCCCAGGGCAACAGCAGAGTCACTGTCAGGTACCACCGCGATCTCCATGTCTTTTGATTTTGGAGAGGTGTTAACATTTCCCAAGAGGATATCCTCCCTCAAAACCAACTTTGCTACAAAAGCTGAAACAGAGAAGATGACCCAAGAAAAGGAAATATAACCCCATTAGTCATCAGAGTTGATAGAAAGAAAGAGAAAAACAGGAGCAAATCTAGAAAATTCACAAAGTACACCACAAAATGTTCCATCAACCAGTTCTTGAAGATTTCATGAGCCTTTGTTTCACATTTTCCCGGTGACCATATTCACTGAATCAAAACTTTGTGTTTCCATTAACTCTAACTAACAGAAACAATTAGGAATTCAAAACAATGAGTGAAAAAAAAAAAAAAAAAAAAAAGTTTTACAAATCAATCAAACAACAAATACATACCAAAATATATATAAAAAAGTCAAAGCTTACAAACAAATTTGAAGAAACTCTAGGGCTTTAGTTTTGAGACACTTACGAGAAGGAGGATAACTCTTTGCGGACTCAAACCAAAGCTCGGCCTGACGCGCCTCCGCCGGCGACTCGTCACGACTGAAATCAAAGTAGCGCACAGCGTCGAACTCGTAATCGAGATCGATTTCCACCGCCACAAACGGCTCTGCAATCTCATCTACCATTTCTTCATCCATACCTCCCATGTGCGACGCCGTTTCAGACAGAAGAGAAGCACATTAATTTATGCCGCCGCTCTCTCTCTCTCTGCTTCTCTGAATCTGATTCTCAAAACCCTCCTTAAAATCCTGAAAATGGGAACTGGATTTCTCGCAGGGTTTAACGATCCAAAATTTTTTTGAATTCGTGGGTCCGACCGATTAATGCAATGGGAGGATAGGGCTGTTGAAAATTTTATTCCGAATATGCCCCTATTTTTTGGCATACTGGCAGGCTAGGGCTCCTACAGGCTTTAAAATTTAAATGTAGCGGTGAGGGATGAGATCGTCAACTTCGGAAAACATTATATAATTTCTTTGTCTTTTACTCGAGGAACAGGGTTATCGGGGTTTGGGCTCTGTTTCGGGTTGCGAAATTCTGTCGGAGTCTGAAATTTCGGCGGATTTCGGGTTTTGCCCTTGTCGCTCTGCAAAATTGCGAGATTGCCCCTAACGGTTTTATTCGTTTGTCAGGCCATAAAGTGGAAAAGAACGAGGCCGGCAGGGGCCCCGCTCCACAGCACCAGCAAATTCAAACGAGACAACACGGAAGGATAAAATGGGAAATTAAGAAAATCACAAACATCTGTTCAGAATATTTTGTATTAATTTCAGAAACAATTTCATATTAAATCCCGTTATTAGAGCCTGCATATAATTTAATAATTTCCACGTAATCATATAGTACATTTTCTATATTTAAATTTGAAATGTATGCACATTTTAAAATTTGTTGAAAGGTCAAACTCATAAATACTTATTTAATGAATTTTTTTTTTTATAACCGAACAATCTTTGATAATCAAGCCCTTAATACCTGAGACCGAAATCTTAGAGTACTATATGTCCGATAACAACTAACATAGGATAAATTTAGGGATGTTGATCGTCCTGCAACAACTAATATTAGGTAAATTTATGATATAATTAATGATAGAATTTGAACTCAAAATCATTAATTATTTAGACCCACTTCTCAATGTTCATCTTGATTAACTGGATTACCTTGATAGTTTAATCAATTATTTATCAAATGTGCATCCATTTTTATAAGAAAAAAATACATTTAAAAAAATAAAAAATAAAAACCCAAATTATAAAATCTAAATTTAATATATTTACTAAAAATAATTAAGATTTTATGTATTTTTTCATCAAAATAATAACTTTAACCATTCAAATATTATCTTTTAATTATATAAATATTATCTTTGACTAATCACATAGTATTTTTCACTTAAAACTACATAAAATTTGAATTATTTTAACATTCCCTTGAAAAAATATTTTTAAACTTTTTTTCAAAAAAGAAAAAAAGAAAAAGACACATTTTTCCCATTATGATTTCAGAATGGTTGAAGAGTTTTCATCTCATTGATTAGGAGGAGGTACAAGACAAGCCAAAGTGAGGACTTCAAAGCAATTGAATGCCAAAAATGGCCTTGGGTCAATTTCATGGGCACATCGACGAGTCAACATCTATACATGGATCAATTTCAAGGCTAAAAAAGGGCAAAACTTTTTCATTTGTTTTTTTCTCTTTCACAAAGTGGGAAGCTTAAATGCATTAGGGTTTATGGTGTTTTTACAAGAAATGCGGAGAATCTGAGATTGGGATCCCAACAAAGAAAAAGGGGAGGCAGGTTTAAATCCATTCATAAATGCGAATTGGGTAGAAGAAAGTCTTCTAAGGTAGAAAAGAGGGAGCACTGGAGCAGTGGCATGTGGCATAATTCTCTTCTGTCATTTGGGGCATTTTTGACTTTTGCCTGCATGGGACCTGAAATTTTCAGGGCTTCCAAACAAGGTACCTCAACATATAAATGTTCATTTATTTCATTATTCAGTCTGGTCTTTGGATTCCACATTGGATTCCTTTATTTTGGAAAAATTTAATGTTTTTTTTATTAGTTTTTAGTATTTACTACTTAATTCTTCAATCCCAAAGGAGTTCGTTGTCATTTCCAGAAGTGCAGCTTTATTGCTCCACTCACTGCTTATTTTCAGACATGGGGCTTCCAAAATAATTTCAAAAAAAATAAAAATCACAGAAACAAAAAGAACAGAAGTTGAGGGAGAGGCTTCCAACACCCCTTTTCATGAGGAAAATGAGCCTGGCAAAGGAAGTATGGAAGACTGAACCCCCTGTTAAAGGAAGGCAGGGAAGGGGTGTCAAGTCATTGTTGATTGACGATTTTTTACCTGTTATTTGAGCTACGTACTCCACTCTTGGAGTTCAAATTCTTGGGAAAGGGAGCAACTTCCACTTGTTTCAAAAATTTAGGCTTTGAGTTTGAGACCACTAATATTTTCAAAGCAGCTCCTCATTTCCTACAAATCATAATGCATCAAAGAGGATTCATTCTTAAGAATAATAATACTTTAATTGTGGTTAAGGTAATTAAATTTCAGGTTTAATTTAGGGATAATTTATGATTAATATGATGGGTTTTTAGGTTCCATTTAGTTGGCTGGATTGACAAATACGAATTGTATTTCTAAAAAAATTTACCTCAAAAATATAGTCGGATTTAATGATTCAAATTCTTACATTTGGATAAGTCATTAAAGATTTAGAGATTCTAATTCTTTATTTTTGGGTAAGTTAGTGAAGTAAAAAACTATATATATATTTCAGTATATTATAGAATTAAAAATAAAATAATAGTTCATAGTAATAATTTTCTATTCAATCTAATGTATGGATTTTTTTAAAATACAATACATAAAATTTTTATATTATTTTAAATAAAAAATAAATAATAATTAAATATGGATTGACAATTTATTAGATTAAAATATTATAAGAATGATTGAAATGGAAAAATTAATTTATTAAAATTATATATATTAAATTTATAAGAATATGTCTTATTGCAAATATTTATGTTATGATGATAATAATAATAATAATAAATTAAAAAATGAAAAACTAATGGCATGTTCTTGTTATAAATGATACTTTTGCTTTTGTCCTCTCGGCCATGGTAAAATTAATTTCTCTAGTTATTAATCTTGTTCAAAAATTTTATATTTTTTTATCTTTCTATACTCATCTCTTAATCATTGGAAAATCACCAAGATTTGAACTCTAATTTTCAATTTTTTTTCTCCTTTGGCATTTCAAGATCATACCATGGGGAAAAAAATATTGGTGAAAACATTTATTCTTATAGTTTGTACATACTTTAGTAGATAGATAAAACTTTATTATAATAGTTATTCTTATGGTTTATACTTGCTTAAATAGATTGGATAAGACTCACTTTACAGGCAACATTTTACAAAGGCGATTTAGATCATCCTTCTAATGTGGTTATCTTTTTTCTTTTTGTTGGGGTACAATAATGTCACCCTTGTGATTATATGTGCTTTTTGAGTATTCTTCCACAAAAAGGGAGTCAAGTATTTTGACTATATGACTCAAAAGTTGTTTATCCTTGTGATATAACATGCATTTTGTTGAAGGCATAAATCTTCTTGGAAGACTAGCTAGTGACAGAATTTTACTAATATTGTTGATTTTCCTATACTTGCTCTTGATTTAGATTCTTCGATCTCCTAGTTCTAATATAGATTTTTCTCATAGTTCTAATTTGAATTCTACTCCTATCCGATATAATAAATAAAAAAGTGATTAAATGTGAAACATGATAATATTATTACACTAAAATCTCAAAGATATCCACAAAATCATGGATGTTCAAGGATTCTTCTAATATTGTTCAACATCAATCAACAATAATTTGTTATCCACTAACCTAAATAAATGAGTTTTTCGCTTAATTATCATGTCACATCTTTTCCTCTTTAGAGTTGTTTAGATTAATAAGTTGCGATCTTACTCCATCTTATTAAATAATACTTTCAAAGTCAATTAATCATTACAAATATATATATATACTCTTTTATCATTGGCTATTAATCTTGATTTGTTTCCAACTGTGATCAATGCTAAAATCTTTTATTGTATAAAGATTTAGAAAAAGTGCATATGAGTCTTCCATTAATAAATCATTAAGGCTATGTTTGGTTCTCAAAAAATACTAAAAAAAAAAATGCAAAGGAAAATGATTTTTTCATATTTGGTTGTACTATGAAAAATATCAAAGAAAATAAAATATAATTAAAACTAATTAAAAACTTATATATTTTTAAATTATTTAATCTTTATATTGATGAGTTAAAATAAATAAAATTAGTTTGAAGTAACAAAAAGAAATAATTTATCAACTTTTAATCTATTTTTTATTTTCCTTCACTTTTTCTTTCCTTCTACTTTTCCTTTGTATTTTCTTTCCATTGCATTTTCCCTCAAATTTTCTGTAACCAAATATAGCCTAAGGGTTGATTGAAAATCTAATTTAGTCATTAATAAAGCCACTTATGAACTCAAGCAATGATCACCTTGTGCCTCATATTCAAAGTTAATTATAGATTTCAAAGGGCTAGGCATAACTGATTCATCTTTAGTTGTTAAAAAATATATTGATGTTATTACCTTTGTTAGGGTTTATATTGATAACATTATTAATATAAGAGGCATAAAAAAGCTGCTGATAAAAATGGACTCAAAACCCAGCTGCTGATAAAAATGCATACCATCAGTTTGGTCAATTTTATTTTCCATTTAGCTATTCACAAAAATATAAACACAAATCATACGTTTCACAGTAAGCAGTATGACCTCCATTATTCATGTACTAATTACCCCTTCTTGATCATTCAAACTTAACAGATATGGGGCTTCTGACAGAATGTTTAGCAGAAACCCATCTTAAAAACCCTTGTGCATGTGGCTTTCTATTTTTCCCCTTGGCCCTTATTTTGCTGAACATAACTGCATGTCTTCTTCTGGTTCAGCCTGGTGAAGTCAAGCTTGTCTGGTTTCACACTCACATTGACTCCTGGTGGTGCAAAAATTTCGATTATGTAAGTTGAATCAACTGCACCAACATTTGTGACTGTTCTGGTGAACTCCTGAGTAGTAGTACTAGACCCCAGAGCAATAGAAAACGAAGGATAATTCAGTTGTGCTTCTGGGATAATTGATTCTTCAGAGCAGTTCACCCTCCGATTCACAACAATTCCTACCTGAGAGTCACTGTAACCCAAACCACAGAGATAGTGTATGTAATCTTCTGGTTGGATGTCGTAAATGAGTCCAGGATCGTTTGCTCTTGATGGGTTCACATGTCCGGCACCCACAGCGAAAATGTCAGCAGGCTGATGTGTTTGATCCATAATGGGTTTGTTTTCATGGTTTACCTCATCTGCAGTAGTCATGATTGCGGACTTAATGGCAGCAGGTGACCATTCAGGATGAGAGCTTTTGAGCAAAGCTGCGACGCCGCTGAGATGGGGGCATGACAGAGATGTGCCTGAAACTATGTTAAATGAGCTACTGTTCATGCGATTTGCAGGCCATGCAGCAAGAATATTTGCTCCGGGGCCGATAATATCTGGTTTTAAAATACCCGGACTGGTCAAGCTAGGTCCTCTGGAAGAAAAGTGAGCCACTTCAGGAGCAGACGAGATTCCATTGATGGTTCCTTTAAATTCAATTGTAGCTGTAGGCTTTGTTGTTGAATTTATATAAGCCTTGATCTTCAAACCTGATGAGTAGCTCAAATGTGTTGCAGGAAGAATATCAGCATCTATTTCGCTCGTACTGAAGCCGCGATATTTGTTATTTGGAAGAATGATGGCAACACCGCCGGCATTTTTCACTTCTTCTTTATCAGAGACGTATATTGCCCCATCTTCTATGTCACAAACAACTACCTTTCCTCTAATGTCCATGTCTTTCAATGATCCTTTGTTGCAGAATGCTGATGACACATTGCCATTGGCACCTGCATATACAAGAGGTAACAATTTTGATGGAAAATCACTCAGCTGGAAAAATGATTCCCCATCAAAATATTCCCCGTTTCCAAGCTTGGCTGTAGTCCTGATGCTTCTGTCTATGGTGCTTGCTCCCACCGTAAGCACCCATGGTGCCCCATTTGATAAGGAAGGACTTCTGGGACCTTCGTTCCCAGCAGGAGTGCTCACAAAAATTCCTTCTCGGGTTGCAGCAAATGCACCTATGGTTATTTCATCTACATAGAAAGGATCAGAATGATCTGCAGCAAGGGAAATGGAAAGCACATCAACACCATCCTCAATGGCAGCATCAATTGCAGCTAATATGGCGCTGCCGGTGCAACCTAATTCACCACATGCCTTATAAATCGCCAAGTGGGCATGAGGTGCCATGCCGGCAGCAGTACCCTTGGCTTTGCCAAACAAATCCCCGGCGTCTTCCACAAAATTTCCAGCGGCAATGCTTGCTACAGGTGTGCCATGGATAAAATCTTCTGTGGGTGGCAGGGACTCTACAAAATTGGTTGCACTAATGATCTTGTTGTTGCAGATCGTCCCATTGAATGCACACTTTCCTTTCCATTTAGCAGGTGGAGGTGGCATTCCTTCGTCGCTAAATGAAGGGTGGTGAGAAGATATTCCAGAGTCTACTACTGCAATAATGACGCCCTTACCATAGTTAGATCCATTCCGGAAGCCTGAATTTTGGTGCAAACCCAGGAAAGCAGGACTGTGAGTTATCTGAAAATGGTATATCTTTTCTGGCCAGGCCAGAACAAACCCATCCTTCTCTTCCATGGCTTTAACTTCCTCCTGTGTCAATTTCGCTGCGAACCCAGTAAGCACATTCCGGTATGAATATACCAAGCGTTGTTGTGAGTTTGAGGTTCTGGAGGTAGCGGGCAAAAATGACTTGTACCAAGTCTCTAGATCTTCTGACTTAGAAAAATCTGGTCCACCTGCCGGCTCTTTTATATGGACGATATAGGTCTGTAACTGGCTTTGCTTGGTTGCTATTTCCTCATGATCTCTGACTGCATAAGAGAATTTAGACACGAAGATAAGAGAGAGAAGGAAGACAAACACCATGATAGGAGACAATCCAAACCCTCTTCTCTCCATAAACCTCATTAGAAGGGTTTAAAAGAATGTTAACGTGCTGGGATTATTACATCAACCATGGATACACAGAGTGGGAGGGCAAATATGCTAAGAGTGTCTGAGGTTGGTTTTTTTTTTTTTTCTGTTAAATAAACTTTGGGCGTGATTATTTTATACTTCGATCTCCCGTGATAAATTAATCCTCTAAACTTGTTAAAAAGTCAATAAACAAATCATTAAATAAAAAAATAAGCATGTTAAAATACAAAGAAAAACATTACTTGTCCAAGTTTGAAGTTACCACACTTGATTGTCAAGTTCGAAAATCACAAATTATCATACAAATATCTCTCTAAAATTAAAAACTTAAAACGGGTTACCTTCATATTTTGAAAGAGTTTGATAAATACCATTTTAAAAATATTAATTCAAAGTTAGTTTTACTTAAATTCGAATTAAAGTTTAAATCAAAGTACAAAAAAGAATAATCTATTTTATCTTTAGAAGTATCATTGTTTAGCTTTCAATTCGTCTCTGACCATCAAATGAAATGTGAATAACCACTCCTCTCTTAAAAACAAAGGGCGTTTCCAGTTTTGTCGGTGTTTGAAATAATTTTGTTTTCTCTATACTACTATATCTCTAGAGTTCCTTGACCCGTAACACAAAGTTAGAATTCTAACTCTTTCCCACTTGTTTCTTGAGAAGAGATTAAAAATATGTTTGATATCATTTGATTGAATAGTTGACTCAACTCCTCAATTTATGGAAGGATTTGTAATTTGAGACAAAATATTACTCTTTTAACAAATTTGGAGGATAAAATGTTGCGTTTTGGATGTGAGAAGGAAAAATATAAAATATGTCCCAAGTTAAGGGGTAAAATATCTTCTTCTTTTTTTAACCATTTATCATATTGATTATGGAGACAATAATTGGTGAAGATGGTTAGTGATGAGAATAAGAAAATTGATTGAATTAATGTTTTATTTGTTAGTAAATTTAATAATTTCATTTAAACAAGGAAAATATACTTCTTATTATTATTGTTTTTTTCTTTTTGTCTATATCAACTTCATTTGATTTTATGAGAGGGCAAATTCATAGAGTGGACATCAAGGATGCATAGATATAAATGTCATTCACTTCATTATTAGTATGCTATATTATATAGTAAGATAGGATAGACTTGTAAGGAGAGGAGTTAAGAATATGGTCCAATTCAGGGAAGATGAGTAATATTATTGAGTTTAAAAGGTATTTTTGAAAATATTTCTGAAATTGTTCCGATAAAAGTCTATTTCAGAATCTAAAATATTTTTAATCTATTTTTCATATTTTTAAAAATGTTTTAGAAATAAAATTTAGATGTAGTGCTTTATTTTTAATTATTTTTTATATTTGTATAATTATTTTTTAAATTAATCTTTAAAAAACAAGCAAAAATAATTAAAATATTTTAAAAAAAAATACTTTATTTTTTGCTTTTAAGAACATAAAACAATTTTCTTTTCCTTTTTTATTCTGAAAAAATAGATAACTCTGTTTAAAAACACTTACCAAATAATCCTACATGTCATCTCCAAGATGAAGAGCTTTTGGGTTGGCTTGGTCATTGGTGGCCCAAAGGGCTCAAATGTAGGTATTCTCAGACAGGCCAGCAGGCCCATACCCTAAACATCAACTCAACTGCTGGCATCTGTCACATGTGTTACAATGTGGCCTAATAACATAGATGGTGGATGGTGAGGTACTGAAATTGGATGGCTGATATTTTATAAAGTATTGTATATTCTCTTCTTTAATCAGCACCAAAAAGAGGTGGTAGTGAGTCTGATATTTTATTTTTCTGTGGCAAATGTTTGTTGACTAGTTGTGGTTGTGGATGAAGAGAGGCTTCATAATAATGAAATCAGCTAGGCAACATGAATCAGTAGTATCATATACATGCATGCAATGACAAAATAAACAGTAAAGCAATATTGGAGTGATATGAAGGAAGAAGACAATCTTTAAGAGTCCAACGGTGACCAACCAAGCAACATGAATCAGTGGTATCATATACATACATGCAATATGCCAATAACAAAATAAACAGTAAAGGAATATTGGAGTGATGTGAAGGAAGAAGACAATCTTTAAGAGTCGTACCGTGACCAACCAAACACCCCCGGTTGTCTGGATTCAGGCCCACTTTGCTAGAAGACACGCAACCCAACTTTGCACTCGGGCCGCAAACATCCACATCGGCTGTAGATGGTGAAGCTTTTACTCTATCTCATCTGTATCCATCACACAAAAGTCTCCTTTCCACTGAGATCGAGCCTGGAAATTAACTACATGCAATGCAATGCATTAGAAGATTACAAAATTTCTTTCCTCTCGCTTGATTTAAAGATGGAAAAGCTAGTGTTATTGTCGGCTTGTCATCATGTAGTGGGATAATATCAAATGATAGCCGCTAGTTGTCCATCAAGTGAGTATGGGAAATTCAATTTTGATGTATTTATATCTACAATATCTAATGACATTAATTTTTGTTTTTCTTTAAGTTCTGTTCAGAATCCTAGTACTCATGATGCCGTGGAGCATATTAAATTTCAAAGTACAAATTAAAACTCCTATACACATGTTCTTATCAAAATTTTAACATAAGAAAATCATAGGTGGTGACACTAAATTTAGGTACATGTCATGAGGGTACTCTTCAAATGACGCATCTCATCTCAACCACACACCAAAAAAGAAGGCATTTTTTGGGTACCACCTACTAAAGGGTATCTCCCTGAGTCATCACTTGCCGTTAGTTAATCACACTAATAAGACTACGTTTCCCAATTTGAAACTTAGCAGAAAAGCCTACAAACATCACCATGACCATCTTGGAAAGTCCACACATATTACCGTTGTATATAAGACAAGTGAGTCTATTATTACCATCAAGACAAAAGGAATATAAAAATAATAACCAAGAACACTTCTATGTGATTTGAAGATTTATTTTTTAAACTATTTTCTATACATTATAACAATATAAAAAAATTAGTGAATATGATTGGAAATCTAATACAGAACTAATGAAAGTCTTCGTATGCTCTCTATTATCAAGGCAAAGACCATGTACGAGGAGGTCTTGAATCAACATTATTAGTGATCAAGAAGGGAATAAAAGGAAAAAATAAAAAATAAAAGAGGTATGAATGATAACAAATAAGGAAAGGTGTGAATCGAAGGGAGATGCTATGGGCCTGGGTGGCTAAAAGCTTGAGAATAGAATGGCTAAAAGGAGAGCAGGACTGAGGAGTTTGTGGAGGAGGCAAGGAGGACCCTCTGTGCCTTTTAAGATATTTAGTTGCTGCTTTGCTTGTGGTTGACATGGGATGGGTACGTATTCCCAACTTCTGGTTTGTAGTGTAAAAATTATGTACATTACATGCAAAGGGTGCTGCAGGTGGAGCTATCCAATCAGTTTATAGGGTTTAGGAGCTTAGCAATTTGAGATAATTTTTTAATTTATTTATTAAATGATGAATTTGCTCTTCTCGTATTTAATCCTTTTATGATTGAGGATTTCGTTCAAGAGAAAAAAAAATGTATAACCATAACTACGAGGACATTAAGTAAAAGATGAACCTTCACTATCATAACTTTTCATCTTTTTTTTTAATTAGTGGATTCTTGAATTTCGGTATCTTTTAATGTAAGAATTATATTGATGATTGAATCACATTAAAATCTCTTGTCTAATATATATTTTAGTTGTTAATATGACATGGGTGATATTCAATTTAAAGTGGTATAAAATATTTTTAAAAAAAATACACCTATCATATTACATCTCAGGAGGAAAAATAAAATATTTTTTTTACAAGAAAAAATATATTTGAAAAGATGTAAAACAATTTTTTTCAATTACAACTCAATTAAATATCACTTTTAAATTGAAGAATTGTTTAGAATAGATAAAAAAAATTATTACAAAAGAAAAAAGAATTAAAAGAATGATGAATTTTGAGTAGAAACCAATAGTTTTTTATTTTAATATTTAGTTTTTATTTTAATATTATTAATCCTAAATTTTATTTTTATTTATATTCTTAAAGGTAGTTAATCAAGTTTTATTATTTTATAATTGATATGTTAATTTAAAAAATAAATAAATTTTATTCACACAACCCTATATTAAAAATTATTAAATTATAATAATATTTATTAAATTTTCTAGATTATTACCTTAAATTCCTTTAATATATTTATGATTTATTTATTTTAAAAAATTAAAAACCAATTTTATTAAACATTTTTATTTATAAAATATTTTATATAAAATTTAATTCCTAAAATTTCATTAAAAAAATTGTGGTGACAATTTTTTGTAGTTAGTTAAAATACTTGTATTAACATTAAATTAAAATTTTATGTTATTAAATTAATTTTAATTTAAATTATATTTTATAAAATATTTGAATTTCATTAACTGTTGGGGGTTACAAAAACATGCCAGACTTGTAAAAATTCCCAATGAAATTAAATTAAAAAGGAAAAAAAGGAAAAAAATCCAACGACGACATCCATCTCCTCCCAGAGGCAGGAAGGCCGCAGAATCAAAGCCCCGTCACACTCTCCCCCATAAGGCATCGCCAGCGCGCCGCTGCCACCCTGTCACCCTGCTCTGGCAAACGCAATCCACCTCATCTCCATGACTCCTCTGCTCCCACCGCAATGACCCGAAGTCGGCCCTCCGAATCTGACGAAGATTCCGGACCCACCACGACAGGAGGTGGCGGCGGCAGAGGAAGGACAGAGATGAGAGTGATAGTTCCCTTACAAGGGGTGGTTCAGGGGAGAGGGGGACTTGTGTTGGGTTCAGTAATTCCCTGCGCACTCTTTTACCTCTTGCAGCTCTACTTCAAACGACATCGTTCCGAGCCCACGCCCCCGCCCCAGGAGCTGACGGAGGTCTCTGAGTTGAACAGGTCCCTGTCTCGGACCCATCTGCCTGCAAGGGGTTCGAGCGCGCCGGCTTGTGTGTCAACGCGGGCAAATTCGATTGTGAAGTCCAGTGATTCGCCTTTCTATGTTGGGCTGAAGAGGGTTTCAGAGGATCCCTATGATGAATTGAGTAATCCAGAGGGGGTTATTCAGCTTGGTTTGGCTGAAAACAAGGTGAGCTTTGTTTGGTTATGGGTTGAATTGATTGCTTCTATTGATGTTTTTTTGGTGTTACTGATTGCTGTTTCTTTTATTAATGGATGTAGTTGTCATTGGACTTGGCTCGAGACTGGCTTGCAGAGAATGCAAAGGATTGGATATTGAGTGGAGGTGGAAGTAGTGGGCCATTGAGTATGGGCGGGATTGCAAATTATCAGGCGTCAGATGGATTAGTGGAGTTGAAAGTGGTAATTCACAGAACTCTTTCTGTTGTTTTTTAGTGAATTGAATGGTTGGTTTTCTGGTCCGTACTGTTTTATATTATGATTATAATCCCCTGTAATCTAAAATTTTTCATTTGAATCTTTTTGCCTTGTAAGGGTTTGGATTAATGAAAGCATATGGGTCTGGATTAAGTTCAATAGTATACTATTAAGGCCATCTTGTGTCTGAGAGTGATTGTAGGGTAGATTTTGATTAAGGCTTAAACTGGCCAACCCATTCACAAAGCTTTTGATAGCAGTAGCTAGGATGAACATTGTAGATACCACAGGATCAAAATGTTTCCAACAATTTTGGATTTTATTTTGGTTCGTATGGACTAGCTGCACATGCCTTAGAGCCTTATGTGTCTTTGAGTTCGAAATTGAATTGCAGATATATTCTTCAATTTTGTTTGCAAATGTACATTTTTGCTAGTTTACACTTCCATGAAAGCAAACGACACTTAGAAGGCTAATTCAAAGGTATAGTACTATTTCTTGGTTTGGGTCATCCTCATTTATCTCGCCTCTCTGACCAAAAAATTATACTCAAGTGTTTCATGGATGCTGCGGTTTCTTTGGATTTATTGCTCCACTTCTGTCAACTGTGAAGGCTTTTATCTTCTGCATCAAAGGAGCACTAGTTGGGTATCTTTTAATTACTGCATTCTTCTACCCTGGTACTGCAGGCTGTGGCAGGATTCATGTCTCAAGTCATGGAACGATCAATATCCTTTAACCCATCACAGATAGTCTTAACAGCTGGTGCAGCCCCTGCAATTGAGATCCTCAGTTTCTGCCTAGCAGATACTGGAAATGCATTTCTTGTTCCCACACCATACTATCCCAGGTAATACATATTCAACCTCATAAAATTTCTAAATCTTATTTTTCTCACTAAATATGTCAGTTTAGGAAACTGATTTAAGAATAAACCATGGCAGTTTTGATAGGGATTTAAAATGGAGAACTGGGGTGGAGATAATTCCTGTTCCCTGTCGCAGTGCTGACAATTTCAATCTAAGTATAAGTGCTCTTGACTTAGCATTCGACCAGGGAAAGAAACGTGGTTTAAAAGTTCGTGGGATTGTAATTTCCAACCCCTCAAATCCTGTTGGCAATCTGCTTAATCGAGAAACAATTTACAGCCTTGTAGACTTTGCTCGAGAGAAGAACATCCATATAATTTCAAATGAAATATTTGCTGGGTCCACTCATGGAAGCGAAGAGTTTGTGAGCATGGCTGAAATTATTGATTCGGAAGACTTGGACAGGGACAGAGTTCACATAGTGTATGGGCTGTCAAAAGACCTCTGTCTTCCACGTTTTAAAGTGGGGGTTATATATTCATCTAATGAAAATGTTCTGGCTGCTGCTAAGAAACTCTCAAGGTTTTCTTCCATTTCAGCTCCAACCCAGTGTTTGGTTATCTCCATGCTTTCAGATATAAGATTCATACAAAAGTTCATTCGGACCAACAGAGAGAGGCTTCAAAGAATGTATACTAAATTCGTGGCAGGGTTGAAACAATTAGGAATTGAGTGCATGCGGAGCAGTGGGGGCTTCTACTGTTGGGCTGACATGAGGGGATTAATCCGCTCTTACAGTGAGAAAGGGGAGCTCGAGCTATGGAACAAATTGTTGAATATTGCAAAGATAAATGTAACTCCAGGATCTTCTTGTCACTGTATTGAACCTGGATGGTTCCGCTGTTGTTTTACTACATTGACTGAAAAGGATATTCCTGTAGTGATGGAACGAATTCGGAAAGTTTCTGAAACCTGTATATCCCCCAGATGAAATACTATTGGTTTATTACATTCCAATCTGGATACTCAAATCACCTGCAGGTAGTAGGAATTAGGAAAAGCCCTTGTTGCATTTTGGACTCGCTAGGAGCCTAGTATGGAAAGATCTAAGCAAGAGTTTAGGTGTCCTAATTAAACCAAGCTATGGTTCCATGGTTTAGTATAATTATCTACTTTATTAACCTAGCCTATTAGCTGATTGATTGAATTGCAGACTAACATCTCATTTTTATTGGGATTTGGTTGTTATTCGGATACAATAAAAAGTAGTAGTCATGTTCCCCTGCAATTGTTTTGTTTTTCCCCTTCATATTTTTTTTTCTTTAGTTCCTTGAGATGGTTCGATCAGGACATTTTTTAAGCAGTTTAAGGGTCATCCATTTTACCAGTATGGGCCTCTTGATTCCACATTAACTCCTTAAGTAGATTGCTTTTTCTTCCCAGTTTCTTGGGCAATCTGGTAGAGATGATACTTACACCTAGGTTAGGTACGCTAAAATAAATGACTCTTTTTCTTTAATTTTTGCATCTAGACTGTCAGCCCAACTCATCCAAAAGCAGCAATGATTGGATTGGCCAAGGGATGTATAATTCTTGTACCTCTCTTCCTTTATCATTTTTCCTCGAAAAATGTTTGGCTGCAACAGTCTGCATCTTTATGGATAAATTAGCAAAGGGCAGAGCTGAACAATAACCTTGGAGAGACTCCACTTCACAGCACACCACTATGATTACCTGACATTCAAAAGAAGAGAAATGGGGGTGGGGGAAAGCAAGCTTCTCTCTCAGGGACTAGTCATTCTGATTATTGTTGCTTGAATTGCACTATATTGAGCATGGTAAGTTTGTGAGCTGGCAAAAAGTCTCCTTGCTGTACTGCAGCATTCACCTATCAATCAAGGGAGCTGAAGCTAAGGGCTTCCCAGATATTGAATCAGGGTCCTGCTTATCCTTTCCTAGATTAACCAGAAACCAATATGATAGTTCTTATTTGATAGCAAATGGGTTACAAGAAATGAATGATTTTATTGCAAAAAAAAAAAATACAAATGTCAACAATTGATAATAGTAACCACAAAAGAATCCAAAAGAATTTTTCCTCTTTTTTTTTTTCTTCTCAGTGACTAACCCGAATTCCTTTCCAGCTAGACTACTACCATTTGTTTGGCCCCTCTGAGGTAATCAAAACCCTCTTTTTCACTTTTATTGCTATGATTCCGATCCAGATCGGATGGACTCGAGAACCTGAATAACTTCAGCCATGCTCGGTCTCCTCAAAGGAGTCTCGGATGTACAAATCAGCCCTAACTTCATAACTTGAATCAGCTCATTCTCTGAAAACCCCCTCAAATTTGTGTCAAAGCAATTTGAAGCAGTCCCACTCTCCAATAACCCCCTAACATATTCACACAAAACCACCACCTCATTTGCTGCTGAACTCTCCACTGGATTCCTCCCAGTAACCAGCTCCAATAGTATTATCCCAAAGCTATAAACATCACATTTTTCGCTCAATCGGAAACTTTGAGCCAACTCTGGTGCAACATACCCAACCGCATTGTGGAATTTGGTTAAACCATAATTATCCAATATGGGAAGTAATTTCCCCAACCCATAATCTGATAGCTTGGCCTCATACTTCTCATCTAACAGTATGTTAGAGGATTTTATGTTGAGATGAAGAATTGGAGGCCTACAGTCATGGTGGAGATAAGCTAGAGCTCTTGCTGTTCCAAGAGCGATCTGAAACCTTCTAGACCAGTACAATTCACTATTGCCAACACCAGTACTGGTGCCTGGATAATTGAGGCCGTGTAGATTATCATACAGATTCCCATTTGGAACAAATTCAGATAGAATTAATTGCATTGTTGAAGACCAGTAATAACCTTGAAAAGCAACCAGATTGGGGTGTTGAAGGTTTCCTAATCGCCCAATTTCATGCTCAAATTCATCTTGGCTTCTGATCCTGCCCAGGAACTCAAGCTTCTTCACTGCAATTGAGATTCCACCTTCAAAAGTAGTTTTGTATACTGTTCCTATCGACCCACCACCAATGAGGGAGTCCTTGTCCAGCAAAGCTTTGGTGCCTGCCTCCCAGTCTTCATACTTCGAGGGCAGACTTTTGCTGAAGAGAACCAGCTTGCCAATGATGACATTTGATTCCGATGAACCTAGTGGGGTGCTTTCCACCACTGTCTCATGGTCTTTCCTCCTCCTACGAGCCCTGATATTCATGATGGAAATCACACAAACCCCAGTAAGAATCACTGCAGCAGCAACTATTGCAACAATGGCCGGGACTGTAAGCAGTTTGGTTTTTCTTGAAGCCGAAGCAGTTCCATTTCCTGAGCATGACTCCAGAGGATCACCACAAAGCCCTGGATTATGGAAAAACGCAGTGGAGCCAAAACCCTGGATCTTTGGCATAGGAGGAATAGCCCCAGAGAGGCTGTTGTAGGAGATATTAAAATAAGTTAACATCGTTAAATTTTCAAGGGAAGGTGGGATTGAACCAGAAAGTGAATTCTGGGATAGATCAAGAATCTGAAGTTTTGACAGGCTTCCCAAAGTTGCCGGGATGCTTCCATTGAGCTGGTTCCGATGCAGATCAAGTATTTCCAGGTTTGTCATGTTGTAAATAGTCTCAGGAATATCTCCCCCTAAAGCATTACCAGAAAGATCCCTGCAGCAGCATTTCAGAACATTTGTTTGAGATCAAATCCAAAGCAATGTTGAAGTAAAATGTAGAATATTTCAAAATGGTAATTGGACTCACAGAACGCGAAGATACATGCAATTGCTGATATCGCCTGGAATTTCACCAACAAGGTTGAGATTGTGCAAATCTAGAACCAGAAGCAGCTCAATTCTTCCAAAACCCACCGGGATTGTCCCACCTATGGAGTTATTGCCCAACCTGATGAATGTAAGCATCCTCAGATCCCCAATCTTATCTGGGATACTCCCATTAAGCCTGTTAAACCCCAAGTCCAAAACCCTAAGACTCCCACAACTAGCAATGCTCAAAGGGATCTCCCCATCCAAATTATTTCTTGAAGCATCCAAAACTGCTAGTCCTCCACTGCAGGTTATGCTCTCAGGGATCTCCCCTTGAAACCCATTATTTGATACATTAAAATAACTAATATTTGTCAAACCAAGAACCCCAAATGGAACCAATCCAGTAAACATATTGCTACCAAGATCCAAAAGCTCCAAGCTCTGGCACCCCGCAATCAGCTCTCGAACACTCCCTGTTAACACATTGCTTCTCACAGACAAGTATGCTAATCTCTGTACATCACAAATTGCAGGAGGCAATACACCACTGAGATTATTGAAAGAGAAATCAAAGCCTTCAAGTTTCGAGCAATTGGCAATGGACGCGGGAATGAAGCCCGAAAGACTATTCCGGGATAGCGAAATGAACTTGGTTTTGTAACAATTCTTGAACAAAGATGCCGGAATTTCACCGGTGTAACCATTTCTTGCCAAATCTAGTAGCCGAATGTTCTGTAAATCGCCAATGAACTCTGGAATCGACCCGGAAAGCGCATTGGTACTCAAATTGATTTTCCAGAGTGTTCCCAGTTCAGCATATTCTTGTGGGATATTCCCAGTGAAACGATTACCGAACAATGACAAGATCCTTAAGGATTTCAACCCAGCTAAACTCGGCGACAACACTCCGAAGAGACTAGTGTTCCACAAAACGATCTTTTCCACTTTCCCCTCAGAATTGCAGGTAACACCCCTGTAATCCAAGCAAGGGTCCTTGCTCTGATCCCATGAACCCAATGCATTGCCGGGATCACCGGAAACGTTGCTTTTGAATTCAAGCAAGATCTCCTTCTCAGTCGCCGGAGAAACTCCGATTGGCGCCAGAAAATAAGAGAACAGAAGAATAAGAACAACACGAAGAAGAGATCGCCGGAGTCTTCTCATGCTGGTCAATGAGTCTAGCCGTTTGGCATTATGGGTCTACTCGTTTTGGGACGCCAGAGTCTGCATTAGCTTCAATTGCGAGAAAAATCACATCGCGATCGCAACCCAAAACCAACATTTTATCACTGCCACCACCTTGCTCTATGAAAACGAAACCACATTGAGTCACAGTAAATGCCTTCTGGAATCCCTCAACCCAACGACAAACAACATATTCCAACTCCAGCCACAATGGGGCTGGACCAAAAACCCTAGATTCCAAGGTGGAGAGCCCGGAATGGAGAGAGGAAAAGGCAGTAAGAAATGCAGAATAGCTGAGAAAGCAGGTAAGGCAATTTAATAACTGCTTTTAAAGCCCACCCCTCAACAGTTGCCACCAGCTGAAGAAGAACCCACGTGCCTCTCCCTTTCTAGTTTCTTCTCAAAATTGAATGAGCACAAAGGGAAGCATCAAGCATCCATCACTCCTCTTATCGCACCACCACCACCGTGTAGGCCCTCAGCCCCAGCATTTATTCTCCCTCAACCACTAACGCCGCCCACCACCACCACCAACACTCCCACGGCAACAGCGTTGGAAGAGAAGAGAAGAGAAGAGAAAGGGGAATGGAGATAGTCAGGCTCGTCGTCAAATTTGGGCATTGACGGGCTTTTGCATTGAAGTTTCTTCTGTCTGTTGGGACGCTGACTTTGATAGGGCACCCATTCTTTTATTTTTCTAATTAATATTCTGAAGAGACGTTGCCCACAAATAAAAATGAAAATGAAAATGAAAATGAAAACAAAAATAGAAAAAGTGTTTTGGCGGAACAAAGAAAACAACTTAATGCGTTTCCATAATTCACTTCAGAAATCATGTGGCAGAGAAAAAAGTGCATGGTTCACCTGGCACACTTTTTTTGACCTTTAGTTTTTATTTTTCGTATGACCAAAATTATTTATATGAAATTTATATTTTCATTTTTTACGAAAATAAGAATATATTTTATAAAATTTGGAATGATTTTAAAAAATATTTTTAATCTTTTTAATATAACAAAAAATTCAATGTTAAAAACGGTTCTTAAAATTATTGTCAAACAAATTCTTTTATTTATAGTGTTTTAAAAAAAAATATATGTTTTTTTTTAAAAACATTAAAAACCATTTTATAATATTATAAATAATTTTAAAATTTTTTAAAAATATTTTTAAAATTTAACTAACCACTTTCTAAAATCAACTCAATTTCCATGAGCAATGTATAAAAAAGGTCCAATGGAAGAAAAAAGTCAAGTTTTGGTGGGGTTTGAGATAGGGGTAGTGGGCCCCACAGGGACACATTAGCCTTTTGATCTTTTGTCTCCCACGGATCAACGTCACTCAAAACTTTTACACCTAACAGCTGCGAAGCACTTTAATACGGCTCCCTGCTCAACTGTAGCTTTTGACACGCGCCCTCGCCTCGCCCTACACATCACTCTCCAGTCTCGTGACCACATTTTGCATTGTGAACAGATGGTGACGACACGAACTCCGAGAGAGAGTGGGATGTGAGAGCGCACATTTTAATAGTAGTGTTGGTGGACGTCACGGAGTTGCAGAATCTTTGCCCGCACTCTTTTGTTTTTGTCTCCAATCGGAACCTCTCATTTTCCTCTTTCTTTTTAAATAATATTAATATTTAGTAAACTTTTGTTTTTATTCGAAGAAATTAATAGCTGGAATGAATGTAAAATAAAAAATAAAAAAATAAAATAAAATATTTATATTTTTATATATAATACCTTAAAATTTTGTGAACTGAAATTAATGCATGGTACAATAGTACAAATAAATTAAGGTCTTAAGTAAGTTAAAAACAAGAGGAATCATTGAACTACCAGGTACGTTCAAATTAATAATAAACTTCAGATCTTCCAAATTTTCATGATTTTTTTAAAAAGAAAAAAAAACAATTGTTTGGGAGTTTAGACACGTGGCACAGGTATGTCACTGCTGTAGTTGGCGTGGGAATTATGTGACATGAGCTGTATCATGAATGCCCTGCTTTCCTTTCCCACTATAAAATATGGAATTTATATATATAGATTATTGCTTTGGCCTTTTTGTATGTACTTGCTGAAGACCACTCTCTCATTCATCATTTTTCTTCAAACCTAAGCACCCCGGTGTTCCCACCCTTCCAGAATCCTTAGATGATTTGAAAAAGTGGATGATCGAATTCAATTTGTGTACTTCGTATGTTATCAATATCCAACTTTATACTGGATTTATTTAATCCGTTTGTAAAATAATCCCCTTTTTTGACCCAACACTACCTATACCATGATCTATGAGGTCAAGAGGATTGAATGGAATTGAAGAAAAAAAAACCATGCATTGATATAAGTTTTTGGAGTGTGTCACTCCAATACCTATAATGGGATGTCGAGATAAAGGCAGTACAATTTGATGCAAAAAGATCGTGTCGTCCATGCATGTGGTACTCAAGTTTCATAATTTGATTGGATTGAGGTTTGAGTGATGTGAGAGAGTTGTATAGTGAGAGATGTGTTAGCATATGCGTGAGTGGTCGTGCTTTCAGGTCTTTTTACTAAAAATTCTTACTAGAAGGATGAAGAAAAAGTATGGGGAACCTAATGATAATTGATAGGGAGCCCCACCCCCCCACCAACACCCTTTCTCTAAAAGCCTTCCTTTTTGTGGATGGAATTGCCTAGTCTCAAGTCTCAAGTGTCAATGAGGTGGGGATGATGTGAATATGTGATGATTAACCATTGACCCAACACAAACACATTCTTTCTATATATGTGTATGGAAGAGTGAAGAAAGAAAGAGAGAGGAGGCGGATGTACAAATTAAGCGTGTGGAAAAAGAAAACATCATTTAAAGCCTCTCAACCCTCAAGCCCCTTCACGCGTTATTAGATGGAAGTATAGAAAGGGAAAAGGGGAAAGAGAAAGGGAACAGATAAAAGGCCTCGTATGGTTGGGATTTGACTCTTCTTTTGATTTAATGAAAAGCCCCCTCTAGCCATACGGAAAAGGCCATCCCATCTCACAAGGTTGGAAAACAGAGACAAGTGACACAACAAGATGAAAAAGGAAATATGCCCATATGGTCTCTAGGATTCTATATAAACTTCACATCATCTTTCTTTTATTTATTTTATTTTATTTTTTTGTAGTTTAGGAAAGCATTAGGTGATTGAATAATAGCATTTTGTTGGACAAAATATAACGCAGAAATGCAAGCATTATCGACAAGACAGGAACGGCAATGTTGTATTGATTCACAGTTCAAGAATTTTGCTAGGTTCCAATTTAACCTTCCAAAGAAGTTTCCATCCTATACAAACAACAGTTCTCTCTATGAGAGGGAGAGACAAACGGGGAGTAGACTAAGACAACAAAGAAGACATCCTTTTTTCCTTTAAAAGAATCTGCTGGTTTAATAAATGTCAATCATGTTAGCTGTTGTGGGTCTTGATTCTTCCTTCCTCCCTTCCAAGCAGTGTTTAAATAGCACCATCTCACTGTACATCAATTGCCCACGGATGAAGTGTAGTAAATAAAACCTCATCCAGCCATGGATGGTCTTCAGAGATGAAGCTCTGACCTGGCTTTGCTGACAGATAATTTTCCCAAAACCCAGACAGAAGAAAAAGCTTACTCCAGTAACAGCTCTTCTTCCTTCTGTAATGCCTTGAGCTGCCTTTTTGAATAAACCGTGAAAAATATTGTTGTAGCCACAGTTGCACAAAAACCAACTACATTCAGGATAACCTGTGAGGCAGAAAGGGAGTGCTGTTCGTGTGATGCATCAGCCAGAGCTCTTATCAGGATCCCTCTGCAATAAAACAGAACCACCCATGAGTTCAACAGAAAATCAAAGATCATGTATATAACCTATGGACCATTTCCCTTGATCAGCATTTATGATGGATACATTGTGAAGAGGAAAAAAATGCATTTTTTTTCATGTTATCTATGAGAAGAAAAAGAGGCAAACGTGAAAGCAACTGCAGTTATCTATCCAACATATTGGTAACTGTACCACAGAAATGAGATGTATAATATAGTATTATTGGAATGAAACAAAGCTCCAATTCATTGACAACATAAACAGCTACGTGGTAAAGCAACCAACAATTGGTTCTTTATAGCTAAAGCACAAACACTGTGGAGAAGAATATATCTCAGCAACAAAACCTAAGAAACCATCCATTTTACAGCAGATGAGAATACAATAGCTAAAGATGTGAACCAATCAAGGCATAATTAGCCCAAGCAATGAAATGAATCAGGCCAGGACCATATCCAATTCATTGACAACATAAACAGCTATGTGGTAAAGCAACCACCAATTGGTTCTGTATAGCTAGAGCACAAACAATGTGGAGAAGAATATATCTCAGCAACAAAACCTAAGAAACCATCCATTTTACAGCAGATGAGAATACAATTAGCTTAAGATATGAACCAATCAAGGTATAATTAGCCCAAGCAATGAAATGAATCAGGCCCAGGGACCATATCCAATCCATTTAATAAGATACAACAGTGAGCAAAGAAGGTAACACAGGTTAATATAACAAAATTGTTAAACATGGTGAATTAAGGGTGTCAGAGAACTAGTAGAAACCAGTGTTTGATATTCAAGGGGTGGCAAAAGGAATGCTTTTTATGATGGAGTGATTACAGGAACTACTCCGAATAAACAATAGCAACCTGTAATTTTTATTCAGTTGTGGCATTAGTTTGAATAGAATAAACCATAAACTCAATCTTTGGAAAAAAACATTTTTCAAGGTTCTGCCAGAGTATTAACAAATTTCAAAGTTGCTGTCATCCAATATCCTTAGCAGTCTCATATGTTTGTAGCGCTGGATCTCATAAGGATAATGGATGCTGGGGATCTCATGATCCTAATCCCTGACCAAACACTCCATAAAGTCTGAAAGTTCATTGTTAGAGGGTTTTTTTTTCCTTTTTCCAGTTAGTCTTGGTCATTAGAGAACAAAACTTCCCTTTCTGAAAAACTATAATACTCTAGCATCTTATAAAATTTCATCCCTCATGCCTAGTGATGGATCACCATAAGACCAGTCTATCGGAGAAATATTTAATAAATGAAAGAAAAAAGTCATAATCCTTCTAGATAAATATTTCCTATCAATGGTGAATCCATACACATGGCATGCACCTCTTTTCTAGAGTTAACATCAATGTTTATGCCGTATTTGCCTCTTTTGTAATAAATGCCGTAGCATTTCTTTTTTTTTTTCATACCATTTTGATGACTAATCAAAATGTTTTTTTTTTCTGATAGGCAATGACTTATCAACCTGTTATAGGAGCTCACAGGTCTCATGGCGAAGATGACAAAACATTGAGGTTGATTCAGACAAGATATTCTGAAAAGATTATAACAAGAAATGGTTAACTTGACTAATCTCCCATGGACCCAATACTCCAGTGGTTTGTTGACATTGACCTCCTATTAATATGACCAAATGAGTGAGAAAAAGGGAAGGGGTTGCATCACATGCCCTTATCAGAAGCCCTTAAAGAATTACAAGCAAAATGCAGCAAACCAACCATAAATAAAATAAATTAGATAAGTTAGCAAAAGAGTCAAAACCGCCATATATCAGGTCCTACTTATTTTGTGTGTGTGTGTGTGTGTGTGTGTGTGTGTGTGTGAGAGAGAGAGAGAGAGACACACACACACACACAGAGTCCTTATTGATTTGAGTTGTTAAAGGTTAGAGTTTGTTGTGTTAATGGCAATAAGACATGGATGGGCAAACATGGGGTCCACAGCTTGAACTAAGAGTAGGTCTAAGCTCAATATACACTTTGCATCTTTATGTGAGAGAGTTTTTAAATGTGAAAGAATAAGACGAGGCGTTTTTGTTCCCGTGAGAAAAGGCATAAGCCTTTTGATACCCTAATTTTTGTAATTAATAAATATTTAAAAATATCATAAAATATATAAAAACTAAAATTTCAATTATACAAAATATATATAAAAAAATTTAAATAAATTGTATAATTATTTTAGAACATAAAGAATAAAATTTCAATAATAAAATTTTCAAAATTAAATATTAGCATAGCCAATTATTATGAATTTAATATAAATATAAATACCTAATTATTTATATAATTTTACAATTTTCCATTTGGGAAAAAAAAGAATATGAAAAGTGAGGAAGTGGAAAAAGTGGAAAAAGTGGAGGCACGTTGGAATTAGGAAGTGGTCCCAATTCAACCTAAAAACAATAAATAAATAAATAACCCAATAAAACAAAAATAAAAGATGAAAACAAAAAATATCTCAGCTTTCCCAAAGAATAAAATAAAATAAAGGATGGAGAAAGAAAAACAAAAAACTGGTGGTGGCAGAGAAGGCGTGGACTCGGAAAAAAGAAGAAAGGAGAAAGGAGAAAAGGTAGAGGCGTACCTAGGACAAAGACAACGTTGATTGCCGAGACGAGAGAGATGGGGTGTCCTTGGAGTGAAGGGGGTGCCTTTGTAGTGAGAAACAATCATGAGGTAAGGGTTTCACGAAGCTAGGGTTAGGGTTTTTCTTCAAATTTCTTCTCTATTCTCAATTTTCACTCTCTCTATGGAACTTTTAGGTTAAGATGTTCTTCAATTTTACTTTTTATTTTTTAAAACATGGCACCTCACCCGTACAAACCCACAAAAGAATACACCTCAATCCAAAGGCATAAGAGGCATGGCCAAAGCGCACCTTTGCCATGCCTCGCTGCAAAAGGCATACGCCTTTCTGGACTTCCACTTTTTTCTTCAACGCCTCAAGACATTTTTGCCACGCCTTGACTTGAGGCGTGCTTCGGCACACCTAAAAATTGCCTTTGAAAACCTTCTATGTGAGACCACAGGAATTGCATAAATATGAAGGATGGAGCAGAATTATCCTTTGTATCCTCAAAATTGAGGCCAAATCAAGGAAAAGACCACAAACCTTCTTCCTCCAATGTTGATTTCTCTCTGTATAGAGAGATTCAGTAAACTCGGGCCCTACTCTTCTTTTCCATTCTTCACCTCTCCATTTTCCCCATCATCATCCATCCAACCTAGCAAACTTGTTAATGGATTAGAAATCCCAATTTTAGATTCAGCAACTGCAATGGAAAATCATTTATGCAGAATTTTTGCCAACTCTAGGAGAGGCAAATGTGAGGAATCACTAAAAGGATTATGTAACATTACAAAATATCTTGCTTATATCTAACTCCAATGTATTTTCAAGAAGTGAAGATCAAACCTAAGTTAAACATCATCTAACTGGAAGTTTCTTAGCATTTATCAAACAAGGCATAACTTGAGCAAACAATGACAATGAATGGCTTTCAAGCCTTGAATTCCATCAATTTATTTCATTTTGGGAAGACAGAAATATGATATTTGTCACCATGCTCTCTACTTGCTAATAATTGAAGTAATTCCAAGCCTAGCAAAATAAGAGAAAATAAGCCACCTTTTCAAATATCTGTGGGCACAGAAACAAGTCCAAATTGACACAGCTAGAGAAACTATTTTACACAGAACCTAGAGCATACACCTTAGTCAATTAAATTTTAACACAATGCACATATCTCCAAAACTGGATTTGGACCATATATCGCCTTTAAAACACATACTATTCTTAAAATGCCAATGCAATTCAATAAACATGGGCACTTCTCATGTTAAACATGGTGCAGCTCACATTCAAGAAAATATAGACAAATTACAATGATATCCTAGAGCACATCATGATTCCTAAGTGCAGATACACAAGGCATATGTGTTTAAATACATAATACATACATTATACACACACAAACACAGGTATATAAAATCAAATAATTTAACACAAATTTGAGAAAAGGAGAGAGAGTTCATACGTATATATTGCAACAAAAATTTCTGGCACAACTCCAATCAACGACCCCATGATGTAAGGACCATACTTAACATTTGTTGCCACAGAACAGTAATTGAATAAAATATAAGGGAATGGTGAAACCCTAATTAATGTGACAGCTCGGAACTGATGAAACCAATTCCCTTCACCAGCCAGTCTTATAATGGAAGCTTTCTTTGGATATTTTTCTAACCATCCCTGCACAAGAATCAAGAAGCGTTCAAGTTGACTGAGCTCAAGGAAAGGAAACCCTTGCATGAAATTAGAGATGGAGAAAATTTTTAAGAAACGCAAAAGGTACACACTTGGATTTTATGATGGAAGAGGGAACCAATGATATATGGAAGTGATACACCCACAGCCACCCCCGCAATAATTAGTAGGAACCCAAGACCATAACCAAAAGTCATCCCAGCCACCCACATGGAAGGTGTAGAGGGCAAAAGTAGTGTTGGGAATAAAGCCACAGAACCGAATATAACAAGTGCCAGTACAGGAGTGCTGAATGTTGTTGTCTCCCAGTTTATGATAGGCATAAGCTCCTGCAAAATACTACAATCAGTCAAAGGAAAAGAAGAAAAGGAGAATATGCAAGCATGAATTGGAATATCTAACCATTTTTATAGCATATGTTATTGGCTTGAATATTTTGTAGTCTCAACCTACAGGAAACTGATGCTAAAGTTGGTTAAGAAGCCATTGTAAACATTAATTGCCCATGCTCTGTATTTAAGATTTCTGATAAGTGTTGACAGCAATATACTTAAACTCTAATATTTCTAACAAACATGTACAAGGTTGGATAAGTTAAATCATGCATCAGCAACAGTATTTCAAATCTCAGCTTAAACATTGAAAAGCAATTACATTAATTCGTGACAAGTGAACAAGTCTAAGGACATCAGACATATTCAACATGATACTCACTGTTTCTTGGATTCAAAAGTGTACTGCACATTTCAGCTTGTTCACCAGCATTATAAATGCTTCACCACAGAAACAAAATCCCGAAGGTACCGTACGACATAGTTATGGTCTGTTATAATCCAGAAATTTACTGCATGGATCACATTGTCAATACTGCTATAAGAGAAGAAAACCCTGTGTGGAATTGTGCATCTTGATGGCATCATCGGTTGGGGGCCACCAGCCACCAGAGGAATTTCCAGTTGCAGCAAAAAATCTTCTTGGAGATTTGAATATTTACTCCATAAGGGGCAAGGCTATCCACCAAACAAACGATTCTGCTTCTATTTTAGGAATGATAAATCCAACTGAGAGGAAAAGGCTTGAGCCTTAATAGAGGAAGGAAGAGGAATGAGGGGTTCAATAATCCAATAACAATGTAGTTGTTCCCAAGGGCTTCTAGGAACTAAAACAATTTAACACCTCCATCTGGTTGTTGGTTCTCAGTTGGCAGAGAAGGTTCTTTTGGAGATAGGGGAGGTATTGCAAACAAAAATAGAGGAAGTATCGCAAATAAAAATAGAGGAGGAATTACCAATGGAAGGAACTTTGCCTTGTTTCAACAAGGAGGCTGAGTTCAAAAGGGATGGCATGAAGATTCCAATAAGGACACATCCCCATTGCTAGAAGAGGGTTAAAGAGAAAAAAGAAAAGAAAAAAGGACAGGACTTGTAAATCATCTAGTCAGACAAACATGATTTTTCCTCCAAGCCACTTACATGGTACAGAAGATCTCCTCCAATTCTAATATTGTTTAAGTACCTTTCACCTTCCAGTCTCTTTATGAAGCACTTTACTAAAAGACCTTGCTCTTGGCTGAGCGGGTGGTCCTTTTCTTTGATCTCAATTCTTTCTTGGGAGCAATATTTTTCTTTTGAGGTAATTGGGTCAGCCTCTTAATTGACCATGACACCGCCAAAATAAGTGCATTTGGTGGTTGATAAGCTGCTCATTGGTATTTGGCATAAGAATTGTTATTTCCTCTCACTTTTTCCAACAAGGTGAAAGGTTGGTCATAGATCTTAAGCAAAAAGATGGTGGAAAAAACATGAACAAGATGCACTGAGAGAGAGATTCTTCATACTACCTAGCATGGTCGATCAAACAATCTGCTTCACTTGTATCTCTCTCAAAAACCTCTCCCCAATAGTGGCTTTACATCCCTATGACAATGGGTTACATTCTAATCCTGTCTTCTTTCTTTAACTGGCTAAGTCTGATGAGGGCAGCTGAAATATTTATTTTCAAGTTGAAGGTGAATGGGGTCATTTCCTTCCTAATACAAGTGGGTATGCCTACAATAATTCAAATTCAGCAACATATAAATCTCACAAGGAACAGTTAGCTGGAAGAAGGTCCACCATGCTCATTGTATCATAAATCCCTTGGGAACTTCTAAAAATGCTAAGAGCTCAGAGATGGTGCATTCCAGCCAGCTAATAGGAACCAATTTGATAGATCTTCTGTAAATCAAAGAGGTGTGAAGAAATGAGCTTCGAACTAATGGTCACAAGAGAACAAAATGAACCTTTTTCTAGTGGACCGTATTCTAGTTTTGGTTAAAATCCCATCAAAAATAGCGAAGGAAGATGCAACCTTATGGTAAGGTAATTTTCTGCACATTTCATTGATAGTACCTCCTTATTCTTAGCGAAGAGCAGAGAAAAGAAAAACAAATTATAGGGTGAGGATGGTATATTTTGTTCTTTGATAGAAATGAGGTGAGGATGGTATATTGAAGTGATCTCCACATAAAGTGAATTTGTTTTCTTCAGTTTCTCAAACCTGAAGGCAGGGAATGCAGCGCACAAAGCAATCCTATTGCACTCTTAGGGTTCTCTTGTCATTCTAAAGAAGTGGCAATCAAACTGAAAATTGGTTAAGTCACCGTTTAACCAAAATCTCAATTTCAACCAAACTTCTCAATGTGCCAACTGAAACCTGGACAGAAAGAGCATCAGCTCCACTGAGAGTGCAGTTCCAAACGCTTCAGGCATGGATACAACAACTAAAGATCCAAAATATCTGAATTTTGCAAGTATCTGTTCAAAAATCATGTTTCATGGGATTTTGCTCATGCGAGGACCCTCACAGGGGAGATGGAGAAATAATTGAAATCAAGTTCCCATGGAAGCTTCAAGAATATGAGACTTTAACCCTTTGGTCATGCGCAACTCCCAAGACTGTCACTAGACAAGGCATGTGCCAATCAAAACTTGGCAAACTAATTAAGATCAAGCGTCTCCATTGCCTAGTATAGGTCCTATTTCAGGGTATATTCAGAAAAATTCAGCACGTTTAAAGCAGAATTACTCTTAAGATATTTCAGATATCTCGAGTAGACAAATAATCAAACAATACTACCCTTAGTTACACACATTATGAGGCTAAAACAAAACAAAACATAAAAAGATGACATCAACAACTGACAGAGATAATGCTCAAATTCAAACTCTCAACTCTCCCTCAGATGCCTAGCAGATGCAGATTAAAGAACAAATAATCCATTCACGTGTATAAAAATCAGTTATTTTTCTAATGAAATGTAAAATTGCCACAAATTTCACCTTATCCATGAAGAAGGGTCCGACCCATTTGAGAAAAACACCAGCCAAAACCCCCAAAACGACGCACAATAAAGCAACCTTAACCCACCACCATATTAACCCTCTTCTTCTAGGCGTAGAAGGATCCACATCCCCAAGTCCCTCCTCCTCGCATTCCGCCGGTTGCCTCAGCTTCACGTAATCCCCCATTCTCAGCGTCAGCTCCGGCACCACGCCTCCGTCGTCATCACCACCCTCAAAAGTCATCGAGAAACCCTACGAAACCCTAGAACCACCAGAATCCGTAGAATCTCAACGACAATGGTTCATGAACCGTAGAGAATCACAAGGATTGAAACCCTAGAAGAGGAACAGCAATAGTTCATGACCCGCACATAATCTAGGAGATTCAAGCCCTAGACGACGACCCGGAGCGAATAATTGGGGAATAATTGAAGAAAAACCGGTTCCCCAATTATGATTAGGCACGGATGCGAAGCAAAGAAGGACTGGAAGATGTGAGAATCAGCGAGGTGAGACTTGAGAGACACAACCTATTAAATTATGAAATTGCCATAGACCGCAACGGCGTCGTTTTGTCATGCCATCCCTTCCCTTTTCTTTTTTTGAGTGACGTGGAATAACGGAACTGCTGAGTTAGCGTCACTAGGCTTTGTCGTGACTTCACAGTCACGATTGCTGGAAGCCTTCACACTTCCGTTAAAGAATCTTAAACAGTATTCTATTCTAATACAATATCAATGCATATATGCATATTATGTTTTGCAAAACGATGACACATTTACTTTCTAAAAACAGTCTGCTGCGTCGTCGCTTCACCGACAGGGTGGTGGGTAGATCGTGGGACTGTGGAATGAGATGCTGACACGTGTAGGGATAAAAGCTGTCACCCACGATTATAAAGCTACCACCAACCTCACAGCTCAGTAATGGTTCAAATGGGCTCAGCCAACGGGCATAAGAGTTCAAAGAGAAGCCGACTCGGGGGATTTTGGGAGGAGATGTAATGGAAGTTAGGGCGGTGGGGACACTGGGGTGGACCCACCATTGAATTGGGCTCTCAATTAAGCTAAAGTTGGATAAGGACGTGTGCACCTGGACCAGGCTGGGCTGATTCTCTAAGAATGGAAACCTGGTGGGAAAACTCCTGCTGATCCGGAGATGGGCCTAACTTTGACGGTCCCTGTCGACTTTCGGACCAGGACAATTTCTATGTAGGATTCCGGCTGGCTAGGTTCATGAATAATTCCCCATGGAAAAGATGAAAGAAAGACAAATATCAAGTGGGTTTGGAAACCATTTTCTAAAATAAAATAAAATGTATTTAATAAGCTTTCAATAAAGAATAATTTTTTCATAATTTGTTTTAAAACCCGATAATATTTTAAAACAAATTTAAGGTGTTTTTAGTTACAATAAATATTAATTAGTCGATTTCGATTTTACAAACATTGATTCTTACAAACATCATAGTGTCCTTAGCCCATAACCCATTGATACAACACATAATGATTGATGATGAAATAATTTATACAATCAAAGCATGTTCATTATATTTTGTCATTTTTTTACCATCTATCATAATTAGAATATAAAAATTGATACAACAAAGATTCATTTCTAATGATTTTCCATGTATTGGCCTCATTTTTAGGGAATTGGATCATCATTTTATTACACATGAATCTATGGAGATATGTATGGAAGCAAGCATGGAAATTATTATAATAATGATGATTAAAAAATCATAAAAACTAAACGTATTTAATTATTATATTTTGTCTTTTTTTTTAACTATATATCATAATTATTATAAAAATTAAGAAAATAGAAGATGGTGAATTAGATTACACCAAAGACAAAAGAAACTCGATGGAATGCTCCAAGGACATGGAAGCTTATAGAATTTTGTATATAATTTATTATTGGGGTTGTATGATTGAATATTTTAACGTTATTTGATAAACTTATTATTTTTGTAAAAATAATTAGATAACATAATATTATATTTATAAAAAAATATATATATATATATATATATATATATATATTTTTTTTAAAGAAGTCTCATGTTTTTCACATAAATGATAATGAGGATTGAATTGAAACCTTAAATAATTACAAAACATGATTTTGTTTTTATAAAAAAGACAAATATTTTGAAGAAGTATCCTGTTTTGTGACAATGAGGAAAAATATTGTAATTGAAATTCCGACAGTTTGGGTTGGTGCCTCCTTTATAATTTGATGATTTTAATATTTGTAATTTAGATTTCATTTAGAAATAGGCATAAACTCGAATTAAATAAAGGATCCAATAATTGATTTTTTATTAATTTGAAAGACCTTAATCAAAATCTAATCATACCATATATATTTTTTTAATCTATGAAAGTAAAATTCAAAATTATCGATTTTGTTTTTGGGTAAAATATAATTGTTCCATTTAAATCAAATTAAGAGTGTGTTTGACGATAATTTTAGAAAATAGTTTTAGTCTTTTTAACACTTGGATGATAAAAATTTTCAAATGTGAAAAAGGTTATGAACGCTTCATAAAATCACTACTAAACAGACTTTAAATCAAATATAAGTTACTTTTTTTTTATTGGTTTTTATTTCTCGACAAATAACATTGATTTATTTTTCTCAATTCTTTCCCACTTTTTCTAAACAACGATAACAATGTTTTGATCCTAGGTAAATTTGAATTTCAATTACTCATTTATGTGTTTAAACCATATTAACTTTTTGGTTTAAAAAGTTAGTTACAAAAGGAATGATGACCAATTAAAATTTAAGAAAACTCAATAAACCATAGAAAGGTTTAGAAAAAAAAATTAATTAAAGAAATTTAAAAAAAAAAAAAAAATCCTAATACATTCTAGATAGGAATAAGCATGAAGTAAAATTACCTTATTATCCATAATTCAATGAAAAGGATATTTCTATTAAGACAAGACCAAATCAAATTAATCATCAAAATATTGTAAATTCAAAACCTCTTTAATAAGAAACTAATAGAGTAATCTAAATGTCCATGGAGTTGCTCTGCCATCTATATTAAAAAATAAGCAAAACTAGAATGAAGAACACCTTGTAATTAACTATAAGCATTTCAATGACCCATCAAGATGGATTAAATATCTCATTCCTAATAAGGTGTGAATTGTTTTATCTTTGGTTCTTAAACCAAGTTTGTTTACATTAAAGCTTTTACTAGCACAACAAATTGATATTAGAGTTTGAGTTAAAGATTTATAGAATAACAAAATATTATAGAATACACACAATGAAGACAAAAAGAATTTCAATTAAAGGTGAAATCGATTGCTTTTTCATGGGAATGTGATACAAAAATAGTGTATCATGGAGAGATGGAAATTTGACTTAAAGGAATTTGCTTCAAGATGATGATTGTTGAAAAGTGTCTTAAATTCCTAATTAATGTAGATTTTTTTTCAAGAAAATATTTTAATAAATTCATTAGGTTATTAAAGAAAATAGTTTAAGTTTATTAGGTTCTTAAATTAATTTTTTTCCAACCAAAGTTAGGTTTTAGCACATTGCATCCACCAAGGTACTATAACTCATATTTAAAGATCAATCCAAATTGTTGATAAGTTTCTAGATGAAATTCAAAATAGGAAGTCTTAATTATGTTTCAGAAATTTTTTAAGGAGACAGGTCAATGTGTGCACCATTAAGAAAGAGACTTAAGAAAGACTTAATACCTTAGAATGACGAACACACCAAAATTGTTAGGACTATTAAAGCCAAAGTCAAGACCTTGTCATATTTAACCTTAGCTAACCTTGAAGTCTTTAAAATTGTTAAGATAGAAATATATTATGATGAGTTTCTTAAGTAAAAGGATAATGACAAGAAAAGATTAATAAGATTCACTTTAGGAACTTAGAATCAAGCCTAACTCAATTATAACACTATCAAAAAAAGATTTTTTAAGCATTGTTTTATATATTTCAATATGATCTTTCAAGTCAAAAGTTCTAATATGGGTTAATTGCAAATCAACAAAATCAATTTTGTAAAAAGATGTTAAAAATATAACTTCTAAATATTTTTTTTTTCCAAAAGACAAGCCATATTAAACTAAAGAAGTGCGACTTAAATGCAAATAAATATGATTGATACAATTTCTTAAAATTTATTAAGTCATACATGATTCGTAGGAATAAAATTTTAAAAGAAATACTTGATTAAAATGAATGTGATCATACTCGTATTTGCAAAAACATTTGACTAAAATTTTCTAAAATAAGAATTTAGAGGTTTCTTTCATTTTTATTTATTTTTAAAATATTGAAAAAGTTATCAAAAAAAAAAGAGGGTCACATGTGATAATTTTTCCATGTTTATAAATTTTTGTTCTAAGGAAATCATTGAAAAAGTTGACCTTTCAAAATCCCAATTTTACCTTTTATTTTTATTTTTTATTTTTTTTATCTTTTCCTCTTATTCCCATCTAATACTACTTTTTATTTTTTCTTTCTCTGGTACTTTTTAGACATTATTATTTTATTAATAAATATTGATATTATTTTTAATATTATTATTTATAATATTAGCATTTGGAATTATTCATATTATTATTAACATTATCTATTTTTATGATTATTATTAACCTGATTATTTATATTTTTAATATTATATTAAAAATAATATTATTATATGTTTATTTTTATTATTGCAAAGAAAACCTAGAAGACAATTTCTATTTTTTTTAATTCTTAAGGCTTGCAAACTTTATTAAAAAATTATCTTTTTTTTGCCTTTTATGTTTTATATGCTACATTAAAACTAATTATATTATTATTATCATTATCATTATCATTATCATTATCATTATTATTATTATTATTATTATCAACACCTCATTGATATTTATGATATTAGTTTTATATTATTAATTTTACCATTAATATTTTTAATAGAACTAATATTATATTCAAGTTATAGACTTATAGGCATGACAAAAATACATTTATCTTACTAATATAGGATAATAAAACAACGTTTCTAATGTTACGAGATTTGTTGCAAAAAGTAGGTATAAAACATTTATGTATTGAAGTTACATTAAAAGTACAATAATTTTTTAATAGTTATAAAAACAATTTTTTATTGTATATTTACGTATTGAACTTATAATATAAATGCATTAAAAGTAAAATAACTTTTTAATAGTTATAAAAATAATTTTTTTATTATAATATTCTCTTAATAATTATATTTATAAAACTAGTAATGAATTTATGAAATCTATTTAATAAGGGTTTATTACACTTTACATCTTCAACCTATAGCGTGTTTTACACATTATCCTATTGAGTTCAAAATCGAGCAATATGCTCTCATCCCTTATTATTGCATGCAATATATATTTTTTGAGAGACAACGTTTTTTTTTTTTTTTTTTTTACATTTTTTGGGAGACAATTATTATTTTTTTGGACAAAAAGGCATGTGTTCTCCACATGACCAAGGACAAAAGAGTTAATTTTTTTTAAAAAAAAAAACCCTAACCAACCCTCATCTTCCTTCATTCTTCTTCTTCTTCTCTCTTCACTCTTTCCTTTTCCTCCCAATCCTCAATCATATCTTCAATGAGATGAAAAAGTCATTTGGGATGACTACATCATTTGAAGTTTCAGGTTTTAAACCTCAACTATAGTAAGTATTGAGAGATGGGTTTCTGTTCATCATAACAAAAAACCTAGATTCCAAACCCAGATTTCATTTTATTCGAATTAACAACTTCTACAATTCAACAACATCATATTTATGGCAATAGGAAGTTGAAAAACTTCAATGTCGAAGCCTCAAACCCCCCAAAAGATAGAATTAAAAGAATGATAAAAAAAAAAAACACTTTAATTCAATATGATTACCTCCTATTCACGACCAAAGATCCAAAATAATCAATCTTTTTAAAAAAACTCAAATCAAGAATTTGAAAATTTTAGCATAAATATAATCAAAATTAAAGTTTTTTCTTTATGGGTGTCACCGCCATGGGAGACCTACATTACACCATTCTGCAAAACCAAAACTTTTATTCGATGAGTATCTTCTGACGGGTGAAAAAGAGATATCCAAATGTTTATCCACACCTACCACAGTGGAAATGGGAGGAGAAAGAGAATGAAGAGAGAAGAAGAAAAATGAAGAGAAGGGTTGACTAATTAGGTTTTTTTTTTTAAAAAAAAAAACCCTTTTACTCTCGGTTACATGGAGAGCACATGCCTTTTTATAAAAAAAAATAACGTTGTCTATCAAAAAATGCACGTTGCATGCAATTATAAAGGAAAAGGGGTACATCACTCAATTTTGAACTTGAAGGGCTAATGTGCAAAACTCACAATAGGTTGAGAGGGTAAAGTGTAATAAACTCATTTAATAAAAAAAAAAATTAAAAACAAATAGTTTTAAGAATATGTTTTGACTTTAAAGTGACAATATGAGGGTATATTTAACTTTGGGAGAATTACCGTGTAGGGTCAATTAGGTGTGATAATAATTATGTATGGTCATTTACTTTGATAATTGTTTAAAATGCCTCGAAATATAAAAAGTCAAATATACCCTCACACTTTTCATTTTAAAGTTAAACATATACCTACTTTGTCTTTTTTCTATTTTGTATTTTCTCCATTCTTTTTTTTTTCTAATTATTATTATTATTATTATTATTATTATTATTATTATTATTATCACCATCATCATTATCATCATCATCATCCTCCTCCTCAATAACTTATCAAATAAGAATATAATATTAAAATTAATACATATAAATAATATAATGATTAATCATAAATTATTTTCAATAATTAAAAAATAAATTTATTATGTTTTTTATTATAAATAGTTGATAAGAAAATATTACAATACCTTTTTCTTTATATTTTTATTAAATAGATTTCAAAAATTTTGAATTTTTAACTTTATAATATAACTATTAAGAAATTATTATAATAAAAAAATTGTTTTTATAATTGTTAAAAAAGAAATAAAGACATTCTATAATGTATTGTTCTTTTTAGTATACTTATATTGTAAGTTCAATATATAAGTGTTATAATTATAATTCACATATTTTTGTTTTCTAATCATTGTTATTATTATTATTATTATTATAAATAATCTATCAAATAAGAATATGTGGACCCCGCATTTCGGCTCAATGCGTTTCCCACCCGAAGGCGATCTCGATTTTTATTTTGAAAAAATTGATTTTTATTGATTAAGAAAAAATTGACTTGGAGTCGTCACTTATTTTTGTTTTATTTTTAAAAGGGTAAACAAAATAAGAAAGAAAAACCCTAAATGTGACTCCTTATTTGGAAAAGGTGATTTACGAAAAACCGGATCGGGTTCGGGGGTCAGGTTACTTATCAAGAAGGTACGGTACAGACCGTAGCACCCCTTTAAGTCCCTAAAGTTGGGTCTCTACTAATAAAATGAAGCAATCATGACAATTGATGAATCGAGCATGGATACCAAATGAATATCACTCAAAATGAAAATAACTGAATGAATAGGAGAGACAAAGAATGTACCTGAGTGATGAACCGATTTACTTCAATGAAAACAAATGTTAGCAATTAAACACAGGATAATCGTATGCATGTATTAGAGTGGAATAAATCAATCATGTATAACAATCATATTAATCAATCCACCAATCAATCAATCATAAAATCATGTATGTGGGGCCCCCACCAAAGCCCGATTAATCTTGCATGAATTAATATCACAAATTCCATTATTTAGGAATTATGAAAATTGCATTCACGCTTATGTAAAATTAAGAGAAACATGAGATTATTTGAAAACCGGAATGGAATTAAAACTATTCGAGTGAAGACCGGATTTTTGAAATTTGTTTGAAAATTGGAGTATTAGGAATTAAATTTAAGAATTGGAATTTTGGAAGTTAAGTTCACGAATTGGATTTATTTAAAAATTGGAATTTATTCAAAGATGGAATTTTCAAAAATAAATAGTTAAGATGAATAAAATAATAATAATAGTGAAAATAATAATGATTAGATAAAGAAATGTGAAAAATGGAATTTTGAGGGATTATTTAAAAATGGGATTCTTTTAAAAATGAATGAATCAACAAATAAATGGATATAATAATAATGAAAGTAATAATGATTAATTAAATAATGTAGAAATTAGAATTCCGAAAAATTAGATTTTTGAAAATTAGATTTTGAGAATTAAAGTTTCGGAAATTAAATTTGGAAACTGGAGTTTTAAAACTTATTTGAAAACAATTTGGAATTTTTGAAAAATTAGTTGAGAATTGAGATTTTGGAAATTAGATTTAAAAACCTAAGTTTTAAAAATTTTATTTGAAAACGTGAAGTGGAAATTAAGAAAGGGATGAGAGCATTTAATAAAAAAAGAAAATGGGTCCATTGTCTGCAGGCTTCAATATTTTATAATGGGTTGTGTACTACTTTGTTGACTTTTGCTTTTCTTTTTAGTTATTTATTTGTTTTTTGCTTCAGCCTTTGCTAGAGACCTTCACAGTAGAGAAGCCCATTTTCTGATTTTTTTCGAAACAGCGCTGAAATTTCTGGGCATGACTGGTTATGGATGGAGAGACCCATTTTCAAGCGACATCCGTGTCCAAGGTGGGTAGAATTAACAGAAGTGAAAAGCATGATTTCGGGCATCAAATAAAACAGAGACAAAAATAATTCCAACAACACCAAAATGAAGAAAACGAAATGAACTATAGCTCAGTCAATGCAACTCACGGATCAGTTAAATATGCTCTCTGATTCGCACTTGGAAAATCCCGAAAATCCCTTTTGCTGAAAATCCTTTTTCAACCCCTTTTTCCTAGCTTCTTCCTTGAGCTCTCATGAAAAGCTCCCCCCCTGCAGCTCCAGGAATCTCCTCCTACAGAAACGTGCTTGCCTCACTCACCCAAAATATCCCTCAACTGTAACCAGCCTGATACCCCTTTTTTCCAAGCAAAGGATCTCCTCTCCAGAAAAATCTCTCCCTCTCTCTCAGTCACCTCTTCTCTCTCTTAGCTTTCTGTTCTCCCTCGAAAACGGCAGCCAAAACCCCTCCTCTCAAACTGCCCAGAGAACCCTCTCTAAGCTAAAAAAAAATCTAACTCCCAAAAATCTCTTCCCTCTCTCCAGTAGCTTTTTTTTTTTTTTTTTTCAACTTTCTCCTTCTACCTAAAAACCTCGCTCTTTTTTGCCACCCACTATCCTGTGTCTTCATCAGCAGGCATGGCTCCTCTGCCACCAACATGGCCATCCCTGCTCATTTCCTGTCTCTGCAGCTAGCTTTCCGGGAGCAAAAGGGGTCCCCTTTGTTTCAAAAAGAAATGCCAAGAAGAGAGCTAAAACTCTCCCCCGGGGCCCCCCCATAAAAGGGGTCTACAGAATAATATTAATAATAATACATATAAATAATATAATAATTAATTATAAATTATTACTTCAATAATTATTATTTTAAAAATATTATAAATAATTTATCCAAGATAATAATAATAATATAATAATAATAATAATAATTTTACAAATTATTGTTTCATTCCAATAATTAAAAAATAAAGTTATCATATTATTTATTATATAGATTTTATAAATTTTAAAATGTTTAATTTTGTAATACAACTATTAAAGATATATTACAATAAAAATATTTGTTTTTGTATTTTTATTAAATAGATTTAATTAATTCATTATTAGTTTTACAAATATATAAGAAAATATTATAATTAAAAAATATTTTTATAACTATTAAACAACGAAATCAAGGCATATTACTTTTAGTATATTTATCTTATAAGTTCGATACATAAATTTTGTAATAAATTAAGACATGTATTGTACTTTTAGTATGTTTATGTTGTAACTTCAATGCATAAATACTGAATCTAAATTTTGTAACAAATCTAATAGCATTAGAAATATTGTATTATTCTACTATATTACTAAGACCAATGCATTTTTGTTATAGATATATATTAGTTTATTAAAAATATTAATAATAAAATTAATAATATAAAACTAATATCATAAAATTTAATGAGGTATTAATAATAATAATAATAATAATAAATAATTTAATTAGTCTTAATGTATCATATAAAGCAAAAGACAAAAAATAAAAAATAATTTTTAAAAAAAGTTTACAAGTCTTAAGAAATAAAAAAAATAGAAATTATCTTATAGAGATTTTTTATTAGTAATATAAAAATATAATAATATTATTTTTAATATAATATTAAAATTATGAATAATTTAAAATACTAAAATCATACTAATAATATTAAGAGTAATACTAATATTTAATAATAATAATAATGTGAAACCAAAGTTTGGTTAATAATAATACTAATATTAATATTTAATAATAATAATAATGTGAAACTAATGTTTGGTTAATTTTTATTTTGATGATAATAAAACAAAATTTAGAATTAATGATTATATTTCGAGTGTTAATGTAAGAAGATTTTCAAAGTGACAATTATAAAAACAAAATCAAGTTAAAGATAAATCAATAAAAAGAAGAAGACATCAAAAAGAAATGTTTTTTTAAAGACTTAAATTTAACAGGATCTCTTTGTAAAATTGTTGGTACATTAAGTCTTTCATACATTACATTATTAATTTATGCACTAAAATCTTCAAAAGTAATTCCGTTTTAAAATCCTTTAAAATTTGATGATTTCATGTTTTCAACTAAAACTTTGTGTCAAATGTTTTTCAAACTTGTTTAAAAGGTTTTAAGTTGAAAATGATGGTTGTTGAGCCAAACACAGCTCAACCAGTTGAACCGATTGAGGAATCGATCAATCCATGGCTCAATTGGTCGAGGGGTGCAAAAATCTACTCTCTCTTCCAGAACGCTTATTCAACCGATTGAGGTCAGATTAAGGGACAATCAAGATCTAACAATCACTTGCTAAGAATTAAATGCTAACAGGTAGTCAACCGGTAAACCCCTAACTTGACCGATCAAACCTCTAACGGCTAGTTTGATCGTTTTCCTTTATAAAAAAACTATAATTTTCATTGTTTCAAGACTTTAACCTTCATAAAATCCTTATTCAATATATTTGAGCATTGAAAGAGTGTTTTTTAGTGTACAATTGTTGTAAAACTTGCATATCATTAATACACTTTTCAATCCTAATTTTTCTTCTACATTTGAGACTAAAGTTTTACACTAAGATTTTGTGAAAATGTTTCCTATCTTCATTTGTAAATATTTGAGAAGAAAAATCTAAGTGTGTGATATCACTTAAGGATTCTATTGTTTATGGGGTATCTCTTAATGATTGTAAAGAGTGTTTGAAACTAAAACTCTAAAAAGATGGATTGAAATTATAATCCAATTGTATTACTTGAAGGCTTTGTTTGAAAGCCTTAAAATAATAGAACCTCAAATTTGGAATTGAAGTTGGAGAAAAGTGGATATAAGCTGAGTTGCGTCAAACTACTATAAAAATTTTGTGTTTGTATTATATTTTCCTTACTCTTTTACTTTATATGCAATTATCTTAATATTGTTATATTATATATTTGCATATAATTTTGTTTTTTTCATTTATATAATTTAAATTTACAAAAAAAGATCATCACTCTATTCACCCCTTAGGATAATTATCTTACGTTGGATTAGCTTAAATTTTTTAACAAATAATGATAATAATACCTAAAAACATAAAGTTAGGTGGGAATATTAGGAAAATAGTAGAATTGGGAAATTGAAAGGGTGCAAGAATTCTTAAAGATGTTCACGGAATTATCACACCCAGCACACTCTATGATAATTTTCCCTTAAATATTTCTGATGCTTTCTCTCCCCTCTTTTTATTTGATATCTTCAGAGATCCTTTAGAACTCAAACTGCCTTCAGTGTTGACTTCATCTGAGAAATCCGTACACTTCCTCAACGATGATCCTTAGTACCCTTATGCATCCGGCCCAGTTTCAGATCCAACGGCCATGCGTCCCTCATTCCTCCAATGCCACCCGATATCAGCCGCTTCTTTTGCCGCCAAAATTCTCTTCCTTGTCCCCAGGTTCTGCTCCTTTCCTATTTCAGAAATACTTTTCTTGTTTTCAAAAGCAAAAATAGCTGCTTTCACTGCTTCCGGAATCATGTTGGGCTTAGCTGCTAAGACACTTCCGCTCTATTTGTTTTGCAGATCGCTATATTGTAGGGTTTCCGATTCGTACGGATTTGAATGTATCATGTATGTTTGTCGTCATTTACTCTTTTGATTTCAAAATGCAATTTGATTTCTTTCATTGTTTCAATTAATGAATTGTGTTTGTTAAAATTTTCCAGTAACAGTTGCGAGCACAAGGTTTTCACTGACCAGATGTGTTTCCAAGAAGTTATCCGAATCGTTGGAACCGGATCAGGATCCGAGTTACGAACCCGAACCATCACAGGTTATTGCTTTGCTTCTCTGCGAGATTTACAGTTGGGTTTCAAGGAGGGTGGTGGAATTTCAATTTTTCAATTAAGTATTATATGTTCATTTATTAAATTAGGCAAATTTTAGGGCCACATGATAGTGGTTCCTTCCAAATTTGTTGCAGATGCGAGGGCAGAAGAAAGCTTCTATTACTGATATCTTGAAGGGAGCCAACGGGATTCTGCCTCATGTGGTGCTTGCTAGTACATTGGTGGCACTTATCTATCCACCTTCTTTTACTTGGTTCACAACCAGGTTGTTAAATATTCCTTACATATCCATTCCCTCCGGTGGAGGCCTCATGCTCAAATGCACACACAAAAATGGGGTCATGGCCGTAAAATGATAGTTGAGAATTTCAACTTGACCTTAAGAAATCATAAAGATGATCACACATAGAATCCTACATTTTCAACGAGGTAAATATCCCAAATGCTATGATAAGAAGCAAAGAATCATTTCAAATGTTAAGCATAACGGGATGCACAGAATGCGAGCTTTAAAATGCCTGCTTATTAGACATGTATGTTTTTGCTTGAGCTGTGTTGGACATTGGATATTTGATTGTCTATATGATCCTGAACATAGAAAAAGCCAAGACTAATCAATCCCTTTTTGGGGTTGTGAGGGATGCTCATTTTGCTATGTTTAAACTACAATTTGGGAAAGAGGGTAGGTGCTTTTATGTTTTATATCTGGAGCATGGAAAAGATACATTAGACTGCATTACCAGGTGAGGAACTTTGGTGCATCTAATGAGAGATGATTTTAAATTTGATCTCCCACTAGCCAATCCCTTGTGAGGGATGCTCATTTTGTTATGTTTAAACTACAATTTGGAAAAGAGGGTAGGTGCTTTTATGTTTTATCTTGGGAGCACGGGAAAGATATATTAGATTGCATTACCATGTAAATTTGATCTCCCACTAATCATTCCCTTTTTTGGGTTGTGAGGGATGCTCATTTTGCTATGTTTAAATGACAATTTGGGAAAGAGGGTAAGTGCTTTTATGTTTTATCTCTGGAGCATGGAAAAGATATATTAGATTGCATTACCATGTGAAGAACTTTGGTGCATCTGATGAGAAATGATTTTAAATTTGATCTCCCACTATTACATGGTCAGTTGACTTGGTTCATGTGAGACTAAATTCCTGTATGGGAATAGAATAAACTGAACTTTTGTACCAATCATATGCTCTTAATACCTGTATTTGAATCATTTCCAGGTATTATGCACCTGCATTAGGATTTCTAATGTTTGCAGTTGGGGTTAATTCAAGTGAAAAGGATTTTCTTGAAGCATTCAATAGACCAATGGCTATATTTGCTGGTTATGTTGGCCAGTTTGTTGTGAAGCCTCTCCTGGGATATTTGTTTGGTACAATTGCAGTAACAATTTTCGGTCTCCCAACTGCTATAGGTAAGGAGTGTAGTTTTTACCTTTTTATATACCAAAAAGGAATCTTAAACCATTTATTCTTCCTGGGGATCCTTGAATCAGGTGCTGGCATCATGTTGACTTCTTGTGTTAGTGGAGCCCAGCTCTCAAATTATGCTACTTTTCTAACAGACCCGCCAATGGCCCCTCTAAGCATAGTTATGACATCATTATCCACAGCAACGGCAGTTTTTGTCACACCAATTCTGTCACTGTTGCTTATTGGAAAGAGATTGCCTGTTGATGTAAAAGGAATGGTGTCCAGTATTTTGCAGATAGTAGTTGCACCCATTGCTGCAGGCTTGCTTTTAAATAGGTGGTGTCCCAATTTCAGATAATCTTTTTGGCATGAAATCCCAATGAGAAGTTCTAACTGTCTGATATTGTTTGTTTCCACAGGTTCCTTCCCCGGATATGTAATGCTATTCGGCCATTTCTGCCTCCACTATCAGTACTTGTGACAGCTTGTTGTGTTGGATCACCGCTTGCTATTAATGTAGAATCTGTTTTGTCCCCTTTCGGTGTAACTGTTTCAATGCTCATTATTGCATTTCACTTCACGGCTTTTGTCACTGGTTATGGCCTCACTGGCCTTGTTTTCCATGAGGCACCTGATGTAAAAGCACTCCAAAGGACACTATCATTTGAGACAGGTTACATACTTCTCCAATGTCATCAATATAATATCTGAAAAATATGTATGAAAACTAATTGAGGTGTTGCCCTTTTCCAGGGATGCAAAGTAGTCTTCTGGCTCTTGCACTTGCAAATAGGTTTTTCCAAGATTCACTTGTGGGAGTGCCTCCAGCAATCTCTGTAAGTCTATAATGTGTCATATACCAATAAGCCCTCCTTAAAATCATCCCTTCTAATGGAAATGAATACGCACATACATACACGTGCTAGCTATACTTTCCTAAGCAAAACAAGCCTCATATTCTAAAGTTGACTTTCTGAAAGCTCATAGTATCCTACTGAAAATGAGACACTGAAGTCTCAACACCTTGGGTTGAATTATGAAAAATGTTTTTTCTTTGTAGTTTGAAAACAGCAGTGATATTGTTCAAGACAAGGATGATGATAGGCCGCTATGGAATAAAAATAACGGAAGTCAAGTTTTGGTCACAAACATAGCACAATGATAAATAGGGATCTTGTAGCCAACTCCAAATGGTTGGGATTGCTTGTTGAGTATCAATTTTTCTTCGAGGAGCATAAGGTCACTCATTTTCGGAAAAGCATCCTGGATTTAGAAGGCAGAAATAAATAAATTTACTGTCAAAATTTGCATATGAAATTATATGATATTGTAAGAGCTTTCTTCATTATTTGACCTCATACTACTACTACTACTACTACGTGGATAAAATAGTGGACATGATATGGCCTCTTTCTCCAAGTCTGTATGGAATCAAGTTAACTGGTTTTTCACAACCTTATTTATAAAATTGGAATTATTGAAATATATAACCACTATTGCTCTGATTTTCAGGTTGTAATCATGTCTTTGATGGGATTTGCACTTGTCATGGTGTGGGCTAAGAGAAAAGAACCAGAAGCGTGAGAAAACAACATATATTTTTCCTTTTAATAAGTGGGTGGTTTTTCTCATCCATTGTCTGAGGTTACACAGTGATCAGGAAAATTTTGAGGGAAATAAGGTTCTTGGCAACTTCATAAAAAGAATGAAGAATCTGGAATGGTCTTGAAAATTTGTAGGCAATGGTGACAGCTGTGCCAATCTTCCTTATAGAAGGGACGGTGTTGTGACTTCCACTTACAAAGAGATCATACTAATACCTCATTCTCTCAGAAAAGGTATTGCCACTGACACGTGAGCTCAGGAATTCTCTCCTTGGAATTGGTTTTATCTCATGGACAGTGTAGAAGATGTTGGGAGAGAGGATGGGTTATTCTGCACTTTTTAAGGTACATCCAGACCTTCATCTATTTTGTATAGTCGTTGCTTTTTTGCCCATTCATCCCTTTTTATATGTTCTGTTCCCAAGATACATTGGGGAGCAGTGGCTCCTCTTGTGATTAGAAGTGGAAGACACACTGTTGAGGTTCCATTGATGTAAGCATTGATATTTATTGTCTAGGAACTCTTTCTGAATGTCAATAAGCTTACAGAACTCTTGATTCACATGCTAAGGTACTTTGAAATTGGAGGTTGAAAGCCTTTTCCTTTCCTTCTAGTCTTTTTGTTTGAAATGTGAAGTGGCTGGGACATTTCTCAGAGTTGTGCTACAACTTGAAAGCACTTTTGTAATTGATGCTGCTGTCTTTGGGGATTTTGGAAAAAAAAAATATATATATACAGTAAGTTCAGAAAATATTTTTTAAATATAACAAGAGATTAAAATTAAAATTATATTTTCAGAAGACAACTTTTCTATGTCAGTTCAAACAAGTCCATAAAGTGTCATTTTGGAGTTTAGATGTCCTCCTTGGAGTTACAAATTCAGTTGATAGAACGAGGGACTTCTAACGGAAAAAAAGGGGAATAATTCAAGTTTGTTTAGGATTTTTCTTGAAAACAATGTTTAGGAATTTTTAAAAATTTTGTTTTTAACAAGGGAAAATTGGATTTCATAATTGATTTTTGATAATTTTTTTATAACAAAAAACAATTTTTTGAACGTAATTTTTTGATAAAAAAATAGTTAAATTTTTTTTTTTTATATTTGATAATTTTGTATTGCTAAAAAACAGTTTTTAATGAATTGTTATAAAAATAGGATATTTTTTATAATATATTTTAACTATTTTTACTTGCTTTCCGAGATTATTTAAAAAATACAATCATACAAATAAAGATATAGATGAAAAATAAAACACTATTGATTAAATTTATTTATTTTTTAAATCAGGAATATAGGATATAAGTCAAGAAAATTCCAAGTTCAAAAGTATTAAAAATTGTTTTTAAAAGTTATTCTCAAAAATTATTTTTTGAAAATTATTTTGAAAGGACTCCCAAAAGCCCAACATTTGTGAGGCTTGATCAAGCCCAAACCTAAGAGCCCAATCCGATCAGATTAAAGAGAGTAGCCCTTCACTTGAAGCACAATCAATGCACATGATCATTTGAGGGCGTCACGTGGCGAGATCGAGCTCGGTTCTAGAACCGAACATTATCTTGATGAATTTGCTTTACTTCATCAATATATAGATATTATGTATATGTGTGTCTTTTTTTCATTTGTTTTTACAGAAATGTCCTTAACATATAAGAAAATTCTCAAACAATGCCCCTTCCACCCAGCTTGAAATCCCTGTGACTCGGTGAAAGACATCTTCAGAGCCCGACAATGTCAACGGCAACCTTGTTATGTTCTCCAAGGATTTTGCCCCCTTCACCTTCGTTGGTCCGCACATCGCCTTCTCTTCGGACCCAGTCTATGAAACCTCCAATGTCTCCAATCCTGCTGAACCAGAAAGTCATTGCTTCACTATTCGGAGCGGGGCTTGCCCTAACCCTAGTGGGACCCGCATCTGCTGCAGAGTTACCATTGCTGACTACGCCTCTTCAATTCAGTGAGCCCGCAAATGCTCTATCATTGCCCACGTGGGCCATTCACGTCTCCAGCGTCGTCGAATGGTGATTAGATTCTCTCTAATTTTGTTCTTGGTATTTTCTTGCCTTTTGTTTGGTTGCTGAGCAAAATGAGGGAAACGGAAGTCCTTTTTGGTCCTTTAAAGAAAACAAAAACAGTATGAAGAGCTTTAATTTAATTTTTTTTCTTTTTCGTGTACTTATGATTATCAATGACGTTGTAATTCCCCTAATTTCTCGTTGTACTTCCCCTAATTGTTTGAATGATAAATTGTTTTCTTTTCAAAAGGATTATAGCTATGATTTTGGTGTGGAAATATGGGGAGCAACCTGGATTTGAATCTTGGAAGGGTCTCTCTTGGGGTATGGTGAGTGATGCTTCTCAGACTTGAAATTTTAACTATATTTACAGGTTTTAGTAGCTTCTCTGATCTTAATTGATGCTCGTGCAAAGTTATCTCCACCATGAAATTCTATATTATGTTAATGATTGTCACAAGGTGTTAGTGAGAACCATTACATATTCATTGATGACTTATCTAAGACACCACATGATCATGCACGACAGAGCCTCTTTATTTTCTTGAAGTACATCTTCTGAGACGTGCCCATGGTCATGGATTAGGGTAAATATTATAACTTTATTGTTCCTCTTGGTTTGCTAAGGCACAACTTCAATTTTTTTTTTCCCCTGAATCGGTGTCATTATCAATAAAAAATGTAGTGATTAGTAAACATTAAGCATCTAAAAAGCAACAGTGAAGTATGTAAATGTTCTTGAAAATCGCTGTATAATGGAACAAAATCATTCTAATTCCTGCTTTAAACAAAGTATACACTTTTCAAGCGACGTGTAAAAGCCGGTAAAATAATTTTGATCCCATTTGAAGTTCAAGTTGCTCCTTCATTTATCATTTATGCAAGCTCCTTTCTCTTTTGAGCAGTTATATGGCACAAGGCAACATGAGCACATAGAGAATGCCATTTACAGTTGAGTTTTTTAAGTTTACGATGGTTTGTGATTTTAACGTTTTCAGTGAATCAGTGGTGGACAAAAGTTACTAGGCTTTATAGATGAAAGAAAGAAAGACTATTACAGACTAAAAGGCTTGAAAATTTTGGAGTTACAAGAATATTTTGCTTGAATTGTTAACAACTATTTAAGGTTTGGATAGGTTTATGGAAAAAGGAGGGAGTATTATTTGGCCTATGAAATTGGGAGGTTTGAAAGATTTAAGGAAACGAAGCTTGTGGTTCAAAGTAAGAATAACAGTGGGGAAAATCAGTAGAAGAAGAGAATAAGAGCATTAATGCTTATATTCTTTTTGAACAGAGGGATGCAGGTATTATGAGAGATTATCTTTTATCCTAGCCTAATTGTATTGCTTGGTTCAGGTACCCCTGCTTGGTGGAGCATTCTGTGCATGCACATGGCATTTCTTTTATAACTCTGAGTCTCTTGAGGTAAGAAAATTCCTATGCTTTGAAGGGGCATTTGGTTAATACAAATGAATGGGCATTTAAACATTTTAATATTGAATTTGATAATTAGCTAACATAGGCATTTAAACATTTAAATATTAAATTTGATTAATCATAACATTGTTATTTCTATTTCCCTCATCAGCATATATATTAGGAAGTTTAGTATTACTGAGACTACTAAACATATGAGAATGGCATATGAAGGAGACTCATTTGATGAAATGAAAACATAAATACTCAAGATACATGTATTGTCATTGTCTTATATCAACTAACAAATCATCATTTTCCTGACCTCATAAAATTCCTATTAAAACGAAACCCTACTGAAGTAAAAAAAAAAAAAAATAGAATTAATAAGTAAACATTGGACCAAAAAAAATTAGAGAAGAGTTGGTTATACTTTCTATCAAGGAGGAAGCAAAAAAGTGAGGATGTTTCGTAAATTTGACTATTATTGAACGACTGGCAGTCTCTTAATACAGATGTTGGCACATGTTGATTGGTGGAAGCTATGTGCTTTGAACAGTGTGGTTATTACAGTTGAAGAGAAGTCAAATCCATGCTTCCTATTTTCTACCCTAGACTTCCAAGTTTTCACATTTAGCTTGCAAACTAACAGGGCAGCCTATGTTGCATGGGTTAGCGTATGGATGTCAGTTGTGGATGTATGTTTAGATGTTTGATCCTTCATACCTCCAAATTTTGGGAGACAGGAGACTTGACTAAAAAGAACCTATAGATGCTTAGATATGACACAATAAAAGAAAAAGAATATCAGATATGAATCAATTAAAAGCAAAGACATCTTTAATAAAAATTCCCCCTTTTTTCTTTCTTATCTTTTATCTTTTCACTAAACTCTCTTTCTTCAATATAACTCCCTGTTAAGGAGCCCTTGAGGCTTGGCTCAAGTGGTAAAAGGGATGGGAAGGGTTTGTGGGAGGTTCTAGGTTCAAGTCCCAATGGGGACAAAATTTACCTATCACAAAAAAAAAAAAAAAAAAAAAAAAAAAAACTCTGTTAGGGAAGTTGAAAGAAAAAAAAGAAATCACGTAAATTCAAACGGCCATATTCAAAGCAAAATAAGACTATTTGACAAGGACCCCACACTAATACCTATGTTGTGTCCAAATGGCTATGCTGGATAAAGTTGAAGAGTCCAAATGTCATAGAGGGCAACGATAGCTTTAATGTAGAAATGGTTGTGGTTTCTTTACATGGATTCACAAAATTCATAGGTGGCAAAGGAATCTCTGTCAGGTTGGTTCCAGTTATGCAATGGAAAATGTGTTCTGTCTCGTTTGAATTATGTTTAAGGAACATCATTCTCTAATTGGGGTGGAGTTCACTGTTCATAATGACTTGGGAATAGTTTGTATTTTCTCATGATTAATCCAACTGACCCATATTTGAATGGGTTTGAACTAAGACCGCCGCAGGCTGGATCAGGAATGACCACCCCAGCCAATAGATATGAGTTTTTTCCTGAGGTGGATAGACATGCACATGCTTATGTACAAATGCTAGCACTTTCTGGGACCTCCTCAATCCATTCCATTCAGGTTACAGTGATGGTGTTCTCTATCTAGGGTTATCAATCACATCTTTCACCGTAGCCCTGGGGCTGTGTCTGGATCTCCTATGAGTGAAATCTGAGGGACTAGTTCCTATGGAGATTCCCCTCAATAGGTATGAGTTTTTTCCCTAAGGTGGATAGACATGCACATGTTTATGTACATGTGTTAGCTCTTTCTGGGACCTCCTCGATTCAGGTTACAGTGACGGTACATTCTAATTAATCCGTTCTTTTAGATTGCCATAATTCCATCAACAAATAAATACTTCATGATTAGACTTGTAGCTCGTCAGACTGATCAACAGGTCATCCCAAGTTTTTGTCCTCTCATCTTAGCTTTTTTTGAGAGAATTGGGTTTTAAGTTGGATAACATCTGAAATGACTTATCATTCCTCTATGAGTCATAGGTATTGGTGGCTCTTCAAGCAGCATTAACGGTTCTGGGTAATGCCACAATGTGTATTGCTGCATTCCGCATATACCAGTCATCACAGGAACGTTCCAAGAATCTGTAAAGCTTCTGTATACGCATTTTGTATATACGTATGAATGGATCTCCTCCCCTGTTTTCTGCCTTTCAGACAGGTAAAACCATTCTTATTCTTTGCCACAGCTTAGTGTGTCTTATAATAAAAGGACTGAGGATTGTAAAATTACTAATGGAAGTTAACCTCTTGCAGGAAACAGGAGATGGGAAGCAAGCTGGAAGCTTCCTCGTTTATGATGACAGAAGGATTTTCTAGAAACACTTGCATGTATGAACAGGAAGTTGTTTTTCTGTCTTAGGGTTGTTAGAGGATGGTTCAAAGGTGACAGACAAAAGTCAGCAAGCCTGAGCTATATCTATAAGCAAGGAATACTCCTCCGTCCTGTGTTTGCTTTGTCAAATAACGCGGATTGACCTTAAGCCTCTCTAGTTGCACCGATATGCAATATTTCCATTTCAAAGTTTTGGATTCATCATCATATTTGCCGCATCTGTAGACTTTCTGGCTCCTGTTTCTTGCTCTTCTTTAGAAACTCGTGTAAAACTATAATCCTCTTATGACTAAGAAATAGTTGTATCTGTTCAAAGTTCAAACCCGTTTGGTATGAAACATCCCTCTACTTTCTTCTAAGGATGTGAATCTTGTGTTGCCGGTCTTCTATAAACTGCCATCATGAGGATTTTGACATAGAAGGAATATCAACTAAGAACAGGAGGGAGAAAGACAACTCTGCACTGGATGTTTCAAATGGCTATTTTGAGACGAGGTTGTCAAAACACTTTTAATGAATGGGAAAAGAAAAAGGAATAGAATTCAACATTTGTAGGCAACTCTCAAGTCTCGTGAACATCTTCTATTTCTAATTTTGTTTTCTTTTGGCGGGTTTCAGTTACAATTTGTTGCTCAATTGAGGCTGAATGATGAGAATGAAAGATTTATTTCATTTTTTCATCCATTTATATGCATGAATGAAACCAAAATCAACTCGTCACCCATTTTTATTCTTATTTCTATTAATTTAAATGTCCTAAAAGTAGGTGATGGGATATGGTTTAATATTGGAAATCTCAAAAGTGGACTCTCTAATCTAATTTTTCACATGAATCCAAGGTGATGAAAGATGGGCATTTGAAGGAAGGTCAAAGCATTGGCCCATTTGGAAGCGCCCTTCATGGTTGCTACCATACTTTTCATGGCCGAAAGGGTTGATATTGAGCGACATTCAAGTGGTATAATGACGCTAAGAGGTTAGTTATTGAGTCTTTTGACCCTCTCTGTACCTTTTAAACCCTTCATGCCATACCCCATATTAAAATTGGCCCATATCATTTTTATAATGCTTGTTGAATTTGCCATCTACGCATAAATTCCTGTGAATAGACATCAATGTTTTGATTTAGGATGTGGGTTGGTTATATCTTTTTGCAACAGTTTTGCAAAATTGATTTTTAGAAAATAAGAACATAAAATTTATTTTATTATTCAAAGCCTAAGAGTGTGTTTGACAATAGTTTTAAAAAATATTTCTGATTTTTTAATACCGGAATGATAAATATTTTTAAGTGTTAGAAAGACTAGAAATACCCCCTAAAATCACGACCAAAAGCACTTCAAAACAAGTTTTAAACTGTTTTCTAGTCTTCCTGCTTTATTTTTAGCCCAAATACGACAAACATCTCTGTTCTTCTCCTGTGACCTGGACTCAAGGCGGCAGGGTTGAATTTAAGAACACGTGATTTGGATTCGTGATCAAAGATAACATCTCTCTTCATCTCCTGTCTCTAGAGTGATCTGGATTCATGATCACGTGCCTGGAATCAGTGACCATCTAAATGGTATGAAAGAAGAAGATTAAGTACCCAAGAATAGATCTAATCAACATTTCAATCATTAAATACTGGTATTATCTTTCCACACCAAGCTTTACATATACGCATATGTCAAAATCAATTCCCTCATGTTTTGGCTGTCATTGCTTTTCTGAGTTATCTAGAAATACATGTTTTTGTTTTTCTAGATGTATCAATCTGCATGTATGTATGTCACCGCTAAAAGACTATCAACAGTACTCTCCCACTAAATTAATTGCCCTTCAAACACTCTTATCTTAAAGTCAATGTTGTGTACTTAATCTGATATTAATCCTCAAGATTGCATTATACTGTAATATGTGTACATCTTCCTCTGTAATATCCTATTAATGGATAGGTGGAGGCCACCCGCTTGTTAGTTGTGACATCACTGATGAATTAAATGCAATGAACCCACTGATAGAATTAAAACAAACTTCATTTCAACTGTCTGAAATCAAGAACTCTAGCGAGGAATACAAGGACTAATGAAAATATAGTTAATCATAAGATGAAAATTTTATCATTTATCATGGAAGATAAAGAGTAACATATGATCCTAGGGGGAGAGATTTAAAGGGAGGGTTGGTTTTCTTCTCTTTTATGTCACTGTTTGTGAAGAACAAGAAAGAGGGTGGTGGAGAAGCGGTTGAAATGAGGGAATTTGGTCTGAAACTCAGACATCAAAGCTAGATTCTCTTGGTGGAGAAGGGTAGCCTTCTTCCTCAGTTTCTCATTCTCTTCCATGATATTCCTATTCTCCAAATACAGCTTCAAGTTCTTCAGTTCCATATCCTTCTCAACCTGTACTTCACATCTTCTCCTCCTGCTGACATGAGTTCCATGCATTAGAACTAATCACAACTGCATGGAGACACCAAAACAAAACACAAGCTAGACATATATATGTACCTGGTAAGCCTGTGAACTTGAACCTTAGATCTCTTGGTTCGAGGTCGAGATGGGATCCACTCTGCAGTGCTCATACACATTCTTCTATGGTTTCCTTTGAAAGATGAAGAATAGTTAAAGAGTAGGAGGAGGAAATAGGAAGTGAGTTCTTGAAATGAATGAGTTGAAGTTGAGAGACGAGAGTAGTGGATTGCTATCTCTGCTATCTCATATTAATAAGTGATCTAGCGTACATATACTGGTGGGTATACATGCAATTTAGAAAGAGGTAGAGACTAGTTTTTTCCATGGTAATGATGGCAGGTGGACTCATGATTACAAAGGGGGGCAGAGCCCTCATGTTGGTGGATGAGTTAAAAGCCTTAGAAGATGGAAGTCATGGGTCTATTTATCTCTATCTTCTTATTGTGCTTCCTCTCTTGCTTTCATTCAACAAAAAGTGGGGGGAGGCTTCTGTGGGGGAACAAGATTTAGTGTTTCAGCAAGCAATATATGAGACCAGTTACCTTCGGTGTAGTGGGGTTATTTTGGCCATTGTCGAATAACAGCCGCCACTATATGACTTCCCTTCTTTGCTTGCTATTTGAACCTTCAAACCGCACCACGCGCTGCTCTATAACATTTAAGTCATGAGGAGGAATTAGTCAGCACATTAGGCATATACACGCGATGCTCATTACTTCATCCTGTGCTCTCTCATCACATTGCTGTCATCCATATTTTGACACAAGTCACGGATGTAATAGTATTGTTATATACTTTGGACCATTGAGAATTGAATTGAAAGACTTTCATCTGAAAGACATGGCACTGAAAAGCCATCATTGGATATCAAATAGTTAATTAATTTGAATTTTCAGGCACTTTGTTGTTAACTACAGATTAAAGGGCGTTTAATTTGCAGGATGAAGGTGAGTGATGGCGCGTGGGGATGGCAGCACATGGAAGGGCTTAACGAACAACTGAGCTGCATGACATCATAGAGGCTCCGGGGACCCCATATGACTGTAGTAAGTTGCCCATCTCTCTGAGCTTTTAGCTGTGTGGTCCATTTGAAATGGGGGGGCTGGCATCTTCATGCTATCATGCCTCTCTTGCTCTCCACTTTTTCATCCATTTCTCATTATACTTGGTTTGAACACAAAAATCTAAGAGTCAAATGTTGTATTGAGGGCCTGTAAACCCCGGCTCATCTTCTTTAATTCTCTCTGCTTTTGATGGCAGATGATGGTCTCAATGACCAGATATGTATGTGTGTGTAATATGCCTGGATGCATGTGTAGACAAGTTCATCCATGATGTGTGTGTCTGTCCTACTTTATGTCATAAGTTTTCCTTTTTCCTTTACAACTCTTACGTATGAAACAGACCACCTTGTCGTATTTCTCAATTTGAGTATATCCTTTCCATATTTATATATCATATGCCAAGGATCATTGTCAAAGTTAAAGAAAAAAAAAATGAAAATTTGGTTGATGCATTGGATTAGTTACCTAAAGCTATGTATTTTTCAGTCTTCTCAACAACTGTTTCCCTGCATCAGTCTTCTCCTACCAACCTCCCTATTAATTAAACCCATAATCACAAACTCTACGGTAGTCAAGAGGGTCTTGCTCCTATCTCTTTTGTCATCTCTCCTACCTACTCCCAATCTATGAATTGAAGTATCGAACCCCATGATCGTCCACTCTTCAATGGTCAATGATCACAGTGAAAATTCATTCCAGAGTCACCATCATAGGGTTCTAGAAAAATTAACACTAGGTGCTTAAAAACCAAAAAAAAAAAAAAGAGAGACACAGTTCACTACAAACCAAAATCCGACTGTGTCTTTGTGATTGATTCAGTTGAAAAACATATTAAAAACATTATTCTCTCTGGGCATATACCAAATCATAATTATGCCATTTATGTGATTTTAAGACTTAAGAAACAATATTCATAATAAGTTAATGACTAACTCGTATATTAATTGTGTGAAAATGATTATATATTAAAAAAAAACAAAAAATAAAATATAGGCACAATGATTCATAGAAGCCTGATGGAGCTTAGAGACAAGTTGAAAAATCTTGAACACAAACAAATTTGTGAGGCATGTGAGAGTGTACCCACTTGTTAAAGTATACGTATATAGCACTGTGAACATGTGTGCCGTAAAATTCTAACAATAATCATGCCTATTTTGAATAGACGAGAAATGTAGCGGCATTAATATGAAAGAGGAGGAGAGCCACTCAAGCCACTCGAGCCACTCGAGCCACTCGAGCCACGCACAAGCTTCCCTTATTATTCCTCCTTTTACTACTGCTACTACTCCAATCCAATTTTCCAAATATGAATACATGTGAGTGAATGAGAGAAGGGGGCAGGTACTGGGGATGGTAGTCAACGTTGAAATGAGTCTCTTTTTTCTGTTGATCGTCTTCTCCCACCTTCAAGTGTTGAGAGATTAATGGGGGTGGGGTGGGGGGTGGTCTTGGAATTGTACACCATTTAGACGTAGCTTCACATGCACCAATCATGACGACTATATGCATTAATCCCAGGAATGGGTCCACTCCCCACATCACCATCCCATTCACGTATCCATCCAATTGGGTGCAGTGCAATTGATTGCACTTGAAGTTTTTTGGTACACACTCTCATCATTAGTATCATCACCTATCCTCCCATTATCATCATCTTCGCTACTATATCACCATCCCATTTTTCATATTTGTAATGTAATGCAATCAACCATTTCAGATTTTTCAACTCGTAAATTATGGGATGTATGGTGTTTTGTTCGGATTGTACCTGTTCAAAGCCTGTCGACATTTTATTTTATTATCAAAATATTTTTTATAAACTTTTGTGTATATCATACATTATTCCTCATATATGTCCATGGTTTCCCTTCTAAACTAAAAATTAGTTTCAATCTTCATGGATTGAGGTGGACTTGACTCAATCATAATTGTTATTGAGTGTATATTGTATTTGACTCGTGGGTTCATTGATTTTAATAAGGGGTTCATGTAGAAAATATATTTTTGATTGATAATGTATTGTCACAAAAATTTGAGTTTAATCATTTCATTCAAAGAAAATGATCTTTGAAATCTTTTTGTATCATTATAAAGGGATGTGTTTGATCATAAGGACTTGTGTGTCTTTTTAGTGAGTCATCATATATAGATGGGCCAAGGATCCCAAAAGAGTTTAGATGGTAAGTTAATAAGTTCAACCATCTTTTAATTTCTTGAACAGATGATTATTGTAGAGGGGCCCGACTACAATTTACAAGTCATTTAACAAGTTTTAACTCAATTTACGGATGATATTGGTCATAATTTATTATTACAACTTAAAATTAAAAATAAATTTATATATTAAGTTAAAATAATTAACTTATTTTAAATCTTAAATCTCTTTTATCGTATTTGCCTACATCTAATGAGAATCTATTATGTATCAATACTTTGCATTTACCACTCATATCTTATCTTAAATATTTCATAGTTATTTTATGTGATTATAATATTTTTTTCAAATGAATATTTAATTTATAAATTTATTCCTTAGCATTAATAAATATAAATATTAGTTAAATGTATTAATTTTATAATTTAAAAAATTAAGTTAATTTTACGGAACAATTTTATTGTTAAAAAATAAAAATCAATTAAAAAGTTTCAAGTCAAATAATTTAACTTAAATTCAAATCATTAAATAATAATAAATATTACATATATCAAATATCTTCCAAATTACACCTCCAATACCTTTTTTTTTTTTAAATGTATAAAAACTTGTTTTTATTTTAACTATTAATTTATATATTAGAGTATGTTTGATTCCTAAAAAATTTAAGGGAAAATGTGAAGAAAATAAAGTAAAGAAGAAAAGTGGGAAAAAAAAGATTTAAAATCAATAAATTATTTTTATATATTTCTTCAAATTCATTTTACTTAGTTTCCTCTTCATTTTACTTACCTTCCTCTATTATATAAAGATTAAATGATTTTAAAATGTATAATTTTTAATTAATTTTAATTATATTTATTTTAAAAAAAAATTATGGTGAAATCAAATATGAGAAAACTTTTTTTTTTTTTTTAACAATTTTTTCTTTCCTTAGTACTTTCTAAGAACTAAGCATACCATTACTTATTGAAAACGGTTTCTTATGGATAAATTTTTTTGTAATGATTCACATAGAGTTTGTATTTACATAATTATCTATATTGAAATTATTAATTTTTAAAATTTTTTTTTATAGAAATAAATTACTAAAATTATTAAAAAATTTCTCATGAAATTTCTTGCTTTCTTTTTTTTTTTTTTCTGAAAAAAATTCTTTGGTTTTTTGTTTATAAATTTTTAATAAATTCTAAAAGAAATTCACAATATTTTAAATATTTTTGGTGTTTAATTTGATATATTAATGTCAACAATTACTTACTTTATTGAACCATCCTAAGAACAAAATATAAAATTAACTATATTATTTTAATCTATAACTATTTTTTTTTTTTTTTAACTTTTGAACAAAATTTATTTGTTAATTTAAAAAAAAAAATTATTTTCAAACCTATGGTAGTAAATGATAAAAAAAAAACTTTAATTTAAATACTGGATTTAACCTTGAACCATGAGCTGCTTGCCTATTGATTCATCTTATAACCTTTTCTTCTCATGAATTAAAATATTTATAAAGATATTCTAAATAATTTTTTTATCCTATAAGAAAATATGAATATAAGAAATATATTATATCATATTCTTTATAAAAAAATATATAATTAAAAACATCAAGATAATTTTTCAATAGAAGATATTTTTAATTATTAGAAATCCCAAATTATTTTTATGATTATTATTTTTTATAAATAATTTAAAAAATTATACAAATATAAAAATTCCTTTCCACTTTATGTGTTACCATATTAAATGGAAACTTTTATGGCAAAAATGCCTTTGTCTTACCATGAGGTTTTTTCCTCAACAAAAAGTTTTTCCTTAAAAATATTTATGAACTTCCTTCTTTTTTTTTTCTCGAATCAAGGACCGACTCGTGATATGCATAAAATCTGTTAATCGGAGATCTTCGCAGACCCCATAGCTCAAGGTAGGGAGATCAATCGCATTGTGCATTTGAAAGCCAGGGCCCAAAACCATGCTCAGGCTGGTTTCCTTTTGTGAACCTTAGGACAACATTCATATCAGATTTGAGCCCGGCCCAATTTAATGGAACTGGAAACGTGGGCGTGACGAAATATTTTACCCATGCTGAAACTACGTAAAGTCGCGCTTGGGGACAGATGGGCCTCGCCGCAAGCAAACCTTTTGACCCAAATGGGCCTAAACAAAACTTTAGCCTCAAGCCTTGGGCCATGGTTGAATCTCCCAAGGGAATCTCGGGAAAATCCTTAAACCACGCTTTACAAACAAAAACTGATACAAGGCCAACTTAGGATTCTACTGCCGCCGGATGGGATCAACTCCTGACATGTGAGCCAAAAGTCTGCAAATTTGGAAAAGAGCCTTCGCATCCTCGGGGCTTTCAGAGAGCGGTCACACCCCTACCACAACTGGGCTGCCCATGAGCCGCTCCCCTTCAACCAACCAGGCGGCTCGAACCTTCCATATTTATCACTCTCTCACCCCACCGTGGGTCCCAAATCTTGTGTGCCGGCCCTCATAATCCTTCTAAACTTTTTTCCTTTTTTTTTCCCACTTGACTGTTAATTTCAACGCTTCAGCATCGTTTGCGCTTCACGCGTTACTCGATCGTTATCATCAGTCATCGTGATCACTCAATGTTATCATAATGTCGTTCAATGTCACCATCCTGGTCATATTAATCAATTCTAATATCAATAAGGAAATTAAATCGTTACCAAAATCTCACATGGGATGATGTCATAGATGATATCATAATTTAGTGCTTAATAAAGAACATTTTCCATCTTATTTGATAACGTTACTTATTAAGACATTGATTCATATGACACATAAATGCGTTAGGCGTGAGCAAATGTAAATATTTAAGATTGTACGAAAACGGCACCGTTTTTACTACCAGTGGAGCGTGTCAAGAGCGCGCGTGGGGATTTGGGGGGGTTGGGGTGCGCATGCAAGCAAACCATCCAACTGCAACGACGTTGTTGCCAGCTGGGATTTGGATGGTGGGCTCCTGGGTGAACTAATCCCACCACTAGCCGGGTCAACCGTCCTACCGGTCCTCCCTTTTATACCGAACCGGGTTCGCCGTTCCTCGGTAACAAGCGTGTTACTCAAGCGTGAGGCAAAGGCAGACCTTTTCTGAAAGCCACTTTTCAATATTTTACAATTTCGCCACAATACAATCCACCCACCACAACGACATAAGGCAATCAATATCCACCGTCCGATCATAAAAAAATGGCGTCACTGAAATATAAGGTAAGATCGGACAGCTAGGATTAGGCGTTTTATAATAATACCGTACACCCAATGAAAGCCTTCACAAAACCAGGGGTGCCGTGGAAACAACATAAACAGAGGTGCGGTGCGGTGGAGCTATCTTCTGAATTCGTCTGATATGATCTCTCTTTATAGGCTAAATTAGGGTTTCTCTTATTTTCTTTCTGCTTTCCTGCTTTTCGTACTCAGCCTTTCGTCATCTCTGTTTCTTGTTCGTCAAATCGCAATATTCTGTAATTCGATCAATCGATCGATTGAGATAGGGAGAGTTTCGGGGGAGTTTCGATAATCGGTTAAAGAGAAAAGGTATGGAACCCTAATTTCTGATTGTTGATTCCTGTTCTTTTCTCTGATTTTACGATTCATCAAACAAGGGTAGAAGAATCTTTTTGGAATTTCTTGTGGCTTTGGGGGCTTGATGACGATGGAAAGTTTTAACTCGACCGAAGATCAGATCTTCATCTTTTTGAGTTTTTTTCTTTTCTTGTTTTTTCTCGTTTGAATTTCGAATTGGATTCATCGGCGCCGTTGATCCTCACAGGATCGCCGGTCCGGTGTTAGGGTACTGGAAGGGATGTGTGGACTCTTCTTGAATTGACTCGAATTCGGGTTTCGGGCCTTCTGTTATTTATCAGTCGGGTTTTGTGTTTGTGAAAAGACGATGTTGTCCTTTGCTCAATAGAAACATAGTGGGATTTGGGAATGATAATTGCGTCTTTCAGGAGGATTGCTTTACAAGTAAGAGTTAAATTCTATTTTTTGGAGTCAAGTTATTAAACCTTTGACCAAACACGCCACCAAAAAAACTATAACCATCGGGTTCTACTGATCTTTTGCGTAAAACGCAATATTAAGATTTATCCCGAGAAAATCTACTAGGCTTTCGAGAGAAAAAGCAACCGCACCCGAGAAAATTTCAAAACCCTAACCCTTAGTCTTTCTTTTTGGTTTTGAAGGAACCAGACTGTGAGAGAGAAAGATGGGTTCTGAGAACAAAACAAACGATGAAACAAGCTTTCAACCATCTGAGCCCATACTCTGCGCCAACGGGTGTGGTTTCTTCGGCGCCGCAGCCACGATGAACCTTTGCTCGAAGTGCTACAGGGACTTGCGCATTAAAGAAGAGCAACAGGCCTCTGCTAAAGCGGCCATGAATATGTCTTTCAACCCGAAACTGTTGCAGGAGAATCGAACGTCGTCGTTTTCCTTTTTGGATACAGCGGGCGGTTCTTCCTCCTCCTCTTCATGTTCTTTTACGTTCGGTAACGTAGGTGTTGGCGGTGGCGATAAATCTGAGCCAAAGGTGCCTAACAGGTGCATGAGCTGCAACAAGAAGGTGGGGTTGACGGGGTTCAGATGCAAGTGCGGGAGTACCTTTTGCGGGGCTCATCGTTACCCAGAGAAGCACGAGTGCACATTCGATTTCAAGGCCTCAGGGCGTGACGCCATTGCCAAGGCTAATCCGGTGGTTAAGGCTGATAAACTGGACAGGCTGTGAAACCACCTGGATTGGTATTTTCTTTATAATCATCATCATCTTCTTCTTCTTCTTCTTCTTTAGGGTTTCTTTATTTGGTTAGGGCTTTGTGGGAAAAGCTGGTGGTTATGGTGCTGTTCTTGCTTAATGGTGGTTTGTGGGTGAAAGGGATGGATAATACGTGGTGGTTGGGGGGAGGGGGTGGCTTCCATAATAAAGTGGCTAATTGAATTGTTATTAGTTGTAGTTTGCCCTTTTTTCTTTATTCTTTTTTCTTTTTAAACTTTTTCTTCCCTCTTTTTCTGCTCTGCTGCTAAACTACTTTATCACATCTATTCTAATATCCATAGTCCATACTACAACCTAGCTTGGTATTTAGGGTTAATGAGTATCTGCATCCTTTTTCTTAGAATATGGCTTCTGAAACATTCTTTCTTAAAAATAAATAATAAATAATAAATAATAAATAAATGAATACGAAAAGTTACAAATTTTAATATGGTTCAACTTACAAGATCTTGTTTTAAGAATATATGTATTTGTTAACAGCAGCAGCCCATGGTGGCTTTCTTTGTTCTGTTCTTGGTTTACTGGTAGAGTTTCTTTTCTATCAGGGCTAGATCGGAGCAGCCCAAGCAGATGAGTGGCAAGAGATTCTGGGTTGTGGCTGTTGAAGCTCCTCAGGGATTTTTGTCATTAAGAACAATTATCATGTAATTCTTATTTTATCGTGGGGTAGGGATATTTGGCTGCCCATAACCTTAAACCTCAAATATTTGAATTTAATTCAGTCAAATTCAATCAATTATTTTATTTGAAATTTATACGACACGAGGAAAAGTACTTAAAATTAATATGAAACTTTTTATTAACAAGTCTTATTTATGAATAAAATTAATATTATATTAAAATAATATAATAATTAAATAGGTTTTATACAAATTTAAAATATAATGTTTTTTTAATTATATTTAATAGTTAATTTAAATTTACCACTGAAGTTTCAGCTGACTTTTTCCAACTTGTAATTTAATATTAAAATTTTGGCCAATTTGTGATTACATTGTGTTTTTGTAGAAAAAAATTATGGTGATGATATAATGATGATTATTGTCGCCGTTATCCATTAATTGACTGGAGGATCTGATGTCCAGTCTCAAGGGTAAATCCAGGTGTTTAAGGCACATCAATTGGGTGTCTTGTTTAATTAAGATACACCCGTAATAAAGAAGATATGCGACATCCAGCTCTTACCTAACTGCTCTTCACATGGACTTTGGAAAGAGATAATAAAGAAAAGGAAAAAAGGAATGGTTGATGATGAGCTATTTCATTTGACTACTCTCTCTTTTCACATTGAGAAATGAGGTAGTTGGGAATTGGCTGGCTTTCATCAATCTTCATTTAGCAATGCCCCCCCACTTTTGAAATTGGAACCTTGCCCAGAAGATACCTTTCCATCTCTATTAAATTTTGAACATTGGGGTTGTGTTCTTCTAGTTCGACCAAAGGTGCCTTTTCCTTTTCACCCTTCACCCCTTCAAAAGGTAACCTTCTCAAAACAACATCGGCTTATTATTGGTTTGCTCCAAAAGTAGTCTGTCGTTTATATTTGAAACTTTACTAATTCAATGCCAAACACCATCAACTTCTTTTATTTGAAAATGACTGGAACTCAAACAGGACTTGAATGAACCCATATCAATCAAATAAGTCAATTTTTTTAACTCCAGGGTTGGCGTGGGATTGAAATGACTGTGAGAAGATGGTTTAAACAATTACATGGGCTCTTATTTCTTGGAACAATCCCACCACGAAAGGTGAGGACTTTACTTGAAAGAGTTGTTTTAGGCTTCAGCCTTAAGGCTTAATGATTGGAGAGACATGGAAAAAAGGCATACAAAAAGGGCAATTATTGGCATTTTCAGCCTACCCTTTCTTCTGGGCCTGGGCTTCACTGGGTCTTCAAAGCCCAGACCACCCTGCTAAATTTAGTATATCTCTGGTGCTACCTGCATTCATTTTGTTGGATAAGCATTAGAAATTCGAACTCAGGGCCAAGAAGGCATCAAAAAATGGCAGTGAGTCTATGCAACAGTCCAATTATGTACTTCATCCTTGTAACAAGTCAAAAAATGGAATGAACAATCTTGTCAAAGACTCATGGTTGCCTTCCCCTTTTAGTTACTGTATCAGAAGGTATGCTTGGCCCCAATATGACTGCTAATATACTTTCCATACTTTGAATATAAAACAATGAGAAAACTCTTATCAGCCTTGATCCTCCTGTCCCAAAAATCCACTCATTGAATCAATGAAAATGAGCAAAGATGGAAACTCTCTGTAACATATCATGTGGATCAATGAAAGGGGAAAAAACATTAATAAATATCTTCACAGCAGTGTCCTGTGGGATTCATTATGAATCTTGGCTTGGGTGTGAGGTATAAGACATTGATTTTCTTGCTTACACTTCATGTGAATAAACAGGAGAGAAGGGAGCTATATGACAAGTGCTCTAAGACTTTGAGAACCCATGTTGAGGACCACAGGGTTTGAAACTTTAGATGAAGAGTCTTAATCAGGACAAAGTAAAAGGCAAGAAGAAAAATAAAGGGTACCCATAAGGCCTGACATGGTGGATCAGACCATGTCCTCTCTGTTAATTGCAAAGCTTGAGAGGATGAGCTCTAAAGGTAATGAATCAGGAGTGGTGATGGAAATCCCTGTCAAACCAATTTGCCACTTTCTCTACTTTCTGTAAGGCTACATGCCTTTTGGACTCTAAAAAAAAGATGATGAATGGTTCACTTTATGCAATGTGCAATGAAACTCATGATATAAGAACTCACATTGCCCCTTATCTGCCCCCCCCTGGCTGTCTTCTTGAACCACCCAACAGTGATCATGAATCAGGTCCACCTATGTGACTGCATTTTGGATGTGGCATGGCAATTGAAAGATTCCTCCACGGTTTTCACAATCTTTAGTCGATCTAGGACTTGACTATCTAAATGTACAAGGTTTATCCCATCTACCATAACGCCCACCCCCCATTTCGGAGCTTTGATTCACCCCAAAACTTGTAATAAAAATGATAATCTCTAATTGCATAAAGTAGCATGATTGCGTGTCCAACAAAAGCAAATGAATTAAGAAAGAGAATGCTAAAGTTGTAATTTTGAAACTACATAATTGATTTGTGATTATCATATACATTATCAACTTTTTAGATTCTCCGACAAGATTGTTCTAATCCAATATTTCTTCGTTAAGGTTAAGTAAAATCGTTGAATATGGGTGGGGGGCCCTGATCAAGGACATGTTAACAACTAGAAAGGTAAGAGAGTTCATGGGTTAAAATCGATCTGCTTCATTGCAACCACATTAATTTTGGTAGGTGGGTCTATGATGCAACCTCCACCCTCTCAAAATCTGCATGTCACTGTCTTCTCAAATGTGACTTAGGGCTCACCCTCTCATGTCTTGATAATTCATTGTGTGCAAATGGTTCTAATGGGGTTGCCACCCCCATGTCCCATCACGTGATTAGAATTTTCTATTTATAAGAAAAATTGATCTCAACCATCCAATTATTAATAGAAAAGACTTAATAATGTATTGCCAAAAATACAGATCATTTGTACCTTCTTGTGGGTGCACCCATGCCTTTACCTTTAGCAAAATTAAACTTTCTCTTTTCCTCGATTGCCTTATCTGAATCACAATTGGGTCAATTTCAGTGGGACATGGCATAAGATGATGACCTTTCAAAATGGGATGATTTTCTAATTAGCAGTTTTCTACTCAAAATTCAAAAATACGTTATAATTTCAAATGTTTGTAACCACCTTTTCGCGCCCATAGGAAAATTAAGATATGGCAGATTCCAAGGATATACACTTTAGCCTTTTAAGTGCTAAAGCTAACCCACTCCTTTATAACTTTTCTTTTCTTTTTTTTGGGAAGATTTTCAAACTTATTTGTCATTTTCAACATGCAATAATAGCCCTTGTTATGTTTCATGATTTACCCAAATGCCCTGTGAGGATTCTCCCCCCACGATCCACACAACATACAAAAGAGTGAGTGGGGTGTTGTCAATTTTGTAAATGCACCAACAATAACTAGACAACCAGATAGTTTTTGTTTTGTTTTTTCTGTTTTTGTTTTTCTTATGTTGAGACTAAAAGACCATAAAGGGCTTTCTACGTACGTTGTATTTTCTTATCAATCCTTTTATTTTTATTTTTTAGATAATAATCAAAATTCCAAAATTTCTCATTATTTTAAGAGTATATTTAAAAATAATTTTTAAAAACGTTTTCATTATTTTTAACACTTAAATAATAATTTTTTTAAATATTAAAAATATTTCTTAAAATCATTATAAACGAACTCTTAACTATAAATAACATGTAACGTGTAAAGATCTTGTACATGAGAAGGAAAATTTATGTTTTACACGTGGGGGTGTCGTATAAAGTGGGTAAAGATAATGGTGAGAATTCAAAGGTGGCGCAAGTTGACTGTAAGAGTGGACTCTTCCGCCACATAATAGAGGGTGGGATGACACATATCACGTCAAACGCTGAGTGTTATTTATAAGAAAAGGGGCATTGAGTAATGGAAATGGAGTAGGAAAGAAGAAGTGTGGAAAGTCTCAATTGCAGGCATGGTGTCTTGTCTCTTCGCTGTCTCCTTTTGAGTGTGGGAGAGTTGAGGAGGAGAGTGACGGCCTTCCTTTAATTTCCCCATGCCAACCACAAGGCTACAATTCTAAGCAAATATCTTTCTCTTTTCATTCTCTATTAATTTGTCTTTATTTTCCATTTCCACAGCGCTTCCCCTCTGTGTTAAGGGCCCGTTTGCATGGATTTTTTTAAAAATTAGAAGGTTTTTTTTTTTAGTTTAATAAAATTTTTAATAATTATTGGGGTGGTTTCGTCATTTTGCCTATTCGCATTTCCATGGGACTATGGGAGTTACACAACGTGGATACGGTCGGTGAGTGAAATTTAAAACGATCACGAGGCTGGTTTTTGAAAATATATCAAACTGTAAAGGGTAGTTTTGTAATTGAGACTGAAGAATTAAGAAGAAAGTGAGGAACTCGGGACCCGCCGGGGTATGACCAGGCCATCTCTCTCTCTCTCTAAAACGCGGGATTTTCTGACTCGCATCTCACACGATTCACTCCACTTTCTTTCAAAACTTTCTCGCTCTTTCTTTCAAATTTGCTCGGAAAATTTCACTCCAGGAGTTCAATGGCTGCGACCCTTTGAGGCTTGGGATGTGAAAATGGCGGCTTCGGGTGGTTACAGAAATGGAACTCACAAGGGCAATATGAAGGTGGATAGGCTGGTCTCCCTCAGTTCCGCCACCAAGTCTTCCTCTCTCAAGTCCAAGCCTTCCCCAGCGTCGCCCGCTTCTTCTGGGCTCCGCCGCAACAGCACCGGCTCTGTCGGTGGAGCAAAGGACGATGCTGGAGGTCAGTTCTCTCTATCTTTTGAAGTGGGTTTGTTGTGGTTGGTATTGGGTTGTGGGTGTGGAGGAGTGTGAGTTGGTGTTCTAAATTTGGTTGGATTGGAACAAAAACGTTAAATTGGTGCTTGTTATGTTTGTAATGGGAAAGCTATTTTGGGAAACTAGGGGCTATGTGAAGGATTTGATTAGGTGATGGGCACCTTTAAAATCAAGTCATCTGATAAATGGCGCAAAAGAATTCATATAGGGAAGCCCAAGTGGACAAGATCGATACTTTGTGGAGTGGAGTAGGGAGTATTTGCTGAATTGCTAACTCGTGTTTTATTTATTTTGTTTGATAAAAATTTGTCACCAAGAATTGGAGGTTACATAGGATCATTTGGGATTTCTATTATAAAGTGAATTATTGATACTTGTTATAAAACTTATTTCAAATGGTAGAAAGAGAGCAAAAAGGTAGACCATTCTTCACGGTAGGACCCTCTCTATTGTGCATGCTATTAGGAATCGGAAGAAATTTTCTCATAAATAATGCCATTCTATTGGTGTGATGACTTGTTTCCATTTTGGTAGTGCAGAATAACTGATTCCTTTATGGAGACTTAGCCTTTCATGAAATAAATTCCAAGTCATTTTATGGGTGTGGATTGTGGTTCAGTAAAAAGAACTTAATAAAAACGTGAAGAGGTGCAGTATTCTGGTAATAACATTAAGCTCAACAATGGTGGACTCATGTAATATTGGCAGTAAAAAGTCTGAAGAGCCATCATCTAGAAGGTTTTCTTAGTCTGGCATTAAGACAGTTGTCATGCATGATCATGATTCATGGATGGTGCTGAAGAATCATGTAGGTAGACCCTCTTCCTCACTTTCTTATTTCGATATCCATTTTGCCAGTACATGGAGTCGATTTTAATAGATGGAATAAATACTTGAAGCAAAAGAGATCTATGTTTATTTCTTAATATCTATTGACTAATAACCATCACTGATGAAATCTCATAAACTGGGAAAAATTGTAAAGAAGCAACAGGATCATGATTCATAAATGATTAACAAGTTTGATGCCTCTGTCCTTCCAGAACAAGCATATGCTTACCAACAAAAGAAGGAAACCTTTAAACCTCCCTTTTTATTCATGAGGAGAGCTCTAGCTTAAGCAGAATGGTTAATCTTGCCATACTACTATGGCTACTCCTACTACTCATATTGCTACTGATTGTAAATATTAATGCTGCTACACCTTATTCCTATGGCCTCTGCTACCATTACTTTAAGATGTGTTTTTCTGATGGTAATGCTTTCTGTGGCATAAGCAATGTGTACATATCATTAAGGATCTTCTCAAATTTCTAAAAGTAAGCTTTCTAGTGTTCCTCACATCCATTGATGTTGCATATAATGGATATGACAAACTCCAATTTGATAATTTAATGTTCTGGCAATATAATATTTCCTTTTACTTGAGACACCTAGCCAGTCGAAAGGATTTTCTACTTGATCTGGGGAGTATAACAATTCCATAATTAATGGGTATTTCAAATATTATAAATTGATCCCCTTGTAGTCCCAGTGTAGTAAGGTTGCACCCCCTTTTTTTTGTTGGGGGCTCTTCAATCTAAGTTTCTGTTTGCCTATCAATATAACAAATTGATCCTTTGAACAAAGATTTACTGACTAGTATGGTGCTGCATGGCCACTTCAAAATGGATGAAGTATTTATATTGGAAATTACATGACATGGGCATGGTATGTCTCTGTCATGCCTATAATTGGATACATACCCAATAAGCATGTCTAATAATGGAATAGAGAAATGCGTTTCTCATCCCCTATATGTTCTTTTTTGATAGTCTTTTTTATTCCATATATGTTTTTTTTTATGATTAATCTTTCTTCTTTGTTGCATGAATGCTTCAATAAGAATGAAGTACCCTTGCTGGATATGCGAAGTTACATTTAATTTCAGTTCTAGGTTCAGAAAAGAAACATGGACACATCAATGGTTCAGACATGTCTCCTCCATCCTCTGAAATTTCAGGATTAAACACATTACACATGTGAATCCCTGTCTGGAGCTGTAAATTTCTGTTTGTTGGAAGTCATGTTTTTGTTAAGGAAAGGGATCAAGCTAGTATGTTACAATAAAAATCACCAAGAAATTTTTCCAACATTTTTCTTTTGTTAAAAGGCTTTGATGGTGTGCTTTCGTATTTTTATGCTGTATTTTTAACTTTTATGAATGCTAAATATAGTTCCTGGGAGGGTTCGAGTAGCTGTAAGATTGCGACCGCGGAATGCAGAGGAGTCGGTGGCTGATGCTGATTTTGCTGATTGTGTAGAATTGCAGCCAGAGGTGTTCTTGATGTTATTTTTCCTGTTATAGAATCTATACATGCATACAATATCCTTTTATTTTACTGATGGTTTCTCTGTCATTTTCATTGTTTGTTTGCTCCATTCAGCTTAAAAGGTTAAAACTTCGAAAGAACAATTGGGACTCAGACACCTATGAGTTCGATGAAGTGCTTACAGAGTTTGCATCACAAAAACGTGTATATGAAGTTGTTGCGAAACCTGTTGTGGAGGTGCATGGCCGTCAAAGTTGTCAATTTTATCATAAATACTGTAGTCATTTGCATCAGTTCTGTTATTTTAAGGCATAGCAGGTGCAAGGATAGTTGAATTTTTCGAGTTTATAATGTTGGTTTCTTCTATTTGTGATCTATGATTGTCCAAGAAGCCATGGCTCTTAGTTTTTTTTATCAGCCAAACAGAATGGCATCAGTCTTGGAAAGATCAGCTTTGATATGGAATACCATCTATAGAAGAAGGAAAAAATAAAAGACAAATTTGTTAACTTTCAACTCCCAACAGAATAACAAAATAATGAATATCAAACTTAATAAAAGAAAACTAAAAGAATTAGCAGATAGTTAATATCATCTCTTATGGTTTAGGATATTGATTTTCAAAAATAAATCAAAAGTATTTATTACAGAAAAGAAGAGGCAAAAAAGAGGAGGCCGCAGAGAGGTGCATGTGTGAGTGTGGAAGGGGGCCTGCTGTCGGTGAGGGGTGAGCAAGGAGTGCTGAAAGAACAAACTCACTGTATATCACTGCATTTCACTTTGCTACACTACCCTATTCACACCACAATTATGAAATAGATTGATTCTTTGGGAAAATTATCATTAGAAGATATTATTTCAATTGATTTTTTTTTCCTTTTGCTTTTGATTGACCACTTCTTGCCTCTGTTATTAATGTCTTGTATTGGATATTTATTATAATTATTATTATTATTTTATGCATGAAATCCTTCATCTGTTTTCACCTTTTTTTCTCTCCCATGTCCAAGAAAATTAAATATAAATGTTTATTTTCCTTTTTATTTGAGTTGGATAATTTTATACTAGTGTGATCTGTTATTATTTTTGATGGAGGCCATCTAAGTCATACTTTTGATGGCAATTAAACTTCAGACAGCAGGTTTTCATATGTTGTTTGCTTCTACAGAGTGTTTTGGATGGTTACAATGGAACAGTCATGGCATATGGACAGACTGGTACTGGGAAAACATACACACTTGGGCGACTTGGAGAGGAAGATACTGCTGCGCGTGGAATAATGGTGCGTGCAATGGAGGATATTTTAGCAGAAATTTCTCCAGAGACTGATTCTGTCTCAGTCTCCTATTTGCAGGTTGTTAGCCTTAAAAATGATATTAAGTTCATGCTTAATTTATTGTTGCTGTTATTTGTTTAGTATATTGTTGCTAGTTTATGGAATTTTCACTTTTCAGTTAATCCAATTTCATTTCATCTTGTAAGGGATCTTTGATATATTCTATAAAGGCGTTTTTCAGATATAATTTGTCTAACGTTCTTGTTCTTTACAAATATCTTCAGCTTTATATGGAAACCATTCAGGACCTCCTTGATCCTACTAATGACAACATATCTATCATGGAAGACCCGAAAACTGGAGATGTTTCACTACCAGGGGCCACCCTAGTAGAAATCAGGGACCAGCGGAGTTTTGTGGAACTGCTACGGTTAGGGGAAGCTCACCGCTTTGCTGCAAACACAAAATTGAATACCGAATCATCTCGTAGTCATGCTATTTTGATGGTGAATAAATCCTTTTCTGCTGATGTTCATGCTCTTCTTTCTTGAGCACTTATTTGAATTGGTTGTTTTATTCTAATGGAGCATTGATAGATTTCTCTTTTGCTACAGGTACATGTTAAGAAATCTGTAAAGGGAAGGGATTCAGCTCTTTTAAGTGAAAATTGTAACAGTTCCCACATGGTTAAAACTTTTAAGCCACCTGTTGTTCGGAAAGGGAAGTTGGTTGTGGTAGATCTTGCAGGTTCAGAGCGTATTGATAAGTCAGGTGTGTATGATAACTTATGGATAGGAGAATTATTTCTTTTCCCTGATGACTGATTGAGCTTTCATTAATATGTAAAATCATGTTTATATTTTTTGAATTGAAAGTGATACCCTCCTGTTTCGGTTGGCTGGTGCCATCTCAATCCATGGCTTGAAATGTCCTGTTTAAGTTGGAGGAGCAAAAGCTCCAAGTTTGCAGTTTTTTTTATAGTTAATTTCAAAAAAATCACTTCTAGCAATAATAGGTTTAGGGCTCATGAGCCCACTAGCTTAAATCTTTGGGAATGAGAGAGTTTGCTCTTTCAATTGCTAAATTTTATTTCTGTTTGCGAATTGTATTCAACTGTAACAATAATTTTAAATCATATTTCGGCATGTTCATACAAAATTAGCGTCTCTTGTCCAGTAGAATGTCTGTTGAGGATGGAAAAGTTGAGTTACTGAGTTCATTGGTTATAGCATATTGAGGAAGAGATCTTTGCTTTGGGATTTTTTTTTTGTTTTTTGGGCACTTCCATTTTTGTTCTTTCAAATAAGCAGAAGAGACAAATCAAAGTATGTAAAATCAGTAAACCCATTTTTTAAGAAAAACAAAAATTCTAAATGTTATATTATTATAGCTGTTCCATTTTTAGTACTTTGCTTCTCAATTACACTTCAAAGTTTGCCATTTGTTTGTTATTTGGCAGGAAGTGAGGGACATACATTAGAGGAAGCCAAGTCTATTAATCTTTCTTTAAGTGCTTTGGGAAAGTGTATTAATGCACTGGCAGAGAATAGTGCACATGTCCCGGTTCGTGATTCAAAACTTACAAGATTGCTTCGAGATTCATTTGGAGGTGAGTTGTTCATGCATATGGTAAGCGATATTTCTCCTTTTGGTGTGGTCTTCACTCAATTTTATCAAACTTTCCTGGACATGGTTTTCTCATTTAAACATATTTATTGATTTGGATGAATCTCAGCACTGAAGCTTCCTAAAGCTCAGATGAGAAAGTCTCGAGTCTTATACTCTCTTTGGGAAGTGTTTTTAAAAATAATTTTTGAAAATTGTTCTTTGATATTTTGCGAAACAAAAGTCTGGTAGGAAATTTAAAATATTCTTAACCTGTTTTCTATTTTTTAAAATATGTTTTAAAAATAACTTTTATTTCTGGTTTCTCAGAAAATTGTTTTTTGCTTTCTAATTGTCAAACATGTTTCTATGTTTTTTTGTTTTCAAAAATAAAAAACTGTTTTTGAAAATACTTATCAAATAGACCCTTAAGTACTTGAGCCCCATTGTTATATGTATCCAAATGCAATAATTGGCTGGATAATAGAGGACTGGTGCAAAAATGTTAGTGGCTATGGAGAGATGTTGGCAATCCCAAGGGACCCCTTCCTCCTACTCACTATTTATTTATTTTTTTCTGAAATTTCTTCAATTAAATATATAATTTGCAGTTGAACCCCTTTAAAGTAATGATTTTACTCACCCAATCATATAATATTCAAATGAGTTTTATGAGTACGATAATATCTTCAAATTACCCCAAAGAACAACTCTAATTTGCAAGTCAGCCCTTAAAATGATTCAAATCTTGTTTTATGCCATCCCTACCAAATGATATAGTGCCTTCAGGAAAAATTTGTATCTTGATCAGTATTAAGGACAATACTTTCTTCCTTAGCCTTTTACTCTAAAATGGTATTCTCCTTTTGAAGATCCTTCACTCTGATGACTATTTGCATCTGCTAAAAAAATAGATAGCTGTTTTAAAGAAGAGGAAGAGGAAAACATGGAGACAAAAATGGGATTGACTGCAGAATTTTTTTACATGTACCATAGGAAAAGAGAAATTATCCAGGAACCATTTTTAGCACATAAAAGACTTAAAAATGATGGAATTATCCCTGTCAATAATGGCTCCCATTTAAAAGGGATTATTTGGTGATTTAGGCAATTGGAGTATATTCCTTTTGAAGTAGAGTTTTTCAAAGCAGTTGGAGAAATTTAAAATGGCTGGTCTCAACTTGCCTGTTCATGCTGATATCCTACATATTGAATCTACTGGAAAGTGCCTGGGTCTTGAACCACTGAAAATCTTGCCAAAGTTCTAACAATTATTTTTAAGGGGGCATGTTCTATTTCCTAGCAAGCAGACAGAAAGGTTCTGTCATAGATTTTCAATGCTATTTCAGAATTCTTTCTATTTGGTAGCAGTCAGTTCATCCTTGGCTGTATCTTCTATTTTACATAGATGTGCTGATTTATCCTTGTGTTTATTTTGACGCAGCATTTAAAATATTTTAACCTTTACATTATTCCAGGCACTGCAAGGACTTCATTGGTTGTCACTATTGGTCCATCCCCACGTCATCGTGGAGAGACATCAAGCACCATCATGTTTGGACAAAGGGTAGGTTCCAAACTTATAGCCTAATTTTTTTCCTTTTAGAGTTATCTATAGTTGCAATCCTTGTCATGTATTCAATTTTATGGCTTTTTTTTTATTAATACCATTGTTGCAACCCAATAATATCTTTGTGTTTTGACACGGATGAAAATATTGGTTTTTACAAATATATCGACAATTATATTTTACGGATATATCGGTGCAAGAAAATTGATCAAAACTAATAGAAACATTAAGAAAAACTCCAAAAAAATGATAGAAGAAGCAATAACACACTTTATTTATATGTGACATAGTTTGTGATATTCAATGCACTAATAAAGAATATAAATTTTCTAAGCATACATCCAATATTGATTTGTATTAAGTATTTAATTTCATTAGATGTATGTCAATAATTTATATATATTACATTATCATATTTCCATTTAACACCAAAATGAAGATTGATGTGATTTTGTGGCACTATGGAGAATCTCATCTTAGTGGAAATAATATTGGATATAATTTGCAATATTCAACACTAATATGTAAAATTTGAAAATATATTTAATATTATATTTATTGTGTGATACATAGATAATTTTTTTTGATAAGTATTTTTCAGTTTAAAAATATTTATAATTTTATTTATATATTTTTATAATTTATTTTGTATTTAACTCATTATTTTTGCATTTTCATTAATAAATTAAATAGAATTTGAAAATAAGATAAATTAATATTAATTAATTTATTAAAATTTTATTTTAATATTTTATTTCTTATGAATTCATATAGAATTTAGAAAAAAATATATTATATATTAAATATAGGATATAGGTTGTTACAAAGATGGATTGTCCAGTTGGTTAGCTGCAACCTCTTCCACATATTATACCCAAGTTTAAGGCCTAGCTTGCAATTTACTTTTTCCCAAAATAGCAAATATGATAATAATAATAATAATAAAAAAACACCTGGCTTGCTTTTACCACATCACAGAGCCCCTTTGGCCCATTCAATTTTTCAATTGAAATAAAAGGAAAAGAAAACTTGGCATGCATTGACCACGCCCCTTGCCCCTTTGACTGCTTAAAAAATGGGGAAAAATTCTGATAAATCTGGAAAATCCCTATAAATTGGGAAAAATCAAGAAAATTTCCTGATAAATTCCGAAATTTCCATCAGTGGAAATATCTCCTGCATGTTTCATGTTGGGCTCTGCCGACACTGATATATCCTCGAAATATCGCCAATTTTTTGGTGATATTTCCATTCTTGGTTTGACATTCCTGTTGTACACTTGAAATTTTAATTTCTAATGATGCAATGTAGTGGATATTTTTTCTGTGGGGAGTTTGCTCATGCATGAAATTAATATTTTTTGCTAATACTTTTTCCTCTAGGCTATGAAGGTGGAGAATATGTTGAAAATAAAGGAAGAGTTTGATTATAAAAGTTTGTCTAGAAGGCTTGAGATTCAATTAGACAAACTCATTGTGGAACATGAAAGGCAGCAAAAAGCATTTGAAGATGAGGTTGAAAGGATAACTGTAGAAACACAAAATCATATATCTGAAACTGAAAGAAACTATGCTGATGCATTGGAGGTAAGTGCATACATATAAAAGTTTCATTTTTTTTTTTTTTTTTTTGTTTTGATATGAACATCAGCATTGTTTTAAGCTCACACACAAGTATGCATATATTTATGCATCACATATATATGTAATAGTTATCTTTACTCGTGAATGAGCAGGCTCATAGCTAATGATACAAATATTTGATTTTGTTATCAAGTAGCTGCTGAATTGGACACAAGCTGCTTTGTTGGTTGAACCTGTACTATTTGTTTAATTATTAAGCTAAATGCTGTAGCTCTAAGGGTTGTCATGGATGTTTCATGATTACTTGTCGAGAAACTGTTTATGATAAAAAATACGTACAATAACTTCTCCTAGTTCTTATATTTATTTTAGAAATCCTCAGTCTATGGTGGTTAGTTTTCCATTCTTGCATGTTTAATTGTATGAATGTTGTTTGGCCTTCACACGAATGTAGCTTTTGTGGGAATGTACATAATTTATTTCAATATTTGTTTTTTGCTTTTATTCTTATTATTAGAAGTTGGAGTTTTTTTTTATAATTGAGAGATAGGTCTTGGCCTAGTGGTTTTATCAACCGTAGAACTTCAATTTAGCAATTCATATTGATCATGCTTGATTTAGTGCCATTTGTTAGTTTTAGGTGCTAACTTAATGCTTCTTAAAATTATCTTGTTCCTTTTCAGAAAGAAAGATTGAAATATCAGGAAGACTACATGCAATCAATAAAGAAGCTTGAGGAGCAATGGGTGATGAATCAGCGGAAGCATGGCAGTGAAAGAACCACATTTGGGCTCAAAGATGATAACTTTGATAAGACACTTAATGGAGTGGTAATCATATTTTGGAATTATATATCTTGTCAAAGAGTATGGTTTGTAATGGACAAACCATGGCATTCTCTACTCTCTCTCTCTCTCTCTTTCTCTTTGTGTTACCGGATTTGCTAGTTTCTACTTGCATTGGTTGTGAACCATTTTTTGGGTTGGTGGTTGGATGTGAAACGCAGCATCAAAACCTAGCTTGAAGGATAATCCCTCTACATTGTGATTTGCTTGTAGAAATAAAGTAGTGATTGAAAACAATATGAATCTTAAAATGAATTAAGATAGTTCCCTTTTCCCTAAAGGTATTATCTTGTTAAAAAGTGAATTCTAGGGGATTAGTGATTAGTGTATGTATAACAAAATTCATTGTCTTTCTCTATAATGAAATTCATAGCAAAAACAATGTTTAGTGAAGATAGAAATATATTTTTGTTTATTAGATTACCTATTAAAAACTAGATTAACCATTTGATATTGTTTGATCCAATGGTAGTGTTAATGGTGACAATGATGATGGAAATGGCATTGGTGAGGGTAATGGTGGTGGTGGTAGTGGTGTAGGTGATGATAGTAAAGGTGGTTATGACAATGCTAGTGGTGACCATGATGGTTATGGGAGATTGGTATTGGCGGTGTCTTGCTTATGTGAGTGACAAAGAGGTAGTGTGGTATTGCTTGTGTCTTTTTGGTTATGGGGGCAATGATGATGGTAGCCATCGGGTAGTTATCTAATGTCTTCATCAAATAGAAAAAACAGGGTCAAAGAAATTTTATATTTCATTCTCAAAACTTGGAAAAGTATCAAATTCTTAAATTCTTATGGAAAGTTTGGAGTTCATTACGAATATAAGAGAGTTCCTTTTCTGAGAGTGCATTCTTGAATCAATAACCTCACGCAAATTTCTAGAATGCATCTTATATATTTTGGAAGGATTTCTCATCTTTTATTATAATTATTAATTCATATCTATGAATTTGTTGTTTACGTTAAAAAATGGAAAAAAAAAAAAAAAAAAAGAACAAAGAAATAGGCTCTAAGTTGGAAAATTTTGTAAGATCTGTTACGTTTGGGCTTCTTGTTTAGAGAAATTTTTAAGGGTATTCTTTTATAGTTTTCAGAACTTGTTGGTAAGTGATCCTATATTATTTTATATACCTTGCCATTAGACATCATTTTGTTGGCTTCTAGAGATATTTACCATTTTGTTTTAAGAGGGGATTCAAAGGGCACCATTAGGTGAGTTGGGCTTCATTCTCATGTTGCATAGAGGTTACTTTGCCTCATTGGGGAGATTATTAACCTTACTAGTGATTTATGGCAACCTTGGGATGATTATCTACAAGGTCGGTTAGGGTTTCAATCTTTTAGGATTTAAGGAATAGAGAACAAGAATAAAATTATAACATCAGGAAAAAGAATAAAATAAAGAATAGGAAAAGAAAAGATAAAGAAGAAGGATAAGAAACATTGGAGTCCTAGTAAAGCCTTCTAGGAGTTTGATGTGTAGAAGAAAAGTAATAGATTCCCACCATTAAAATTGCAAGGTATGCAAAAAAAATTAATATTATTTATCATCAATCATTCATCCTATTTTACATCAATTAACCTTCTAGGAGTTCTAGGTTTTGAGACAAAGTGTTGTCTCCTTATCTATTTGTGTTGGGATGGATACCCTAGGTATTCAAATCTTTTGAGAAAGGTCAGGGAGGGTTACTTCATTTCAAGCTTCAAGGTGGGAGGTAGAAGCAAAAAGGGAGTAGAGATTTTTCACCTCTTATTCATTGATGATATACTTCTCTTTTTTAAGCATTTCTCAGACTAGGTCATTTAAATGAGTTAGGTTTTGTTTTGGTTTGAAGCTTCTTCAGGGTTGAGAATTAGTCTAGACAAAAGTGAATTAATTCTAGTGGGGGATGCCCCTAATGTTGAGGAGCTTTCCTTTTTGTTGGTTATTGGGAGGGAAAGCTTCAACTACATACTTAGGCTTACCCTTGGCATCTACTTTCAAGTCTCCAACTGTGTGGGATGTGGTTGAGGAGAGGTTTAATAGAAGGTTAGTTCTTTGGAAAAGACAATACCTGGCAAGAGGTGGTAGACTCACTTTACTTGAAAATACTTTGTGCAGCTTGCCTATTTATTTATTTTGTGTCTCTTTTTGTCATTCCTAAGGCAATGGCTTTAAGATTGGAAAACTTATTAGGATTTCTAGTGAGGTGCGGGGGGGAGAGCTCTTCAAGAAAAATCCTACCTGGTCAATTGGTCATCCATTTGCAAAAAAAGGAGGGTTAGGTATTAGGGTTTTGGGCTCTCTCAATAAAGTCTTGCTTGACAAATGATGTTGGAAATTTGCTTTAGAAAGGGAGTCCCTTCAGAGATAAGTCATAGTGGTAAGGTTCAGAAAAGAATTGGGACACTAGTGCTCTCTTGTAAGGAGAGAGGGGCATGCTGTTGGCTTATAAAAGGCAACAAGAGGAGGTTGGGGAGCCTTTAAGGGTAGAACAAGATTTTTTGTAGGTAACGAAAGAAGAATCAAATTTTGGCAAGATGTTTGGCATAGGGATACTCCTTTAAAGGATTTCTTCGTCTCTCTTTTCTTTTTTGCAGCTAATAAGGAGGCATGGGTGGTGGATGTTTGGGAGGTTGTAAACGAGTAGGTTGCTTGGAACCTAGGCTTCATAAGACAATTTCATGGTTGGAAGTTGGATAACATTGAGGAGTTACTTAGGAGACTTAAAGGGGGCAGCAAAGACAACAATAAGTTGATTTGGATGGTTATCAAGAGTGAGAATTCCTTAGTGAATTCATTCTATTCTACATTGGTTTTGGATGAAGAAGTATATTTTCCCTTGAAAATAGTGTGGGGCTCTTGTTTGCCATTAAAAATAGGTTTCTCTGCTTGGGAGGTGGCATGAGAAAGGATCTTGATCTTAGATCAGCTTAAGAGAAGAGGATAGGTATTGGCAAATCATTATTGTTTATATAAGAGTTCTGAAGAATCGGCCAACTATATGCTGATTCATTGTAGAAAGGCAAGGGGTCTGTGGTATTTTTTGTTTTCTCTCTTTGGCATCTCTTGGGTTCTCCCTTCTGTGAAAGGTTTGCTAAAAGGATGTCACGGGAGTTTCATGAGCAAAAATAGAAGGAAGATTTGGAGGACAATATCTCTTCACTCATTTTGAATAATTTGGCAAGAACAAAATCGAAGATCCTTTGAAAGAATTCAATAATCAGATCATGCGCTAAAGGAGTGAGTTCCTTCCTTGTACCCTACTCCAATGGACCTATCAGTATATTTAGGATAACCCTATATCCTTATTACAATTTATTGATTGGTTAAGTGCTAGATAGTGGGAGAGGGTGTGATTGATTGTATGTTTAATGTGGCTTATTTTTTTTGTTGTTTTGGAACCCTTTGTATACCTCTTATGCATGTAGGGCACCATCCCCTCATTTTGATTGGCGCTTTTTATAGATATTCTTGCTTGCCTATCTCGTGGTGGGGGGGGGGGGGGGGGGGGGAGGGAGGGGTGGGGTAAACTCGTAAATTTTCTAAATAATGAAATTGAAAGAAAATAGAAATTTTCATTTAAGAATTAGAGACTTGCTTTGTAGAGAAACTTTTGTAACAAGAATTTATAGTAAAGAAAACTTCTTGATTCTAATGACTCAAAATTGAAACTTTTGCCATTTCGTTTAAGGAGGATTCTAAAACTTCCTAAATTCTGAATAGAACTCAAATACTAACTACTAACAAATTATGATCCTAAAGAACCTAAAAAAATGCAAAATTATTTAAACATTGTTGATAAAGTAACTTGAGACTTATTTATTTTCTTTCTTTCATTTCTTGAGTAGATCTTGGATATTCAGCCCCATCAACTAGGCATGTCAGTTTGCTTTCATAGAATTTTGTTGCTAATGGTCTTTGCCCAGACTACCTTGTAGGCATTGTCTCCCTCTGGAGAGTGGTGCCTTTGATGGTCTATTGTATGTTTTTCTTCCTCTTTTTTTGTTTCCTTGGAGAGTATCTTTTTCATTCTTTTATTCCATTCCCTTATCTAAAAATATGTTTCTTGCCAAAAAGAGAAAAAAAAAATGCTCTGACTGCTACTTGTTGACCTATCGCCTGAGTAACATCCCCAATCAATTTCTTTGTGGTGTGTAGGTTCCTGTGGCATCTGCTGCTGAAGAAATAGCAGAGCTCAAAAAATTGCTTCAGAATGAGACTTCTTTAAGAACAGCTACTGAAGAGGAAGTCAATAACCTTAAGAGCCAAGTAGTTCAGTGGAAAAGGATTGAGGTGGTCATGCACTATTTCTTCTTTTGGAGTCATCTAGTTTCCTGTTTTACAATTTTGGTGACTAGGTTGGTGATACATGATTCTGCATTTGGTATAATAGGCAGCAGGAAATTCTGAGATATTAAAACTTCGCAAGATGCTGGAAGATGAGGCACACCAAAAAGAGAAACTTGAAGAAGAAATTGCAATACTGCAAAGTCAGTTGTTTCAATTAAGTTTTGAAGCTGATGAGGTATGCAGGTTGTGGATTATAAGTATGTTTGTTATGGTTTCAACTTGTATTTCTGATTGCTGCTGATGCAATATATAGGCTAAGTTGTGTTATAGTTTGATTCATACTTCTGGGTGTTTCTCAAGGGAATGATTTGCTAGTGGTATCTTCTTGTTTGGGGAAATAGTTGAGCTTTTAAAAATTCATGCAACAAAGGGGAAAAAAAAATTCTGAATGCAAGATTAGGTTAGACTGATACTTATTTACTCATAAGATAAAATTATGAAAACAAACAGTAGGTTAACAAGTTCATGTTGTGTTGAAATACAAAGGAAATGTTGTGTCGAGAAAATGCTTCACTCTCTAGTGATAAGCCCTTTAGAACATACCTTAAATGGTCCAAGGTCTCTAATTTCTGTAAGGTCATATTCGTTAATCTAGAATATGGATCATGAAATTTAGTTTCTTGGAATTTATCAAAGTTAGTTCTTTGGTTGACTAAATTTCTAGAAACATGACTCATGAAGATACTGTTGAAAATTTCTTAAATTCCTATTGTCATATATTCCTTTTGATAAAGAATATTATATAAATACTTTATATATTGGTATTTCCTGGTAAAAATAGGTTTCTTTGTAGAATAAGGAAATGTGTTACAAACATCTAGGTCATGAAGGAAAACTAATAAGTAGAGATGTGAGAAAAGTGGGAGACACTCGTTGGAGCACTACTCATGGTTTAGGGTGTAGATACTAGGAGCCAAGAACATGAGATCGTTTCAAGACATGAGAGTTATATCTATTTTCTCTTTCTTTTGCAATTTCTCTATTGTAAAGTGAAATATTTTCATCATCTATGAATGTAAGCATACCACGTTAAAACCTTGCGTACCTTTATGTGTATGTTTATTTATTTATTTTATGTTATTCTACTAACACATATCACTGAAGCTTCTGCTAACACAATATATACCTTGCATCCACCCCTTAAACTGTGGGAAATTTGTAGTGATAAAAAAAAACAATTTATTTTAGTAACTACACTTTAGTTTGGCTAGAATGTGGGTGATCAAACCGATGTATTTTGATCATTTGAATAAAACTTGGAACAGTTATATCAATAAGAGTTGGTGGGCTGGTATGATGACATAATGAAGAGGTCTAGAATGGAATTTTGGAGTGAATGCAAGCCTCTATAAGTTTCTGTTTCCCAACTATTAGTCCTTTGGAAGTGGAATATTATTCGAAGGATACTTGTAGACTCAAGCCAATTCATGTTTGAACAAATTGAGATATCAAAATACTCCTATTTCTCATCCAAAATATATATGTTGATCTACTTGGCACTTACAATTGAAATTCCTTTTGCATCTGGATGGCATGAAACTTATTTCTTGGGAATTATAAGATGGAATTCTTGATTTATTTGGAGTTGCTATCCTTGGAAATTGAAATTCTCAGTAGCAAACTGCCCCAGAGACTGTTACTTCTGACATGCTCCAGAACACATTATAAATTTGAACTAACACATATCTATCTTTATAGACAAGCAGACAACTTGACAGAGGTGGATCTGGGAAAGTTCTTGGAAATCTGGATTCTTTCGTGTCACAAATTAGGCATTCACAGCTTAGTGATTCAGGAAATGGGGATAAGGCCTCAATAGCCAAACTCTTCGAACAAGGTACCATAAAATGCCTGGTCGGATTTTTACAGTTAATGGCTGCATATACTTAATAGTATAGCTACCTATTTTCCTTTGTTTCTTCCTAACAAGATCCAGTGTCCTGACAGTGGGATTGCAAAAGATCTTGTCATTGCTTGAAGCTGAAGATGCTGATGTGCGAATTCATGCTGTAAAAGTGGTAGCAAATCTTGCCGCCGAAGGTGCCTTCTGACTTTTCATAGCCTTCTGTTTCCATTAACATGTTTTATTCTTTAAAATATTCTTTTATCTTTTGTGAGATAAGCATATTTCGGACTGCCTTCACATACTTCCTATGCTTCCTATTTGAAGGTTACGTCTTTTGTTTCCCCTTTTCCATTTGACGTGGGGAGATGGAGATCTGTTGATTGAAAAAGTTGCTTACTTGTCAACATTATTTATAAAATGGATATCTGGATGGCCTTTTGTATCATCCAAATGAAAGGTGTAATGTTCATTTCTATATCATTCTTGATGTCACATATCATCATCATTATTGAAAATAATGATTATCAATGATATTTAGTGTTAAAAAGGCTGGTCAATACTTATCCAAAAAGTAACAAGGAACTGGACAACATCTTGTTAGTTTAACCAGTATGGGTGATTATTATTATGATCAGTACTTATGGTCCCAAAACTCCTAGGTAGTGATAAGAAGCAGCTTTTGGGGAGGATGGACAAATTGATTTAAAAAATCCCTACTGGAAGGGAAGTTTTACAGGGGGTAAGCTAAATGATAATATATGAGGACAACACAGAGAGAATTTTTCCTTCTACATGGTCAACATTGAGTTGTATCTTCTTTCATTGTTTGTGATGGAATCGACTCTTCATAATTAAAGATGGGGTTCCTTAATTTGTATCATTTGATGGCATTCATCATGCTTAGACTGAGGAAATGGTAAAGACAGAACTAGAATTGTAGAGGGCTTGGTTGAAATTGGAAGGGCAGTTGGGGAAAATTAGATAACTGGTGTTCGGATATGGATGAATCATTGGGATCACTTTTGGTATGCAAAATAGGGTCTGTTGTCTCCATTAGCCTTTAAAAACTCTGGCTTTCTTTGGAATTATTGAAACAAATGATTCCATCCCATTCTGTAGTAAATTAGTCTGAAAAAACGCTAATGAAACTGAGTATTGAGATTACTGATCAAGGTTGGATAATGGTTAAGTTGATGGTACAAAAATACATCAGAACTACCATGTTGCTTATTCATCTATTAGGAGAAATTTAGGAAGATGGTTAATTGTTCACCATAGTGTAGTTATTACTAATTCTCTGTAATTTCCAAAAGGCCTAGAATTTATGCATGTAGTTTGTTTAATTTATGCCTCTAATGATGTCTTGAATTACTGTAGTCAACACCATTAAATCTCAGCATGAATTTTGATTTGTCTGCTTTTCAATGAATAAATAACATCTTCATGTGATAGTTGTAGCTTCTATGAGGATATTTAACATGAGTAGAAGGATTGGAAAAGGACATGTAGGGTAGAGAAAACTTGTGCTCATAGCAAGTGATAAAATGAGGGATTTTCATTTGAGATTGTTTTCAATATTGTCTAGAGAATTCTAAACCACAAATGCATGGGTGTGAGTTAGTACGAGGAAAGCCGCTGAAAAAGTAACAGAGGGAGGTTTTGTTGGAATGAACAGGGTAATAAATTTAGTAAAAAGAAGGAATTATATCCTCATTAGAAAAAGGAAAGAACTGCAAAGAGGATGTGACCTTTGGTTGGCTAAAACTGACAGGAAGGTTTAGTTTCTTATCCCAAATTTCTTGAGGAGCCCATCTACATGGCACCTTGGAGTTAGCCATGTGGAAATTGCTTGAGTAGTCATGTGTGGGTTTGATCATCTGGTCCCATGAAAGTTAACCCAAGAGTCATAGAATACCAAGCTTGCTTGGAACATTTATGTATATTAAATCACTACTGGTTTTATAAATATAGTTACTTGCAATGTTGTGATTGCTATTATTCTATATCCTCAACTTGGCCTATGAGATCATGCTACAATGGACCACTCTCTCTTGCTGAAGATGATCATTTCAATAGCTGTTACTAGTTTCCATCCTTAATTATCTGTTAGCAGTGGTTTTTACTTCCCCTCTAATTTGCAGAAACAAATCAAGAGAAGATTGTAGAGGCTGGTGGTCTTTCATCCTTACTGATGCTTCTTAGAAGCTCTGAGGATGAGACTATACAGAGAGTTGCAGCAGGTGCAATTGCGAACCTTGCAATGAATGGTAAATCATTAATCCCTTGCTTTCTAGAATATATTGACAAACTTGGTTAATATTATTGATACTTTTGGAATTGGGTTTTTTGACATTTACTTTACCTTCCTTTCACGTATAACCATTTTATCTGTCCATGCAGAAACCAACCAAGAGCTTATAATGTCTCAAGGAGGCATTAGTTTATTGTCAATCACTGCAACCCATGCTGAGGATCCTCAAACCCTGCGCATGGTTGCTGGAGCTATTGCTAATCTCTGTGGCAATGGTAAGCTGCCTGATGGCTTTTGATGGAAAGTGTTTTGTGGTGCCCAAGGGTACACTTATATTATTATAAGTTCTTCAAAACTGGGTTCTGCATCCGGGAACACTGGTAAAGCCATACCTCATTGAGGGAGATGATTGGGTAGCTGTGGGATGCAGACACAGCCAATGCTCCTAAGGGAATGGTAGTTCCAATGAAAATAAAAATCCAACTATTTAGATATGAATCCTACTGCTCTAACTGCTACTGTATTGCATTGTCCAGATAAGTTACAGATAAAGCTAAGAGGCGAAGGTGGTATTAAGGCATTGCTAGGAATGGTCAGATGTGGACATCCTGATGTTCTTGCACAAGTTGCTCGTGGAATTGCAAACTTTGCAAAATGTGAGTCCAGGGCATCAAGTCAAGGTAATATGCTTAGAAGGAGGCATTTCTGAAGTCTTTAATTGTTGTAGGGCACAAACAGAACTGCTATCTTGGTTCTTAAGCATAACTTTCCAACCCCCTTGATGTGTTTATGCCATGTTGACAAAATACTCTAAATTTTCTAGAAAGTCTATTTTCATGGAGCATGCTGAAGTCACCGTCATTTCTAAGTTATAGTGCAATCCAAAGAACTTCTCAAATGTAAAAAATAATTGTTGCCTTTTATTGTTTTGTGTTGACACATGGCATTTCTGCTCCTACTGCATCAGGAACCAAGAGTGGAAGATCGCTACTTATTGAAGATGGTGCACTTCCATGGATTGTACAAAATGCTAACAATGAGGCCTCACCAATCAGGCGCCATATTGAGCTTGCACTCTGCCATTTAGCACAACATGGTAAGTTAACCTTTCTTTGGAAACCTGCAAATCTCTTCATGCATCCCCCCTGAGAAGGCTTGAATTTCCACATTTCAGAAGTGAATGCAAAGGACATGATTAGTGGAGGTGCCCTCTGGGAGTTGGTCCGAATCTCACGAGACTGTTCACGTGAGGACATAAGGACTCTTGCGCATAGGACACTAAATTCTAGCCCCACCTTCCAAACTGAATTGAGGCGACTCCGTATAGAGTGTTGATGGATATTTGTGGAATATTTGAGGTTGGAATGCAAGTGTGGAAGATTGGAGAAGCAGCTTTTAAACTCAAGTTAGTGTGGGACAAACAAACAGGAATGCTGTCATCAGTGCCCCTGTTCAAGTTTTGTTAAGAGTGGGTGGGTAGGTTGGTGTTTGTAGCCTTTATTTTTAGGTGATTACAAATGGACTCTTATCTGTTAGTCAATTTATTATCATGTAATTTCATTTCTTGTATGGATAGGTTCGCCTTAGTGAGACCACTCCAAACTAAGCTTCTAACTATTGTATAAATTAGTTTGTATATGAAATGAAAAGAAGAGAAAAAAAGTAAAAAAAATAAAATATGTAATGTTGTGGTATATAGAACACTCATGTTACAGAGTAGTTTGTTAAAATCTTTTACTTTCCATCATATTTCCAAAATTCAATGTGAATCTCCTCATCTATATCGCATGGTAAGATTGTGATGTAATTGATAATAATTTTTTTAGATGCAGAGTGGTATGAACCACCCAGAAAGCAAGATCAATGATACCAATGGCTCAGAAATCACAGAAATGGATATGGATCCCTTGCTTGGGCAATTTTTTCCGTGTTTTATGGGCGGAACTGCTTAAATGTCATAGTTTTTCACGTGCAGGAAAGTGCTATGCTGCTGTGCCCTTTTCATTACTGGGATGCCACTTTTCCAGCCCCACATTCTCTGCATGGCTCCTCAATATCAGAGACATAATGATAGACCCACCCATCCAATTATTTTCGATTTTCATTTAAGTTGTTCACTTCTTTTTTGCGTAACAGAATTCCAATAATGTCTATGGACATCTAATGATGCATCACTTGTTATGCAATCTCCATGGCCATGAAATTCAACTTTCTCTGGAAACTAAGAGCGCATTTTGTGGACTTTCTTGGAGCTGTCATAGCCCCATAGCTAGCCCACTGGTCAAATCTTCACTCTGAAATTACAAATACCTGACATTGATATCTGCTGGCAGTTCCACAACAAACCCAATTCCTTCCATTCCTTTCTTTTCCCTTCTTTTTTAAAGCAGTGACAGTTGTTCCCATAAGCCTAATTGGGCAAAAAGAAAACCCAGAAATAAAATTTTTATCACTACACAGGAGTTTGTTTTGCAAACATGACTAATAAATTTGACTCAAAACAGTATACGATTCTTCACATTTTTCCCAAGTCTTCACATTTGATATTCCAAAGAAAAGAATGTCCCTATCATAAGCCCAAAAAGCAAAAGAACAAACTCCATGGACTCCCACATGCACCCAATCTACATTCATATTACAAATAGTAATAATAGTAATAATAATAATAATATTTCATCCCAAATTCATCTGGACCCCCCTAACGAACATTACCTAATTATGTCATTTGAGTACTTCTTCAAAAGTAGAACTCCTATATAAACAAATTTGGCACCTAAGATGTACATCTTAGAGGATTTTTAAGAAGCAATATCATAACAAGCATCATTCAGCAAGACAATTACCGGCATCATATGATAAGATGAGCACATAAGATATACAGTCATATGAAGCGAGAGAGATGATCGATAAAGGCTTCGCAAGGGAGGGTTAAACAGGTGAATGAAAGAGGAAGAAGCAAGAGTACTGCTGCCTACCTCCATCAACTGGGGCACAACAAAACTTCAGTGTGTAGAACCAAATGCCACTATCCACAACCAAATTATGATTATCTCGAATGTGGAGAGCCCCATTCTATCTGTCTATATATATATATATATATTTACAGGCCTTATATATGGGCACGAAGTTTGCACCATGAAAGCTAGTCTACATACTTTTGAGACTGACTAAAAACCAATCATTAGGGGGGAATTAGTGGGTGCCAAAGCTAGCTTGGAGCTGATATTTTATTTTCTTGATGGGCCAGGAAAAGGAAACTAAGAGAAATGATGATATTGGAGATTCCTAAGTGAAACACTAATTTAAATAAATAAATAAATTAGAGAAAAAACTAGGAAACTGTTGATGCATTAAGTGAAGAAGAAGAGGAAGATGTATCTCGACAAGAACAGCAATGTTGAGGTGGATGGTAAACCTACCAAACAAAAGAAAATCCCAGCTTATCATTAGTAGAATAAGACAGTTGGCTTCAAGAATCCTATCCCATAGAATGAATTGATCAACAAAGAAGAGAAATGATGGTGCAAAAGAAAAGCAAAAAATAAAAATAAAAAAAATTGAAAAAAGTTGCTATATATGAAGTTTTCCCCATAGAAGAATGGATAGGATACAGCTTTACTAAGAGTGGAGAAGTAGTAATAGCTGTAATGGAGAAAAGCAAACGATATTTCCTGAACTTTGAACAGTTGACCAATCCCCTATTTCCTGAATCCCGACTTCTGAGAGAGGGAGGGAGAGAGAGAGAGAGAGAGAGAGAATATAAAGCTCATCCCACTTTGTCCTGGCTGTTGCCTTTTTATGGAAGTGTTGTTTGCCTCGAAAAGGAACTTGTTCAGAGCAGTGCACGTGTAAACCAGAAGGCACATATTATTCATGTCTCCAGGAAAAGACTCTTAAACTCACTAAAGAAAGCCAAAAAAATGTGAAAACTCTAAGCCCATACCCCTTTTTCTTCTCGTAAATAGTTTGCCACCTCCTTGCCTCCCATCGAAACCGTCGCTGCCTTTAGTGAACCCTCATCCTCTCAGCTCCTCAGCTTATCAACTGATGAACTACAACACCAACAACACTGCTGCTCATATATGATCACAATGTCTTTCTTGAGATTTCTGTGATGCTGAGGATATATCAACATATAGAGAGGAATTTCACAGAAAGAGATGAATGTGGGTTATAGATATACACACACACACACGGGAATGTGAAGAAACAATGGAGTACAAATCAAGCTTTGTTTGATATATATGTGCGGGTATGTGGGCGTGTGAGAGGGAGACTATGAATTGGTGAGGTGGGGGACTTTCATAACCCAATGTGGATTCAACTGATTAGAGCACACAACAGAAGACTAATATATGGTTGCGTTTCTCCAATTGGAGAGATATCACATGAGAAAATTCTTAGAGCTGAAAGATCAAACATGGATGAGAAAGACAGTCATTCTTATTCTAGTGCTTCTATGTTGTTTTTCCTTTTGTTGGAGTCCTTATTGTCCCTTCTCCTACCTTCTTTCTTCTGCCCTTAATCAACGGAACAAATTGTGGTAGCAGTTATTCCCATAAAATCAAACTCACGAACAATCCATGAATTTACACATTTTTTCCATCAACATGCAGGCATATAATCTTATCATAAAATGCAAAACAAGAAGTAGCTAGCTAAAAAGAAAGGGAAAAAAAATGGAAAAGAAAAAACCTGAAATGCTCAACAACCCAAATTCTTGTACCTACAAATATTGCTAGGACATCCTGGTAAGTCAAAAGTAGAGGCGGGGAAGTAAATTAAGAGGTGTGGCCTTGAATTGAGTTGTGTTAGTATGGAGGGCGGCCTGTAGCCCAGTAGGCCTCCGCTGGTAATTGGATGGAGTTGAGAAGGTTGGGTGGTAACCCATGAAAAAGAGGTGCGTTTGGATCTGCTAAAAGTTGCTGTGGCTGCTGCGGTTGCTGCTGTGGTGGCTGATGCTGACCAACCCCTCCGGGAGAGCCTAGGGAACCTCCTGGCATTGGTAGAGCAGGGTCTTCCTCTTCAAGGGGAAGCCGCTCATAGGCGGCGTTGCTGAATGACGCTGCCATAATCACAACTGGACCCGAAGCCAGTAGTTGCCCCACAACGCTTCCACCCACCACCTGCCCTTGGCCGCCAGCTAAGTAAATGGTCAACCCCGTGGCAGCAGGCGGAGCTGGAGGAGGTAAAAAGGATCCGGATAAGGATAAGATCTCGAAACGGCCGTGTAGGGTGACAATTGCACCAGGTGAGGCCGGTTGCCGAAGAGTAACGTTCGTTACAGTGCCAGTTCCACTCATAATGCAAACCCCTCTCTGACGACGTCGGGCAAAGGTGGCGACGCTCTCCACGATGTCGCACCCGTCGGCAATCTCCATCACATGGGTGCGCAAAGCATTGGCGCTATCGCGAGTAATGATGATCGGAGGCTTGGGCTTGTTCTTGGATCCAGCGGGTCTTCCCCGGGGTCTTCTACTGATCTCTCCATCCCCAGAGAGTCCTACCATTTCATTCCCCTCGCTGCCTCCGTTTGTATTCTCATTGTTGTCGTCTCGATCTCGCTTCTGCCCTCGGTTGAGGCCGCTGCTGCCGCTTTGTTCATCTTCTGAATTCTGCTGTTGAGGGTGAAATTGATGCTGCTGCTGGTGATGAAGATGGAGATCTCTAGTATGGAAAGGAGGTGGGAGAGAATGGCCATGTGCTGTTACTGGATCCATTTTTCTCTTGTCTTCTCAATCTTGTTCTCTTTTTATCTATCAAAATTAACCCTCTCACCTCTTCACATACACAGAAGCTGAACAGTGAGAGAGACCAAGGAATGAAATAGAAAGGAGTAAAGGTCGTATTGGTTCAAAAAGAAAAGGAAGATAGTGGAAGAAAAAAAGAGAAAAACAGTAGGATTTGAAGGTCTTGCTTTGCTGCTTTCCTAGTTTAATGAAATCAAAGTACTGTAAGCATAGGGGTTCAAAAGAGAGAGGAGAAAAGGAGTGGGTTTTTGGTGTCACCCACCAAACTCTGAGCTGAATTAAACATGCTAAATTGTGGGATATAAGGTGATAGTGGAGGGTTTTAGTTAGTAATCGATGGTATTGTGGTTGAGGATTTGGGAGGGAAGAGAAAAGGGAGAATAGGTTCTTCTGAGCTGCGGAGAGGAGGGTTAGAGAGTTGGGTTAGGGTTAGATGGAGGAAAATAGATCGGTGATGGGTTTGGTTTCGGTAAGACTGCGTGCGTATGGGCGGTGGATGGGTCCCCACCTTTCTCTCTCCATCTCTCTCTTTTGTCTCCTCCAGCACTCCACGTTCTCTCTCTCAAATAAACCTGAGAAACTATTATTAAATATTAGTTTTACATAGTCCCCAAGTCCTTTTCTCCCCATTCAACCCCCCATTCTCCTCTCAGCCCAAGCCATTCTTTCCTCTTCCTCCTCATCGTCCTCTGCTTGATGTACAAGGTTTGATACTGACACCCACTTTACATGATCTTTTCAAGAGTTTCTCTTTCCTGCAAATCTTCATTTACAACCATCTCTTACTTACCCCTCTCATGCAGTACTGCTCCTCTTTTATGGGTTATTTTCTTCATGATATTCACCACCAAAATCCTTGACCATTCAGTGACCTATGATCAAGAAATGCTTAATTAAATACCAACTTCCAAATCAACCGCACCCAATTGTAGTTCTCAATACACTTGACCTTCATGCGCAGCTGTAATGTTCTCTGAACTCTCAACTGGAAGTCCGTAACTGACTAGATCTTATTCACTCTCTAGGGCATGTTTTTTAGCGCTCCAACGTTTTGAACTTTTGCTATGAAGAAATGGCTTTTGTGGGGTGGAGGTCTTTCGTGGAACCATCATCATCACTGCAGAGGAGCACAGTGGCAGTTTTGTAGTTTCAAACCAAACGAAGCTGTAGCTGGCACATTTAAATTGAACTGTCAAGTAATAACAGGAGAGAGAGATCTAGAAAGAGAGAGATTTGGGTCCGTCCGGTTCAATTTTCCATGATCCACATGCACCAACGGGTAGTAGGGTCTGAAAAGAAATTCTATCTATTCATCAATCGATGTTAACGTTGGGGGTCCATATGCCTTTGAAAATTCGACACGTGTCTCTTCCCCCGCTCCTTTGGGGTCTATTCTGTGAACTTCATTTCCTGGTTTTCTTCCTTTGTTGCATAATTTTTGGCTCTGCTGTCCTAGCTTCACATCACCTACCCCCCACAACAACGGAAGAAATATTTATTCCTGGCCAATTATTTATGTGTATAATCCCACTGAATTGAGCCTTCCATTATCTTTGTATCAATTAATGGCCACACAAATATTATTTCAAAAATAATATGAAAATATATCCATATATGAATATTCTCCGGTGAAAAGCTAAAATCTCTTAAACTACTTAAGATATATGTGTGAGTTTTAAGACCACGAACCATTCGCTAGTGGGTATCAACTACCCTAAAGCCATGATTTTTTCTTTTTTCCGTCTTTTCTTTCTCTTTCGTTTCCAAAAATGTGATGAGAGCAACATATGTCTTGTCAACAATGATTGGGCTTGTGCCTTAATTAAGCCAAAATTAGGTCAATTATCAATGGCCATTTTGGAACCATATCACATGCACCATAATGGGACAGCCTAGCCCAGCATTGATGTCTACTTTTTCATTTTTAGCCTAGTTGAAGTTAAATCTGATCCTAATTAAGTCAGATTATTTCACAAGTTAAAGCAAGGCTTTTCTAGAAAGAAAACATTAAATCTTACTCATGCATTATAAACTCTTTTTTAAGTCAAAATATTTTTTAACAAAATTAGACAAATTGGTAGGAAAACTCTACTTGGTGAGCTTAAAAGCAATTTTAGTGGTGAGCACATCTGACTGTTGATGCTAGTAATAACCACCCTTGGGGTAAAATGTTGTGTTATTAAGATTGCAGATCATGAACTTGATCCTAACATCAAGAAATTAATCTTGGGCATGACACCCTACACTCGTGTTTTTAGCATGAAATCGGTTGTTAACAATAATAATTCTTGTATAAATCATTGCCATCATTCATGTTTGTGAATCGAAATTCATCTACAATCATCCCACATAATCGGTCCCAAAACCTTGCATTCGTCATTGTATCATATTTAGGATAGGTAATGTAATCAATGAGTCTATTAGTTTTGATGAAAATATGTAGATAGATAAAAACATCAAACCTACTAGTTGTGAACTAAATTCCTTGAACTAAGGAAGCAATGTAGCCGGTGTTCCATTAACATGTCACAACATCAAAAACATTTTAATTTGAAATAGATGCATTTAGATTATTAAAGGAAAAGAAAAGGGGGCCTGACAACCCTAATCATGACAGAGGAGATCTATAAGTGTACAACTTAGTTGTATTTTCAATCATCATGGGAAGAAAAAGAATGAGAACAGATCATTGACTTGGAGAATGGATGAGTTGTAAGGATAGAGAAGTAGACTTAAGAATTGATGATTACGTGCGCCAACTCGAGGCCAACTTTATTTAGATGGATTGGCCATGCTATGTGGAATGCCAAGTAAGAGGAACATATACATGGTTACCTTGCAAGTAGACTCGTGAAAAATGGAAAAAAAATAAAAAGAAAGGTATATGTATATACCTTTGCAAGAAGCCATCCCTTGGTTAATCAAGTTGAGCTCGTCCACTTGATTAGGTCAACCTATTTATTTAATAACACAGGAGTATGATTTTTTACAAAATAAGTTGATACATGTCCATGGATGGAAGCACGCAAATTTGAAATTTTGAAGCCCTACATGCCTTGAGAAAAGAAGAGAAACAAGACATGTATAGAAGAGAGGATAAGAGGGTGTAATGTGGAAGGTGGACATGGTTTGACCGCATAATCCAGAGTGTTGGAAGACCAAGGGTGTGGAGGTGGGAGAGAGTAAAGACGCGTGGGTGGCGCTGACAGGGAGGTGTCCAGAGCAGGGCAGAGCACGAGCGCCGTGGGAGACGGCTCACTTCACTTTCTCAATAACAGAGTTGAGTTGAGACTTGAGAGTGTGAGAAAGAGTTGAAAACTTTGGGATTCTCTTTCTTTTAATATTCTTTTTCCATTCATTTGGCACTGTAACAACTCAGAAAAGGTCGCATGACCCTCGGGCGCAAACCCATGAATAAAGATGCTCTTTGTCGGGCTCTCTCTTATGCCCCTCTTTGCTAACCTCATTGCTGTGGCCCCCAGCTTCCCCTTTTTTAGATCCTCATTCACTTCCAACTTCCAACTTCTTCAACCCTCCTCCCCCTCTCTTTTAATCTTATCCCCATCCCTCAATCACTTCATAATGGCATTCAGTCCCACACACCCAATTCAATTGCACCATGTGGGGAGTCTTATTACTTATATCATTATCTTCCATTTCTGGCCACACCTTGTCCTTTTCTAGTTACATAGGATTTCTATTTTCCTCTCTTTTTCTTTTACTAGGAGGATTCCATGGTACCACCTTTGTGATTCTCATGATGGATCTGTGACTAGCCTTTTTTTCTTCTTTTTTTTCCCATGTTTACTTGTACTTCGTTAATTCCCTTGCATCCCGGCCCCCTCATTTTCTGAGGATACAAAGATTATTAATACGGTACCATTTGAAAGGGTATAGCACTATTCAAATGTTTCCTCTTTTTGTCTCATTAATGCCAAAAAATCTAACCTAAATTTCCATGAAAAAGGTTGATCTTGTAAGAATGCAGGTCTGTACGAAAATAGTTTCCCTTTATTGAATGGGAAGTGATGACTTGACCATTAACAAAAGAAAACTCATCCAAGAGAGAGGTGGTTGAATGGATGAACAGGAATCTAAAGTAGTTATATGGCCCTGAAATTAATTAATTAATTAATTAATCTCAAGTTGATGCCACTCTACTCTTTTGTCTTTCTCGTTGGATGGGTCTGCGCTCTCTTCTCAACCACTAAAAAAAATATGAAGAAGAAACAAAGTCATAAAACTACAACCCAGCCATGTTAAAGACCAGTCAATGGAGAACTCACCGGGTCAACATCATCCCAACAGAGGTTTAAGCCATTGCTTTGTTCACACCTCTGTCGTTTTGCTTACCTGCTTCATATTTTATACTGCTACTGATTGCATTAATTATCCGTAACATTATAAATATAATGGGAAGTCAGTAACTTGATCCTTTCATTTCTCCAAGGGTGTCCCTTTCCATTTTCAAAAACTTAATGTAACTTATTGGAGTTTCAAAAAGATAATTAATAAATAAGATTAACTGAGTTCATATTCGTAAATTATTTAGATTGAAAATGGGCTGATTGATTAGTAGAGATGGACATGAAGTCTTGCCATCCATCATGTTTTACAGGATCAAGGTATTTGCTGAATAAGAATTGAACATATGCATCACATGTGATTCTTTAGAAATTATTGATAGATTAAAGCCGGTACTATTATCAATTAAAAGGAATTCTACAGTACTTCACATGTCATGTGCTTAAGAACCCTAATTTCAACTAGAAAAGAAAGAAGAAGAACTTCATGGGGCTCATCCACAAGAGAATAGACCTGATGGACATGAAAAGTTCCTGAGAACATGTCTCATACTCATGTGAATAACTAGGTTACCGTTACAGAAGTGCTGCAGCAAAACGGCTACACAAAACCATCTGTTATTATTATTATTTTTTAGAAATTCTTTTTGAAGTGTTAGCATTGTCATTATTTTATTTTCTTCACTATCCCATATGGATAGGTGGGGATATGAAGCCCTTGTACCCTTGTATTTATAATGTTCTTCTATATAAACCGCGCCCTCAATGTCATCTTAATAATCAGGTGGGCTCCCAATACCATGATTTTCAAGTTCACAATAATGGATATATATGGATTTATTTTGATCCTTTTTCTGCAAGAAGCCTGCCTTTCGTGTATTAGAGTTAATTAGCGTCAAGTTCACGGGCTCTATGGGAAGAAGTAACCATGACAGCCTGTTTTCAGGGTAAGGAATTATCAGCCCTCTGATAAAATTGATCCCCATGTGCATTTGGACACAATTCATGGTCTTGGCTTAGCTGTGGGAAGTTAAAATCAGAGCCAACTATTATACCCCATGTTAGTCCATGGGCATGGGAAGTGTGGGGGTCTTCAAGAAAGGCAGGCTCTTGCCTAGAGAGAGCAGTAGAAGATGATGATGAAAGAGGTGAAAGCTTAGAAACTGTCACAGCTTTGATTCCAGAGACTTGATAATATTTTAGTATGTTATCTTAATCAAGTCCTTTGATTAAACAAATCAATCCTTTACCATCTTCCTATAAACAACTATATTTAAGAAAGCAAATATATGGTGGATGGCGGAACCATTCGGTAGAAAGCGGGGGAAATGAAAAAAGAATTAAAATAGGTCCCATGTGAGAGGCACCTATCTCCTCGAATCTGGCACAATGTTGCATGTTTCTGCTTGCTCACAAGCCCTTTCTTTCCGGTTCAAGGCTGTTACATCTTATCATCTACTTGTGATCCAGGGAGGACAAACACAAAGCTTTCAAACCTGAGTTTGTAATAATTAACTCTAATGGGTAGAGTATGGCGATTATCTTATAGACTTAGGAAACGACAAAATTGAGGCCCCCATGTGATCCATGGCGACAGATTTGGAATCACGTTGGTAATAGCTTCACCCTGTGCTTGATCAAACCTGTACTCAATGCACCAGCATTGCAACAAGTCTTCTCCCACACTGCTATGCCCCATGGTTAATAATCATGGAATTAGACCTTGAATCAATGACTTGAAACCCTTGTACTTCTTTTAGATCTTTGTTTGCGTTGTCTGCTAATTTTTCTTATCTGTATGAAACATGTGTATTAATACACAGGAGAAATGGAAGTACCATTTAATAGAATTAGAAACTGCATTCATCCCAATAAAAGGGATCCTGGAAAACAAGACTGTTGGCTAAAAGTGCAACCTAGGGTTATAAGGAATATTTTTATGCAACTTTTAACTTAAAAACTCTAGAATTCAGTTCCTTATTGAAAAGTAGCAACCATATATAAAGCAGTTCCAATGCAATGAGGAATTTGCTTAATGATTTCAATAGAAGAAACTAATAACGGAAATGGGCTTTATTAATAGTTCTTAGCAAGGAGTACTAGACAAAGGTGCTCAAAGTTTAATATAAACCTAAAGTATTTCAAAGGTGTACGGACCGGCTAAACTATGAAGATAACATATATATATATACGAGTCTATATATGCTTGGTGTTAAAATACAAACTGCCCTTCATTTAATTATTAACCGTACTCAACAAGCTTCAAAAATGTTGGTTTCGTCATGAATCTGATCAATATTCTAACAAGATAGCAATCTATGGGAAGGAAAAAAAAAAGTAATTGTTGTAATCACATGAAAGATAGGTAATTATATTATAGTACTACATGCTGAAAGAGTTGTTTGTTGTGTGTGAGGTCCAAGGACAAGGCTATTTGTTCTTCTATAGTAACATATGTGGGGATTCAATACAAATTTAGATTCTTAATCACAAGTTATGGGCTTATAGCTAAGCTAACAGACAGCCAGGTGGAGCCTGAGAATGGTGTCTGTTGGGCCTGGCCTAAAGCCTGGGTTTGTCCCACAATGCCTGCCCCAAGGCCCAGCCCATTTTACCTATTACATTTCACTATGCTGATTGGTTATTCGAAGAGCATGGTACAAGTTGGTTGGTAAGTCTCAGTTATGCATGTATATTAAAAAAGAGATTCATCATCTCTAGGCACAAGAATATATTGAACCGTCCTTCAACAGCAAGCAAGTAGCTAGTTGGATAGAGTAGATATAAATTCAACTTCTGCTAGGGTTTTTTTACTTGGGTCTCCTCTCCTACCTGACTACTAGTCTATGGAGCTTATAAGAAGAAAAATATGTAGTCTTCTCAACATTTTGTGCCTGGAGTACATGTTTTCTGCACGGAATCTCGCTGAATTATTGGAGGCATGCCCGAGAACATTGCTTTAACCAAGTTGTATCCATCAAGAACACATCATCTTTAAGACTAGAATTATGGATACTTTTTTAAAGGGCTTAGTGCCTTTGTATTTGTTGGAATCTAAGGATTGGACACAGCCCCATTTGATACCAAGAATGGGCTTGGATGATTTCAACCTATTTCTTTGTACAGTTGATTAAATATTTCACAAATTTTCATAGAAGCTATACTATAAATAGTAGTATGAAAATCCATTCTTGCAAAAGTCCTGAAACCAACATGATATTTCACTGTCCGAACCCTCAAATGGTGGGCTAGATATGACAAGGTGTTGATCATTGGAATCAAACCCTATTTAAGGTTCAATATGTTATGATGACATATAGTGAAAATTTTAGTGCAGACCTTTTGGTAGATCTAGCGGCAATGAAAAGCCATCAATGAGGGAAGAAACTCAGGCTGGATTCAATGACTTAGAATTCAGTGGAACTAAAAACAGAAACCCCTGAATGGTACAAAATTTCCTTGTTTTTATGCCATATATTATTTGTAGCCTTGTTGGAGTTTTCTAAGACTAGCTCAAGCTTTCAACGTTTGATTGTCACCAAGCACCCATCTTTATGATCCAGACAAAGCAAAGAGGTCCACCTCTGATCCCACTACAATCCGATATAATTATGAAAGGACAAAGGAAATCTCTCCACTATTTCCAAAAGCTTCTTTCTTTTTATTTGTTTTTTTCCATATCTATGCTGAGGCCATTTCGCACAAACATCATATTTTAATCCTAAGATATGAGTATGGCTTATGTTGCATAAACATTATAGGACTGCTTCTGTAATTTCCCCTTATTTTTCCAGATGGACACACAGATTTTTCATTTTGGGAAGAAAAAAGCCTTGCTGGTTGTGTTCTATTTGATAACCTGATTGAGATCCATGCCACCCCTTGGCCTGCTAAGGTTCTAAATGGTATTCTTGCACAAATTACTCAACATAGCCCTTAAATTTCATTTTGGGAAGCATCCTAATTATCGAAACTGAGGCATACTAATTATTCAAGTTGCAGCTCCATAGCTGATAAGAGCGCATTTGAGCCTGAATCAATAATAAGAATCCATGAAACTGTCTCCCTAGCACCCATGAACCTCTTCAATTCAATATTAGCCATCACTATTACAATCCAAATCTGTCCTTATTTTCTTTCTGGTTTCTTTTTAGCTGTCAACTTGTCACACCCCAAGCAGAACACTTCCCTGAGCTCTAGTAAATTTTCCCATCACCAGTAGTATCAATGAGCTTAAACTCTTGCTTGATCAGCCGGTTAGATCTTCCATGGCAGCAAACGTTGAGCAATTACAACTCCAAATTAAACTAGTAAGTATTATCCTGGGCTCTCTTCTTTTTTCCATCCTTTAACATCTCTGGAGGCTTTGAAAGATGAAGACAGTTCCCACCCACTTGTCTGAACAGGCTTAGGTAAAGAAACACTAGGAGAGTTGGGATGGCAGAGTGAATAAAAAAGGAAACAGAACCCAAGATGATTGGGAGCTTCCAATAAGAATAGTGTATGTGGAGTGGCTGTGTTTTTAGAAGCTTCTCATTTTACAATGATTTATACGTAGGTAAGAAGGCCCTACAGAGACCAATGACTGGCTAAAAGGCTTGGTGGATGTACTCTCCCTGCCATGTGTGGAGTGAGAGAGGGACTGATGCAGACAGTCATTTTCATGTGTTTTGCAGACCTGGGTACAGGTATCTAGTATACACATATATGGGATGGAAATGTCGAAATATCGGCCATCCGATTTTCAGGTTTCCGGCGACATTTTGGCGCACGCATCCTTGCTGAAGCCCAATCCGCACCCCAACAGTGCACCAGATGGGAGCATCTTTTCTTAAATACAGCTTCATTTTGCTCCGCATTTCTGATGTGGGATTCACTTTCACACATTAGAAATTATAAACCCAAAGCACACCACCAGGACTTGAACCTGGCATTCTACATGAAATTTAAATTACTTGCTAGTAAAGCTGTGTTGGTTTTGGTTTCTTAAGATGCATATTACATGTATATATATTAGTTCATAAAATAAAATTTATTAGTATATATATATTATAAAATAATTAAAATAAATTTATTGTAAATAAATTAAATTTAATTATGGTAATTAAATAAATATATTTATAATTTTATAAATAAAATTATTAACATTTTTAAATAAAAAATACTTTATATATATATATATGAACATTTCTTTTATATTCTTTAATATATTCAAAATGCCTTATACCCTTCAAAATATATATATATATGTTAAAATAACTTCAATATATGTTTTTTTATTTACTTTTTGAACTTTTCTTAATGTTTTTATCAATTTTCATTCACTTATATTTTGTTTCAAAATATGATCAATATTTTTTTTGATATATTAGTAAAATTTAAATATTAATATATCCATGATCAGCACTATTTTCTTCAGCGGCATTTTTTCAAACGTGCGACATGAGAAAACGATGGTGAAACCAACTGATATTTGGTAATCATGGCGTTAATTGTGGCTTGGTGGTCAGCTTCAAATCCAAAAAATTTCAGTACTTAATTGTTAGAGCTCACATTTGATTGCCCCAGAAGCAGCTGAGGGGAGTGCGCTACTCTCAGTGCTGCCAGTGCTTACACAGTCAGACACTGTCCTTGTTTACAGTTTAATATGTAAAATGCTTTGTTTTATGCCTCTTATGGCTCCCAAATACAATTGGCTTGACCCAATCCATCGTATCTTTCTGTAATCTGATTATGGTTTAAGTCTTCAAATAATCAAACCTATTGACTCATAATTCAATAGAAAATTCACATTCATTGTTGCACCCTTTCTTGGAAGAAGACTCTTCTGCTTGACATTAACCTGGACAAAGTGAAACCTGAGTTCACGGACTGGTGGCACCTCGCTGGCTAACTTCAACACCATTGAATGCAACTGCTGCATCATGCATAGAGTCGTGCCATCTTTGAAAGTATAAAGGAAACCAACGAGACCGATCATGCTCCAACTTTTTCTATGATAAGAAAGCTAGAGGCCTGTGATGTGGGTGCAGAGTGATTGATGGAGATTGCTTTCTGAAAATTATTGGTGACCAAACAACTGTGTTTGTAGACCTTCTGTCGTTGCTATTAGTCTCGTCAATAACTTAATGCTTTCTATTTTCAATTGGTTTGGCCTTGCCTTTATCTCAGATTCTCAAATATAGAGAAATAAGGTGCATTCTTCTTTATTTGCTGAGGGTATATTCTTATCAAAGTTGAACTTTATATTAAATTCCATCATCTTTTCCTCATCCTTTAACATCATTTTGAGTGCTCTATATTCCTGCCGATTAACCTTACATCATTTGCAAAGATCATGAACTGCAGAATCTCTAGGATGACCAAAACTTCAGTCAAAATAAAGGCATACTCCACTACAAGTGCCCAGTAGATTAAGGGAGTTGGTGATATGTGTGACAACCATGATGTTCATGGGGCAATGCTAAATCATAAAGGCATCAAATAATTAGATAGCAGTCACTAGAATTGAGGCGGATACGCAAGCTTTATCAATGGGGAACAAGTGGAAAACAAAGTGGCCATTATAAAAAAAGGGGGAAAGGAAAATGAATGATGATGAACCCATATAACCATTTAGTCTCTCTGTCCCCCTAAATCCTAATATTTCTGTACTAGCAGTGTTTTATGGTACCCAAAAGGCTCCAAATGTGGTGTCCACAAACAACTATTTCGATTCACAAGTTCCCTAAAAACTTAAGCTCAAAAAATCACAGACCATTTTGTTTTACAGTTGGTTTTTTCATTTCAGAAACAATATCAAATGGGCATCACTAGGTTAATGGTTGATATTGACATTTGTAAGTGGAGATCCCTTGATGGTAAACTTTTTCATATCTCATTTTATACTTATTTAAGTACCCACTCCCAATCATGTAGATATTGATCGCTCTGGATCCAAGGGGCTCTCACGGCTTTAAAACGTGTTTACATAGTTAAGAGAAACTCATAATTATATAGTATCAAGAATTTTCTCCCCCATTCGATGTGGGATATTACAAACACCCCTCCATGCAGACAAAACGTCTTCGTTGTGTCCCATGGGATTGCGGGGCCAAACAAACAGATACCCTGCGGGGTAAAACAAACCCCCAATCCAAAGTCAAGGATCGACTCTGATACCAGTTGTAATGACCCACACCCAAACATGTAGATATTATTCGTTTTGGACCCAAAGAGGTTTTCACAACTTTAAAACGTGTGTAGATAATTAAGAGGAACTCATACTTATATAGTGTTAAGAACTTTCTCCCTTATCCAATGTGAGACATCATAACCCCCCCCCCATCATATAGACACCATGTCCTCATTGTGTCCCATGAGATTACAAAACCAAACAAACAAACACCCCTCACGAGGCCAAATAAATCCCCACACTGGAGTCGATGATTGACTTTGATACCATTTGTAAAATCTTTGTTTGTTTTTTCATCCTATATTACTACGATGAATGAAAAGTTAAAGCAAACAAATAAAATTATAAGTGACTTTACATTAGGAAAGTGAAAGCTCAGATATGATGGCTCTTTTAATACTTTGAGAGCTGAGTACCTTTGCTCCCCATTCAGCCACCTAATAGCTTGAGAAGCAATGGAGGACCACACTGCATTATTGCCCACTCCCTTTTAACAACAAATCCCTCTAAATCTTTTCTCCACATATGTTACCCCATGGAGCCATTATACGGCCAAGGTTTTTTTAAATTAACCCAGTTGAAATCTACCTAACCAAATCCGAATCTTACAAAGCAAAGCTAATTTAGGCTTTGGTGGGAATTTTATTGGCATCCTATGAATTGTTAGTTACGTCTCTTTTTCGTACCTATCAAATACCAAATTTGAGCACCTGAAAATGCTAAGATACAAACAAATGAAATTCAGAATACAAATAATGTGATTTGAAAATATTAGCACTACCCAATTGATGGAGCCTTTTCGGTATTGTACCAAAAAAGCACCTTTTTATATATTATAATATGGCCTGCATTATAACATGTCATAGTATTACACTACAATCATAACAAAATTCTAAATTAATTAATTTCACCACTCTACACCCCATTTTCTAAAGCAAAAAACATTAAAATAAAATAACTAGTTAGAAAAAAAGATCATTGAAAAATATGCATAGACATGTTTTCCCCTCTGTTTTAAGTAAATGGAGTTTCCCATATTAATGCCAAGAGGTGGATGGTTACGTCTTTAAGCTTCTTCGTTAATGGTGATATGGATGAGTTTTTCAGGTGTGTGATTTCCTCTTTTAAACTATATTACTTCGTAAATGCCACTGAATGCTAATATCCTCAAGAGAGAAACGTGGGGGGAATGAAATCTGTGTTAGCGTAATATCATTCTCATCACCCACTATAAAATCCACCACCAGCTCTCTCTTCCATAATTGGCGGTTACAAAAAGCCAGCTTTCCTGTTCTCCTTTACAGACAAACTCCTTCACGAAACCCATGCACTTCTTCATGTTCAATGTCTATCTAAATACCTAAATTTCTTATCTTTCCTAGTCTTGGAGACCACCCCACCATTCCATTTTGCAACACAGATGGAGAAGCTCCCTCACCTGCCCTCACCTCCCCCTCCTACACATACGATGCTATCCGAGCTGAGGAAGCAGAGAGGAATTGTGGTTCCCCTCATGGTCATGAACTTGGCTTGGCTGGGCAAGTGTGTCATCACTACTGTGTTTCTGGGCCAGCTTGGAGAGCTGCAGTTGGCCGGTGGTGTGCTCGGGTTCACCTTTGCAAATGTGACTGGCTACTCTGTGTTGAATGGGCTCTGTTGTGCCATGGAACCTATATGTGGTCAGGCTTGTGGGGCTAAAAATGTTAGGCTTCTACACAAGACCCTTGTCATGGTAACCATCTTGTTGCTGACTACTGCAGTGCCTATATCCTTCTTGTGGCTCAACGTTGACAAGATCCTCATTTATTTTGGCCAACAAGAAGATATTTCTATGGTTGCCAAGACCTATCTCTTGTACCTCCTGCCCGATTTGTTCGTCATTTCATTGCTTTGTCCTCTGAAAACCTACTTGAGCGCGCAAAGCATGGTCTTTCCTATAATGTTCAGCACGTCTGTTGCACTGGCTTTTCATGTACCTATCAACATCTTACTCTCCAGAGCCAAGGGTCTGAAGGGAGTTTCCATGGCAGGCTGGGTAACTGATCTCCTTATTGTGATCCTGCTTGCATTTTATGTGTTGAGGATAGAGAGTAGCAAGGAAAGAAGATGGAAGGAAGGAGGGTGGTGGGATCAAGGAGTAGGCGACTGGATCAAAATGCTAAAACTATGTGGTCCAAGTTGCCTCACCACCTGCCTTGAGTGGTGGTGCTATGAGATTTTGGTGTTGCTCACGGGGCGGCTCCCGAATGCCAAGCAGGCAGTGGGGGAGTTAGCCATAGTGCTAAACTTTGATTACCTGCTCTTCTCTGTCATGCAATCGCTTGCTACATGTGCATCCACCCGTGTCTCGAATGAACTTGGCGCAAACCAACCAGACCTTGCTTATCAGTCAGCATATATTTCCTTTCTGGTGAGCTTCGCCTCGGGTTGCATAGGTGCTGCAATGATGGTCTCTGCCAGAGGTATTTGGGGGTATTTATATAGCCACGATGCAAGGACTATCAGAGGTGTAAAGAAGATGCTGCTGCTAATGGCTCCGGTGGAGGTGGTGAACTTCCCTTTAGCAGTTTGTGGAGGAATAGTCCGGGGAACAGCTAGGATGTCGTTGGCAATGTATGCCAATCTTGGTGGGTTCTACTTGGTGGCCCTGCCCTTGGGCATGGTTTTTGCTTTCAAGGCAGGGCTTGGACTTGGGGGACTACTAATAGGGCTCTTGGTCGGTGTGGTCGTGTGCTTGGCTTTGTTGTTGGTGTTCATTTTTAGGATTGATTGGGCTGAAGCAGCTGGCAAGGCACAAATACTTGCCTGTAGGGAACAGGAAATTGCCAAGGAAGATGAAAATCACAGAATTTTGAAGACCCTCGAAAATCCATGAACATAATTTCTCAGGGGAAATTGAGCACTGTTGAAGCCAGCATGCCACAAACAGGCTATGCACTCATATGGAGACCTTGCATAAATCAAACAGGAACAGAGATTGTATATAAACTTCATGGTTCATGCTCGACAGACCTGGTACTGTCAAATTCTGAAAAAAATTCATCAGAAAGCTTAGAACAGCATAATCAATCCATCTGATTAAAAAAACACATCAGTATCCAAAATGAATGTGTTAATTGGAGCTATTAACCATCTAAAAAATCCAGGTTCAGAACTTGAAACTCCAGCTCCTAGGCTTTCTCATGCTTGAACCATGGGCAGCTATTATCTTGGAAGTCACTGCAGCTTCCTTTCTAGACCAGATTCCAAGGAGCAAATGATTTGTCTTACCTTCTCTAATTTTACTTGCATGTCCATTAATCAAACACAAACGGTTTTTGTTTATGTTGAAGAATGAAATAAGGAAAGTTGTGATTTTGAAAAGAGAATTAGGCAATCCTATGATCAAGGGATTTTGTTGTAATTGAGTGAAGTCCCTAATTTAGGTCCTAGGATTTTTGTATATATATGTATATATGTATGTATGAGTCTATGTACAGAAAATTAATTAAGAAGAAGAATTTTCTACCTTTTATTCTTCAATCTCTCTTCTACATGGTATCAGAGCTCTAGGCTCATAAATTTGGGAAGAGAAGCTTTTTGGCCTTCATTGCCGAGTTGAAAATCGTAGCCGATCTTCATAGTCGACCCTAAGGTGTCCCTCTTTGTGCTGCAAACATAGCTTCACACTGACACAGTAAAACCTGATCGCGAACTCAGCGTGAAAGCAATCGGAAACAGAACTCAGCGCACTGACGCAACAACCATTGTCCTCGCACTACCATCTGTCTCCATGGTGTCATATCCATCTCTCGGTTGTTGCAAAAGTGGATCGCAAATGACCATTGTGTTGTTGGAAAAGGGAACTTCCTGCCATCACGCCACTAAGGTCGCACTGCTGCCTCACGCTGCCATCCACTTTCCTCGCTGTTGCCATTGCCATAAGTTCTCATTGTTGCTGTCGCCATTGCTGTAAGTATGCACCGCTGCTATCGTCTTCTCTATGTGCCGAAGTTGTCTTCTTCTCGCCACCATCATTGTCGCACTGCATTGTCGTCGTTGTCACTTCCTCACCGTCGGCTTCCACTTTCCCTTATAATCCCACCCTGGTGCCGTCAAGACTCATCGCACAAGAGGAATCACACCATCGCCGTTGCTGCAACCAAAGATCTTTCCTTCTACAAGCGTTCCTTGCACTGTAGATATAATCAGAAATCAAGAATACCTGATCTCTGACATACCTCCATCATCGTCGAGAATGTCGAACCTCCAACGCCATCACTGTAGCCATCGCCGTTCCACATCGACATCAGTTGGAGCTACTCAGGTCTCTAATCCCAATTGGTGAGTTCTTTTAACCAAAAGACTTTTATACTTTTCACACAAAAAAAAGGTCTGAGGTATCACAAACTACTAGCTTCACCAATCCTTCTAAAGAAGTGATTAGCACTTATAACACAAGAGACTTGCAGAATATTCAAGAGACATACAAACTCAATGAGAAGAATTATCTAAAATGGTCACAACTTGTTTGTACCTTTCTAAAGGAACACTTGTATGTTCTTGACAACTGCTAAAGACATTTGGGATGCAGTTCATCAGACAAACTCAAGGGCACTAGATGCAGCCCAGGTGTACAAAATAAAAGCTAAGACCAAAGTAACTAAACATGGAAACAAGACGGTCACGGAGTATGCCAATATGTTGAAAAACCTATAGCAAGAACTTAATCACTATTGTTGTATTGAGACAAAATGCCCTGAGGATGCAGCAATCCTAAAGAACTGCATTGAAAAGGATCAAGTCTATGATTTCTTAGTTGGTCTCAATGCTAAGTTTGACCAAGTTCAAGTTCAATACTTAGCAAAGAGCTTTCAACTTTGCATGAGACTATCTCCATTATTCAAGCAAAAGAAAGCAAGAGAAGTGTCATGCTTGAACCTCAGAATATGGAAGGCTCGGCTATGGTTGCTAACAAAAGGCTAGCACTGTTGATAACAAAATGACTGATCGGTCAAAGGCTTCAAACCGTGATAACAAGGATAACTTATGGTGCACTCACTGTCAGAAACCTAGACATACACAGGAAAAATGTTAGAAACTTCATGGTAAGCCAACGACATCTAGCAAAAAGTAGGGTTACAAAGGAGGATAATAGAGGAATAATGGGCAAGAAAACTTGTCCGTTGCTCAACCAAATGATGAAAAATCCTTGGAATAGGATGAATTCAATCAGGAAGAGATTGAAAAAATAAGAGCTTTGTTGGGAACTCTAGAGAAACCTTCAGGTACCTGCTCATTGGCGCTTTCAGGTAAGTTTCCTATTTCCATTGGATTAAAAGTCTCAGATGAAACCTTTGTCAAATCATGGGTTATAGATTCGAACACAGATCACATGACTCATTCGTTACACCAATTTAAAAACTATAACCCTTGTCCAAGCAATAGGAAAATCGCCATAATAGATGGTTCCTTAACCACTGTTGTGGGTATAGGAGATGTTCAGATTAGTCCTATACTTACAGAAATGTGCTCCATGTTCCAAAGTTGTCCATTAATCTTGTTTGTATACAAAAGCTTACACAAGATTTGGGTTGTGTTATGACATTTTTCCCTATTTATTATGCATTTCAAGACCAAGACTTGGGGAAGATGATTGGAGTTACTAAGGAACGAAATGGGCTATACTACCTTGAGACAACAAGCAAGTCATTTGTATCTTTCCTTTCAGAGCATCATCTTTTAAATAAAGAAAAATTTTGGTTTCATCATCGTAGTCTTGGACATCCATCATTTCAAACTCTTAAGTTGTTCCTTTCCCTATTTAGTAAATTAGATATTGAGAGTTTTCATTGTGATGCATGTGAACTTGTTAAACACAAGCGCTCACCATTTCTCATCAAAATAAAAGAAGTTCAGAACCTTTTCATTTAATTCATAGTAATATTTGGGGCCCTTCCCTTGTCCCTAATATATCTGGGGTGCACTGGTTCGTGTCTTTCATCGATGATTGCACTAGGGCCTCTTAGATTTTCTTACTTAAACACAAATTTGATGTGAGTTTTATTCTTCCAAATTTTCATAATATGGTAAAAAATTAGTTCAGTGTCACTATCAAGAAGTTTCGGTCCAATAATGCCATAGACTGTTTCAATCAAGTCTTAACTCCATACTTTCAATATGAGGGTATAATTCATGAATCATATTGTGTCAACACCCCTCAACAAAATGGAGTTGCTAAGAGGAAAAATGATCACCAACTTGATACAACTCGAGCTTTTTTGTTCCAAAATCATGTGCTTGAATCTTGTTGGGAGAAAGAAGTCCTCACTGCCACACATCTCATAAACCAATTACCTTCTAGAGTCCTCGATTTCAAAAGTCCCATGGAAGTACCTTCATCCTTCTATCCTAATATGAGACCCACAAACCATCTCATTCCTAAGATATTTGGATGTGTGTCCTTCGTGCATGCTCACAGTCCAAATAGGGGAAAATTGGACCCAGAGTAGTCAAATGTATTTTTGTGGGATATTTCTCAACTCAAAAGGGATACAAGTGTTACCATCCTCTATCCAAAAAATTTTGTCTTAGCAAATGTTACCTCCAATGAAAGAGAGTTTTATCTTCCTATTCCTTATCTTCAGGGGGAAAACTTCAAGGAAGACAAGGATCGAGATTCCTATTTCATTGATTTCTTTCCCATTGACCCCCTTTAAAGACACCGGTTCAATACCTATACCCTCACCCATTGATCCTATCCCTGAACCTGAGTCTGTCCCTAAACCTGAGTCGTCACCCACTAAGTCTACTAAGAATCGAATGACTGGCAAAGTAAACTCAAGTAAGAAAGCTACAGTCCCTAGACTTATACAAGTCCAAGATCCTAAACCGGCTTCTGGAAATGAGGTAATAGTTTCTCCTCTTCCCTTACAAATTGGGTCTGAACTTCCTATTGTCATCAGGAAAGGAATGAGGCAATGTACTAAACATCCCTTGTATCCACTTTCTTATGTTGTGTCATTCAAAAAGTTATCTTGGTCTTATGAGAGTTTTCTTACAAATTTGAACAATATTCATATTCCTACCACTCTATCTGAGGCTTTATCTAATGAAAATTGAAAACAAACCATGAATTCAGAAATAAAGGCCTTGGAGAAAAATAAAACTTAGGAGTTCGTAGATTTGCTTGCAGGAAAAAAACCAGTGGGATGAAAATGGGTTTATACTATTAAATATGAAGCAGATGAATCATTAAAGAGGTATAAGGTGAGATTGGTGGCTAAGGGATACACTCGGACATATGGTGTGGATTATCTATAGACCTTTGCCCCAATTACAAATGATGAACACTATAAGAATTTTGTTATCATTGGCAGCTAACTACAACTAGGATCTACAACAGTTCGATGTCAAAAATGCATTTTTGCATGGAGACTTGGAAAAGGAAATTTTCATGGAAATTCCTCCTAGATTTGGCAGTGACCTAGCCACTAAAAAGGTGTGTAAATTGAAGAAATCTCTATACATGCTAAAACAATCTCTAAGGGTATGGTATATGTAGACAACATCATCATGACGGGAAATGATGAACTAGAGAAGCAAACTTTGAGACAATGTTTGACCAAGGAATTTGAAATCAAAGAGTTAGGAAGGTTGAAATACTTCCTAGGAATTGAGATTACACACTCTAAGCAAAGAATTTTTATTTCTCAACAAAAATATGTTATAGACTTTCTCAAAGAAACAAGAAAGTTGGCGTATAAACCAACAAGCACACCAACAGATCTTAATCATAAGCTCAGAGAGGTTGAGAAAAACACTATGGTAAATCAACATCTAGTAGGAAGACTCATTTATCTCTCTCACACAAGACTAGATATAGCATATGTTGTGAGTGTGATTAGCCAGTTCATGCACAGTCCAAAAAAGGTCCATCTACAAGCTGTTAATCGAGTACTACAATACCTTAAGGGGTTTCCAAGAAAGGGCATCCTATTTAAATAAAGTTCAAGACTAGTACTTGAAGCATACACAGATGCGGATTATGTTGGATATTTGGTTGATAGAAGATCAACTACAGGATATTGCACCTATCTTGGCGGGAATCTAGTGATATGGAGAAGCAAGAAACAAAAAGTTTGGTAGCAAGGTTCAGTGCAGAAACAGAATTCCGAGCAATGGCCTAAGAAGTTTATGAACTACTATGGTTGAAGATTATTTTGGAAAATTTGAAGATCAAATGGGATGGGCCAAAGATACTTTACTACGACGATAAATCTGCAATCAATATTACACATAATCCAGTGCAACACGATCGAACGAAACACAAAGAAATTGATAGACATTTTATCAAAGAGAAACTAGATAGTGGATTGATCTATACCCCTTATATACCTACTGACCACCAACTTGCAGATATACTCATAAAAGGTTTAAGCAGTACAAAGTTTCAAGCAAACATATCCAAGTTGGGAATGAAAAACATCTATCCACCAACTTGAGGGGGAGTGTGGAAGAATGAAATAAAAAAAGTTGTGATTTTGAAGAGAGAATTAGGCAATCCCATGATCAAAAGGATTTTATTGTAATTGAGTTAGGAAAGTCCTAAATTTGGGTCCTAGGATTTTTGTATATATATGCACGAGTCTATGCACAAAAAATTAATTAAGAAGAAGAATTTTCTACCTTTTATTCTTCAATCTCTCTTCTACAGTTCACTACAAAGCATTCAAAGAACAACAATTTGAATGAAAGAAGTATCAATTCTTACTATATTCATCTCTATCCAGCAATTCAGAGAGTGGAGGAATAATGCTTAAATGGAAGAAGACTCTCCAATAATAAGAATTGTATTCAACAGGTACAAGAAATACATCAAGAGCATAATCAGCATCAAAGTAGAACTCCCATCTATCAAATATTGAAGTAGTTAATGAATACACACTACAATCAAGAAAGCGTATATATGGTAAACAACAGGGCGTCCCCAAGGAATTAAGTGGATCAATTTTGTTTCTATATAGCAACAAAAGGTAGAAATTCATCAGAGTAAAAGACATCATTATTGGAAAGTTAAGCCTCCTCACAAATGATTGTAAGAAATTGTTAGTGTAGTTCCAATTAAATCAAAACCTGACCCCATACTGTTAGATGTGCTTATGGCTCCCATTTCCCTATAATCCCATTTTAAGCAAATAATCTTCACCTTCAAACTCTATTTAAAATAATCGACGCCACTCAAATCACATGGGCATACAAATTCCACACACTTTCTCATACATGAAACTAAAGTTCTATAAGAATGCATGAGTTCAAAAAGAATTCATACCAACATTGGGAATCGGTCATAGATTGACACCTAATTCATCTTTCAACTATAGCTGCCTTGAAACTCATCCAAATTATGTATCTTAGGCCCTGAGGAGAGAAACTGCATTTGATATCTGATGGAAGGAAACTTTATGGGGGTCAAAATCAAATATTCTGATTCATACACCACCATTCTTAATAAAAAGACTTGATTCTTGGTCACTCATACTCTAACATATGAGTATCCAATTCAACAATCCCAGTGGTAAATGATGAACTTAAATATGGATGGAATTGGGTTATGCAGCTATTTTATGTGGATCATATTATTCCAAGCGGTCTTCAACACAAGTTAAAAAACAACTGTACAATGCATATGACTCTGCACAAAATCTTTTCACTAAGCCCATTCCCACTAGCTTATTAGAGAACCAAACAGCATAAATTATAACATAATGATGTGTCAGATCAGTTGAAGGATATCATATATTCTTTTTTCTTTTCTTTTCCAAATCTAGCTATTATTTTACATGTTGTGTTCATCTAGCCATTATCAAATAAATATGCACTCGTAAAACTGCATTTATGTTCAAAATATTATCATAAGGAGCATCAAAGTTTCTTAGAAATTTGTTAACATATTTCATGATTGATCAAAAGCACTACAGATAACCAAATTCACAAGGAACTAACCAGATTTTAGTTTCCCATCAACATCCTATCAATGGCCCTTCAAGCTTTTGCCATCATTGGAGGAAGGTCAGGACTATAAGACACATACCAACTTTTCTATGTAATTTGGCAGTTTCTTTATAAAGCCAGACCCTGGAATTTCATTTCTTAACTAATGAGACTAGTTCCTGCAAACAAAAGAGAAGAAATTTGAATAAGGTATTCTATGCATAATTGCTACAAAATTATCTAATCATCTGTGGCAAAGGGAAAACTGAGAAATAAATTTTTTAGTTGCCAATGATTAAGATTTATTCATGGGAAATAAATACAAGCCTCTAAACATTCCAAAAATTACTACAGGACCCAGTTAGTATGAATGGTTTAAATAAGAAAATTTACATAGTTCGATTCACCATTTTTTTTTTCCATTATTTCTACACACAAAGGTCCAAGATTCTCCTGTACTTCTTATTTTTTCTGAAACGAATATGATAGAATGAAATAATGACATTTTATTCGAGGCATCATGCTAGTGCAGCAGGAACATGAAGTTGGACCTTGCGAAGGGATTCCCTAGTTGGAGTTACACCCACACCAATGGAGTATTGAGCCCAAGATCAACTCAGAAAAATAGCAGAAACAGAGAAATGCAGATTTCAGCACTCTCAGACAAAACCATTTTTCCTTTTTTGGTCCTTTTACCTTGTTTGATTGGTAATCAGATGGATCCATATCTTCACTGGACTTGCACAAGATTCACATCTTGCTCTAATATTTATTACCCAATGATATAACCAAGATGACATAACTATTTAATATGGTTTATTGGTGTGAGTCCCATGAAGATTTTGGCCATATCACTTCGTGAAACATCCCTCTGCTGCCATTTCTGAAAACAATGCTGCTTCTTGTCCTACATTTCAGCGGTTCCTACCTTCTTCTTGAAAAGCGAAGAACAACAGTAAATGGCTCTATTTTGTAATGTTTCATTTAAATCATCCTTAATTTGAGTTGTTTTTCCTTAGAACCACCAGCCAATAATCAATGAAGAGAATGTTGGAACCACACAATTGGGTCTTGATAATATTTTGTTAAAATAAAAATTTATTGCGTTCTACTTTTCAACATAATAATGAACCTATTTATAATAAACTAATCATACTTATACTAAACTCCAATTCCTATTAGACTAAGAGTCCTAATTAACAAAGAAAACCCACATAAATAACAATTCCTAATATTTATCAAATTCCTAAAATTATTCTAATTCGACTTATAAGTAAGATTATAATTTCAACAGAGAAATCACAGCCCATCTGTTTTCAGTAACCCGATAAACTCTCAGTTCCAACAAACCCAAAGTGCCAAAATGCTAAACAGAGAAATACAACCCAGAATAGATGGCCCTTCACTCACTTTGGGCATTTTGTCGTGGAAGAAAGTGAAACAGTGACAGAGCTGGAGCTTTGGCCTGTGCTGTTTGAGATTTGAGGCCTTAAGAGAAATTGTTGATGAGAAGGGCCAAACCATAGGTGTGGCTGTCGGAGAGACCGAGCCAAAGACGATGACTTCGGTTTTAAGCTGGGTCTGTGAATTTTGGAAACTTTTTACCAGTTCTATTTTCTTTCTTTTTTTGTAATCAAATATCTTTGCTTTTGAATTAATTCGTTAAAAGGTGTAATTGGGTTTCTAATTACAAAGATTCATATTTTAATTAAAATATGATATAAAAAAAATGAAAAGTTAGATTTTTAAAATTAGGTTCTAATGACTCTTCTAATCAAATAATCCGCTTTTGAATTCCTAACAAATAAAAATTACACCAAATCTATATTCCAAAACTTTCCCTTTTTTATCTTTTATAATTACTCGAAGTTTCATAAGTTTTGCAATATTTTTTATTATAAATATTTTAGGGATAAAATGCCCATTATTTTCTTAATCTTTGTTTATTCGCCCACATTCAAAAATTATCAGTTTGCCTCTCAAACTTGTTAATAAACAATACTTGAACTTTAGATTTGTTAAAAAATCAATAAGAAGTTCAGAAAAAAAATATATATATATGAAGAAAAATACATATCATTTAAATTCAAAGTTATTATACTTCATAATTACATACAAAAATTACAAATTGTTGTGTGAGTGTCTTTTTAAAATAAAAATAAAAATAAATCAAAACTTAGAAGGTATTGGAAAAACCTCACCTTAAAGTTGGTTTTACTTAAATTCAAACAAATATTCAAATCAAAACATTAAAAAGAGCAAATCATTTTTATAATTTTATAAAAAATTTGTATTTAAGGCAAAGTATTTGCTGATATTTGTCTTTTTACTAGATAAAAAAAATAATTTTTTTTATTCAACTAAAAATAACTTATTGATATTAACTAATGTAACTAAATCAATCTTATTAATAACAAGTTCACTTGATTCAACACGTTCTTTTAACCGAATAAAAAAAATCAATAATTTTAACTTTTTTATTTAGTCAAAAAATAAACATCACCCGTAGTAATATGTTTAAAGAGTAAAGTGTTAAATTTTGAAAATGAAAAGACAAAGAGTAAAATATACTAAAAATTGAGATGATAAAATATATTTAACTTAATATTTTATTAATTATATTAAAATAATTCATTATTATTATACTATAATTAAATAAATTTCTAAATACATTTACTGTCTTTTGTGGTAAATATTTTAAACTTCAAATAGGTTTTACTTCTAAAAATGAATTGGATCAAAAGTCTATATTAAATTCTTTCAATCAATCATTTAAATAGAACTAAACCAACCAGTTTTTTCCATCATTAAAAAGGTTGGTAAAAAGTTGGTTTGGTTTTGATTTAAACATAAACCAATCATATTGATTCAATTAATTTTATTTTTTTTCAAAAATCAATTGAATCACACATTTTTACATCCTTAAAAGCCGCATGGCTTTGAAGCTTTCAGCATGCATCATCTCCTTTTTATTTTTGGATTGTGCCAAAGCCCAATTTTGTAGTGGCCAATTTCTTCACGAAGGAAGATACCTGAAAGTCTGGATCCAGGCCCGTTCAAAATGGGCCAGACCCATATACATAAAGCCCAAAATTGGTTGGTTCCAAAATTTTGAATAAGCTATCGATGTAAATGGGACAGATGGATAGCTTATCATACCAATCCCTTAATGCATGAACTCCCACTTTTTCATTTCCTTTACGAGGAAGACAACATATGAGTTCCAAACAAAACCCAGATGAAGCAATCATACCTAACCGCCTACTCACGTTACCAAAATAAAGTAATTGACCCCATTTTTTATCAAAGTTAAAATAGTTATCTCGTCAAAATCAAATATTATTTTTTATAAAATTAAGAATATTTATACAATACAGGTATCGGTTTAACTCATTCATAACATTAACCGAGAACAGTGAAACTTGTTTGGGAAGAAAACCGTGTGGAGCACGGATGATGTTGAGCCACGTGACAAGAGGGGGCACCACCTGGCCCTTCTGCTCAAATCCTCCATTATTATTCCTTAACAACACTAGGAAACACTCCTCCATGATTGTGTCAATCTCTTCACAAGACGCATTCTAAAGCTTTGAAATTTTCACGAGACCTCTTACTGTTTGTAATAAAAGAGAGAGGTGGTGGGCCGTTGGCACCCCACTGAGAGATTAGGAACATGGGATTTGCCGGTCTTATGTGGGGGAGTGAATGGTGGGTTTGGTGGGTGAAACTTCTCTTCAAAATATGGAAAGGAGGTGGGGGTGGGACATGAAAAATCTCTGCGTCTCCACCACCAAACATATGTGGGATCTCAGGGACTTTTTTTATTTCCCTTTTATGTTTGGTTACTGAGAATTTATGGAAAAAAAATGAAGAAAAATAATTTTTTTATAGAAAATTTTTTCAATTTTCTTTTAAAGCCTGTAATTAATTTAAATTAAAAAAAATAAGAAGTTGAGTGCTACAAATGTCAACGTCTTTCTTGGTCATTTTGTAATAAGAAAGGAAAAAAAAGGGTGAAAATGAAAGGGAGGTTCACCATGCTAGCAGTCATGGTTGAGATGGTTGTCATGATTGTGACGGTGGTGGCATTCCCCCTTTCTTTTTATTATTGAGAAGTAAAATGGTAAAAATAATAATAAAGGAAGTGAAATGGTAATTTTTTAATCATTTTCATTTTTAAAGAAAAAAAAAAGTTAATGATAGCTTTTGTTATTTAATCATTAAAATATTTTTAGTTTGTAGCGTTTTTGTTTTGCCGTATTTAATTAGAAACGTTTTTAAAGAGAATCGTATAGCTTTTAGATTCAAATCAAAATATTACCTATTAAACGATTATCTAAAAATTATTTTAAGTCATCTTTTAGCCTTTTTTTAGAACCAAACTATTATGTTATGTTTGATTTCAAGAAAATATTAAGAATAGAAAGAAAAAATAGAAAAAATATTAAAGAATTTTTTTATATATTAAATTTTATAGAAAAATTTTGAAAAAAATTAATTAGAATTATAATTTGTTAAAAACTGATGTATTTTTAAATTATTTAATTTTTATATTAAAAATTTAAAATAAGTGAAATGAATTTAAAAGTTATATAAAAATAACTTATTGATTTTAAATTAAAATTTTATTTTATTTTTATATTTTTTATATCATATTTTATGTGTCTCAAATGAGCTTATAGAGAATATACAAGGTAGGTATAGATGTGAGGAAGAAAGTGAGAGAGCTCATGGTTTAAGGTATGAAAAATATAAGAAGTGAGAAAATATGAGATGTTTCGAAAACCCAATAATTGTATCAAATTTTCTTTTTTATAATATTATCTATGGTATAATGGACAATTCTCTCTCATCCATATATAATTAATCGAATCACGTTGAAATCTCGTGTATAGTATATATGATCATTTTTTTAAGGTATGAATATAAAGAATGAAAAAATATGAAACGTATCAAAAACTCAATAATTGTAACTAATTTTTTTGTCTATAATATTATCTATGGTCCATTTATTCAAAATATTTCACATTTCCGTCCCATTTAAAAAATTAAACGGGGAGGGACTAGTGTGAGAAATTTCTCATACCCACCTTGTTTAATTTTTTTTGAATTTTTTTAAAATTACTTTTAAAATTTTTAATTACATTAAAATAAATATATTTTGTAAATAATTAAATTATTATATCTTTTTATAACTTATTTTATTAAAAAATATTTTTTATTATCTATATATTAAAAATAGTAAAATAAAAATTAAATTAAATTAATTTTATATATATTCGGGGTAGATATGAGAATTGAATTTTTAAAAATTATTTTTAAAATTTTTAATTACATTAAATAAAATAATTTTATAAATAATTAAATTATTATATTTTTATAACTTATTTTATTAAAAAAATATTTTATTATTATCTATTTATTAAAAATTAGTAAAATAAAAATTAAGTTAAATTAATTTTATATATAATAGGGGGCAAGGCGAGGCGGGACAAGGTAATACCTGAATCTACATCGGGTTTTAAAAAAATTGTCAAACCCGTCCCAAACTCATTTAGTTAAAATTGAAATTTGTTTCATTAGAAGCGAAACGGGGTTGGTACTTGAAAAAACTCGTCCTATTGTCACCCCTAGTCGAATCACATTAAAATCTCGTGTATTGTGTATGATTATTTTATTTTTATGTTCTTAAACTAATATTATTTGCATTAAAACTTTAGTTGAAACAACATTTACTCCAAAATTTCTAAGGAATCAAACACAAATTTAATCCTTATAAGGATATTCTTAGAAGTATCAAAAAAATATCTCTAGTGTTGGAGCTTCAAGTGTAAAAGCATAAATAAAGCTAAAGACCAAGGAAAACATGTTGCAATTTGGCTTTGCCGTCTTTGGATTGAATTTAGAAACTAATATGGAGAAGCATGGAAGTTGACTTTGGTGATAGCATGATTAGAGAAAAACTATTGACTTAATTATGATAATGTCTGAGAATTGAAAAGGGTTAGACAAATAAAAAAAGGAGTCCTCAATTGCTGCAAGATGGTGATGAAAGGGTCCTTTCATATGTAGCAGAGGTACACAACTGCTTTTTAGAATGTAAAAACATGTCCCTATTTACCTAATCATAGTGTTGCCACCCTATAAGGAATGCTTAATCAGTACCCTATTTTGCAAAATTCCCTTTGACTTTTGTGATTTCTAGTTCCTTTGGATTGATCTTCAAAGGAAGCTAAAAAGTGATTTTTGATACTTGAAAATATTTATATATATATAAATTAGGTATTTATTTATTTTTAAATTATTTTTAATAATTTGAATAATCATTTGAAGTGATTTCTCAACCACCGCTTAATTATGAAAAGTCATTTGATAGTGATTCTAAGTTTTTTTAAAAAAATTTATAATATTTAAAATAATTATTTTAATAAAAATTTTCTAAAAAGTTTATAAATGCTTTGTATAATTACTATCGGATGAATTTTTAATAGATTTTTCTTTTTTAAAAAAAATTGTTGTATAATATATTATCAAAAATATTATGAAAGTACTTCTCATCATTTATACATTATCAAAAACACTAAAGAGTTGTATTTTAAAACACTGAAAATGAAAGCATTAGAAATAAAATCACTTTAACTAGAATTACCCTTAAATCGAGTTTAAGTTAAATTTTCTTTGATTTGTAAATTCACATGGAATTTGAAGATATATAGAGCTAAAGTGAAAAAGGGAATTCATACAAATTTATAAAGTTTTTTGTAATTACCAATTTTTTTTTTTATTTATCTCAATAAAATAAGACGCCTTAATGATTTTTTTTTTTTTCAAATTTCACTTGCATGATTTAGTGTTGTAAAATTATTTTAAATTTTAAATTTGGCCAAATATATTGACAATTTTAAATTTATGTATGGCTTCATTGGAAAATGAGTTTCTTATATCCAAATTTAACATTATAATGTTTTATAATTTGAAAAATTTTAGGATTTGTTTGGAAACTGTTATTTAAAACAGTTTTTTGTTTTTTAAAACAAAAAACACAATTGATAATCAAATATTATTTTCAGGAAAAACATCTTTTCGTTGTTTTCACATACTTTTTAATGACTGTTTTAAGAAATAATTATACAAATATGTAGAATGATTAAATATTAAATATAAAAATTATTTTTAAAATATATTAAAAATATTTTAGATTTTTAAACAAACTTTTGCTTTACAAAAATCAGAAAATGATTTTTAAAAACTGTTTGAAAAACTGTTTTTTTATAATTATTTTTTAAAATAATTACCAAACATACCCTTAATATTTTTATATACGAGAATGTATAACACTTAATAAAATACATAAGATTGCATAAAACTTTCCTTGAATTTAAAAATTATATAACCCACATTTTCTATTCCCATTTAACAAGAAGGTAAACAACTTATTTTTATTTATTTCTTTATTTTCTAATTTGTAAATATTAATAAAGAATCGTATAAATGTACATTAATTTCTAAGTAGTTTTTAAGATGGTTAAGCATAACGAAAGGCTAGATGTTTTTAGATATAGACTCATGGATAAACATACATGTTATATCCAATTTTTTTCGCAAAAGTTATGGTCTTCATTTTTAAAATTAGACCTGGGGAACAAACACGCCTTTCCAATTGTTGAAAAGAAGGAAGCCGAGGGTAAAAAAAAAATAAAAATCCACACACAGAGCTGCCATGAGTCCATGACCATAAAGAAATCTACGTTACAAGCCCAACGATAGATGAAGGGTCAACTCTGCAAATCCACTTGAGGATAGGCGATGAGGGAATAATGAAACAGTCCCCATCAACCCGAAATAAACATGCACAAGGGTCAAGTTCAGATGTTCGATATACCAAATTTCCATTGCTTTGATGGGTGTGGGGCTCCCTCTCACTCACTGATGGATGGTATTCCTTGTCAGAATTCTTTCATGGGCCAAAATTTAATTGAAATTATGGGTTTCTTCTTCACGTTTTTCTTTTGGGTACAGAAGACGGGGCCTTGACCGAATGATAATATGCCATTTGTATGTGAGAAATGGGAGGAACTTTCATTTTCCTTTCAGATGTTGATAATGGGTTCACACACGAGAACAGTCTTTCCCAAAAGCAGCCTCCCCCCCTTTTGTCAAATTTGGAGAGGCTTCTTCAAACTCACCGTCCTCAGTTCACTGCCAATTCGTCCTAAATAACATCACATCCTGATTCTCTAAGACTGTACATTTGGGGCGGGGGGAAGAGCGTGAAAGGTAATAAATGAGGGGAGGAACAGTACCTTCAGCATTGAAGAAATTGAGAGTTTTGGTATAAAATTAAGAATTTGGGGAAGTGAGCCTGAGTCATAAAAGTCAATTTCATCAGTGGGTAGTGACTGGTTTTGTTGTCATTAAAATAAAGGAGTTAGAAACCCTACTTGCAAGGCAAGGCATGTCCCACTACACCTTCCCTCATTCCTACGTTTTCATGCTCTTCCATCTTATTAACTTTGAAGTTTACAATTACACCCTCCCACATTATCACCCATTCAATTCCTCCATCAAATATTCCAAAACCCCCGGTCATGGACGGCCAAGATCTTAGGGACGTAGCTAATCTTGGGATCCTTCGTGAGATTCTTACATAGCTAATTATAATTTAATTAGCTAATAATTGGAAATTAAAATCAACTGGGATTGTGATCAGACTAATTAATTTACTTTCCTTGTTGAAAACTTGTTTATTTATGGATGATGGAGGAAAACATGCCCCCAGTGTCTCACGGAGAGATGTGCGGCGCCGTTGTATTGAATGTCACATACCCAAAATCCCGGTTTCGGTGTCCTTGGACTGGTGTGAAACGATTTCCTTTCCCTTTTTTGAATTTGGCGCCAAAGCTTAAACGGGTCAAAAAGAATGGCAAGGAGAGAGGGGTAAAAAAAAAATAGAAAGAAGAAAGGCGGGGTTTTCAAAAATAAAAATAAGAAAAGTGATGCGTGACAGACGTCTGAGCTGTCTTCCACGTGTCACGAACCAGTCTCCCCTTCCCGCTCCTCGTACGTGACCCATCGCGACCGCCAAAAGCCATTGCAATCGTTTCTCGAATTATTCGCCCCGACGTAGTTTCCACGTCAAACCGACGTGGGACCCGTGTTCTCTTTTTTTCAATACGGTAGATCATCGATGTGGATATATCGGATGATGACACGGACCCACCGGCCGATTTGGCGCGAGGATGAGCGGGTTCCCGCCAAACATTCGAGCGATAGAACGGTCAAACGAGGTGCTGTTTCAACCGTCACAACTGTCGTTTTACCTGACCCGGCTAAGACATGACGGCCGTTACGGCGCACGTCTTTATGCTTTTGCAGCGCACGTCGAGAGGCAATTTAATAGGCGTTCGCCACGTGTCGGTATCTGAAGGGAGATGAGGGGGATCGTGCGGCAAATTCAGTTGTGATCGTGTCGGAGTGTGGGAGTTGCAGGGCCGGTTACACTTGAGACGGCAGATGGTCGTGCCATACATTGCAAGAAGCGTCGGTGGCGGAGACAGCGGCCAATCAGAGAACGTGTTTTCTGACGGCCTGCACGTGATCGTCAGACCGCTGGGTCCCCTATCCCTGTGGACTCATAACAGGAATTCCAGGATTGACACGTGTCATCGACTTCTCTTTTTAAAATTTAACCATTGAAACGACTATTCAAATAAATAAAAAAAGAGAATGCAAAACATAATAAGTCCGAAAGCATGCTTCCGCCACTAGGTGTGAGTCATGCGCGTTGCCGACTAATCAAATGAAACCACGTTGAAACCATTTCTTTTGTTCCAAAATGACGAAGTTGCCCTTCAAGTGCCCTGCCCTAGACAAAAACAACCTAGAACGCGGACATAATTAACTTTCACTAATTAACCCAGAAAAGTAATTAATTAGAGGAAAGTAAGAGGAGATTATGCACTTATGCATGAAAAAAAGTTGGTTATAAGCAGGATCAACGATGGTACGTACAGAGAAAAATACAAAAGGGGGGAAAGCGGCCGAAACAAAGACAGAGGAAAGGCCGATACAAGCGGTGTTGTCACGTGTGGACGTCATAATGCCGGTCGGCAGATCTCAACTTGAGGGGCAAGCCATCTTGAGAGAGAGAGAGAGGAGAGACGAGGGTCCCACATCAACTGCCAAGTGGATTGACCCCTCTCGTTGGATCAAGAATCTTTCACTCTTCACTCCCACTCACCGCCCGAATACTCTTTTCCATTGAGTCGAAAGCACGCAAGGGACAAACCACTATTGCCTATGTGGCATCCCAGCTGGAAAAACTTACCACCCTCCATCCGACGCGATGGAAAGACACGTGTCGTTTGGTTGTTGACCATTGAGAGTATAGACATAGAAATTGGAGAGTAGGTCAGCCGGAGGCATGTGACCCCCCTCTCTTTGCGTACAGGCGTGGTTTCCAAATTAAAATATTTTTTTAAAAAAATAATAATAACAAAATAAATAAATATATATATGGCCCAAGAGTTGGAATGTGTTTAGAACAAGGAGGGCTTTAGGCAAGAGAGAAAGAGAAAACAGGGACTCCCTTTTAGAGAGAGAAACGGATACGCGTGGTTTGGTGAGGGCTGTTAATGGCGATTTGGTCGATGGTGGAGAGGCAATAAAGTGAAGGACGAGGGTGCTTGCTGGCATACTCCCTCTGTACTGACGCACAAGGGCGTTATATTGCTGCTACTTCTCTGCTGGTTCTTAGTATATCTCGTCCCTGGAGATATTTTCAGGGGAAATACAGAGTGCCATAAAGGGGATCCGTTTTAGAAATCTTCTCTGTGTTTGTCTGCGGAGAAATTTCAAAGGAGCAACATGGGAGAATTGATGGAGTGGCCGTGTTTGGATGAATACGAAAAGCTTGTCATCCGTATGAACACTCCCAGGTCAGTCTCTCTCTCTTTTTCCACTTTTATTGAGTTTCTTCCTTTGGCCCGGATGCAAATTTTACGATTTTTTTTTTCAGACTTTCTGACAAATCTCATGGAAAGAACAGAAGATATGATTCTTAAAACTGTTTTCGGTTTTCCAACATGTTTTCAGGCTCTTGTCCTATTTTCGGTTAAGCTTTTAAATTTTCTCTTATTTTCCAGCATTTTCTCGGTGCATGAATTTTAGGTTTGGAAGGTCCGTTTTGGTATATTTCTCCTTGTTCCCAGTCCTCGGACCTCTTCCTTTTTTTACGAGTATTTCTTTCTTAAAATATAAAGGCGGTGCCGATTTGGTGTTCATTCACATCTTCTTAGATCGCATTTAATTTATGGAAATTTTCCTCTTAATTCAACTACAGTTTCCAAATATTCAAAAAAGAAGCAAATAAAATATTTAGAATTTTCATCAATTTCTTGCTCTTCTTTTGATCTATTCTCTTCTTTCGGGAAGGTCATTCTCATTCTATCAATACTTTTCAAGGATTCCCACCTTATTCTTTCTCCGTTTCAAATTTCTATTTGGAAAAGTCTTTGGCTGACTTGCCTTCTCACTTCCTCGCAGGGTCGTGATTGATAATGCGGTTTGCGCCACGACGACTCTGGTCAAGGTAAGCCTCATCGAAACCCCAAAAATGCAAAGATCAGTTGCGTGCAGAATCGGAGAAATAATATTCTCTCCCTCTTTCTTGGTTGCAATATGCAGGTGGATAGCGCTAGAAAACACGGAATACTTTTGGAAGCCGTACAGGTTCTCACGGATCTGAACCTCTCTATAAAGAAAGCTTACATCTCCTCTGATGGAAGATGGTTCATGGACGGTAAGAAAAATTGAGCGTATCCCTCTCCGGTTTCATGGGGGCTCTTGTTAACATGCGCTTGGAAACGAGCTCATGTTAGTAGGTTTCAGTAATTGAATGTAAACATAATTTTTTCCTGAAACTTCCCTAACATATGTTTTCTTAATCTGTATTCAGTTTTCCATGTAACTGATCTAAACGGAAACAAACTGACGGATGAGAGCGTTATCAACTACATTGAACAGGTAAGAATTTAATTCAAATCTGATTATTAATGTTTGTACAGTTTAAACCCATAGAACTGAATCCTATCTAATTGAACTGACAACCTTTAATTCTGTATGGTACAGTCTCTTGGTTGCATTCATCATGTAAGATCCAACAGTTTTAATGGTCTGACGGCATTGGAGCTAACAGGGACTGATCGCCTTGGTCTTTTATCAGAGGTGTTTGCAGTACTGGCAGACCTGGAATGTAATGTGGTAGAGTCCAAAATGTGGACTCACAATGGAAGAATTGCTTCTCTCATTTATGTGAAGGACTGCGATTCAGGGAACCCGATTGAGGACTCTCAAAAGATTGATAGAATTGAAGGACGGTTAAGGAATGTTCTGAAGGGAGATAATGATATTCGAAGCGCAAAAACTTCGGTTTCCCTTGCTGTCACTCACACTGAGAGAAGACTGCATCAAATGATGTTTGCAGACCGTGATTATGAACGAGAGCCTATAATAAGGTCTGCTTCTGAATCACCGGCTGTCACTGTCCAGAATTGGGTGGAAAGGGGTTATTCTGTTGTGAATGTTCAGTGCAAGGATCGAAGGAAGCTTCTGTTTGATGTTGTTTGTACATTGACAGACATGCAGTATGTTGTTTTTCATGCAACCATTAACACCGCAGGGGATAAAGCATATTTGGTAATTTTTTTTTTCTAAACAAAAATTTGTTTGCATTTATTTTCTTTACATGAACCCACCTAGTATAATCTCATTTTTATTGACTTGATTTGTTAAATTTGGCTACAGGAGTTCTATATCAGACACACTGATGGATCCCCGATTAGTTCAGAGGCTGAGAGGCAACGTGTGATTCAATGCTTGCAAGCTGCCATTGAAAGAAGGGCTTCTGAGGTACTTTTCTTTTCTCCTATTACTGACTTGGATTATTGGATTATTCAATTATTCATCCATTCTGTTTGTATGGGGTTGCAAATCTCAAAGGCTTGTTTTTGTGATGACAGGGTGTGAGGCTAGAATTATGCACAGAGGATCGGAGGGGGCTTTTAGCTGATGTAACCCGAACATTCCGAGAGAATGGTCTTAATGTGACCAGAGCTGAGATATCCACAACTTCCGAGATTGCTCTGAATGTTTTCTACGTAACGGATGCAATGGGAAACCCAGCAGATCCAAAGATCATCGAGGCTGTAAGACAGAAAATTGGATTGAGTAATTTAAAAGTGAAGGAACTGCCATTGATCAATCATCAAGAAGCAGAAAGGGATGAGCCAACAGTTGGGGTTGGTGGGGCCGTGCTGTTATCCCTTGGGAGCCTAGTTAGAAGGAATCTGTACAATTTGGGATTGATTAGATCACATTCTTAGAGACAGACACAAAGCCAAGTTGGTAGGAGATTTGCCCACTCATCTGGCATATACCTTGCTTCGGGGTTGGGATTTTGTACATTTAACACAAAAGGAGGAAAAAAAACAAAAAAAAAGTTTGGTGATAGTAGTTGTTATTATAGTTGGGTTTGGTTGGTTGAACCGATAGATGCAGCAGATGGGGGTGGAAAGGGCCAATCCACCATTTTAAAATGGTTTTTTAAAAGAGATTTGAATGAGGAGGGGAAAACAGAGGAAAAAGTTGAAAGATGTCGGTGGTGGAGGATTATGAATACAGGTTGGTTGTTTGCTGGCAGGCAGGAGAGAAAGAAGAGTAGGTAGAAGAAAGGAAATGGTTTTACACAGCATACATTTGTACATATAAACTTCTCTAAGTATTAGTACTTGATTTTTAGCCCCCACAATCTCCTCATTCTCTCTTTTGTCTCTTTGCTATTCATTTGTGAATTTGGAAGAAGATTTTATTGCTGCTTTAATTAATTCAACTTCTCAATTACCTATTAATAGGCTTTTAAGAACCTTCTATTAGGGCAACAACCATTCAAAATTCACCCAATGTGACAACATTCAACATTGTCCAACTAACAGTTGTAGTTCTCTTATATTGGATTCCGTTTGCATATTCTTTCCAATAAAGCACCCTTGAAAATTTCCTATTTGAAGAGTAAAAAATCATAGTCAAAGCATAGGAGGAGGGGTCATGCAGCTGTCCTGGTCTTAAGTCTTTAAGGACACAGGAAAAAAAAAATTCTAGTCAAAATACAGAAGGAATGGTCCTCACAAATTAGATGATTGTTGTACCTAATTTATATAATTGGGACCCATTATTACTAAAACTATGAATTAAAAGAAGAGAAATTCAAATGTTTTGAATTGCAAGTAGGAAATGGGGTCACCAATAGCATGTAAGTCTTGCAAATTAGATATGCTTCATATAAATTCTTAAAAAAATAATGTTGAATGTCATCGATTTTGCCTAACACGAGATATGTCATGGCTATAGTCACTTGAATTTTCCATTAATTTTTTCCCCTGCTTTCGGCATCTTGTTTGGATTCTCATTTTCCACTTTGTAGGCTAGTGGCTGGGATTTTGTGGGAGAATGAATGAATGGATAGGGATAGGGAGGGATAGTCTAAGCCCCCATATAATAATACTAGTTAATAAATTAAAGTTCTGACAAAAGCAGTCAAAAAACAGAGAAATATGGGGAGATGACTCCACCCTCCGACATTAATTCACCCCTAAAGTGAATTTGCTTCCCCTGGTTCTTCTTTTTAGAATGATGATACAATCACCAAAAAATAAAAAAAAATAAAAAATCCTTATTAAATGTCTCTAATTTTACCAAAAATCACTGTTAGGAATCTTCTTTTTAACCACGGAAGTCAAATTGGTATATTGAAGCAGACGGGGAGAGGAGGAAGGTGGTGGGTGGTGGGTGGTGGGGGCAAAATGGGAGGCGTGAGAAGAGGGGTGAGTAACGTGGCGGCAAGTGCGGCGTGTGAGACGGGTTTCTGAGCTGGAGGCTGGGGGTTTAGGGCAGAAACAAAGAGAGTGGTTCACGTGCAGTCAGTGGGTTTTTTGTGAGACTCCGTTGCTGTTTCTCTGATTAGGGGCTCTGCTTTTCATGTCTTTGACACTTTGTTTGGTTACTCTTGTTATTAGTAATGAAACTGCACATGTTTGGGGCTCAAAAAGCATGTTGTTAAAGCCTTGCTCTTTCTCCCCAATAACCTTTTTGAAAATTCCACAAATATTGATCCATTCAACGCTCATTCTTGGTCATTTCTCATTAGAGTCATTCAACCTCAAGTCACATCTTTCGATGGGGTTTAATCAAGACCAACCAAGCTCCCAAACAAACCCCATTTGACGGGTCGAAAAAAGAAAATAATAATAATATAATAGTGTGGCTTTGTGGGTTCAATGCAAGTTGATCAGGACCAATGACTAGAGCCGCATCTACTCCAAACCAAACCCACTGGTGCAGTGCTCAATTCTCAATTATGTGAAGAATAATGCTGGCCTCTGCTTTTCAGCATCTGTTCCCAAACGCATTGTCTCTGGCCCTTCATCACTGTGCTTGTGACCTGCCTTCCTCAGCCCCCCCACCCCACCTAGACATCCATATCTATAACTAGATGCCTCCTCTCACTTTCTCACTAAGTTGCCTCCCAAACCCTTATGTGTTTACACTTCTGGATTTGATTTTTTCACCCATTCAACATTGATTGAGTATAATAGAAAAGTTTATAGCTAGGCACCAATTAATTTACACCATTATTGCGGAAGGTGGGTTTACATTCATGAACCTTATCTCCCCCCATTCGCATTCATATTTACACAGTTGAAAAATAATGGCCTTTGATGCTTATGCCCCTCGGATTAAAACCTTGAACCAACATGCATCATGCCTTCTGCCTACCCTTTTGTTTATTCATTAAAGAAAAAAATAAAAATAAAATAAAAATAAAAACTTGGCTTCAAGGTCCTAGCTAGTGTGATTGGCTAGCGCTAACTGCTAAGCTTCACAAGCCTGGTACCATAACCGTACTTAGATTTTGCTAGCTCAAGTCTGGCTTTTGCGCTTGTTCTAATGCGGTTGTTAGGCTTTCCCTTGTTAAATAATTCAATGATAAGGATCCAGCATTCCAGCCAAACCCTCCAGCTCAATCACTTACTTTTTCTTTCAAAAAACAAGTGGAAATTATATATCCCCTTGACCCACCAAGCAAGGACACAAAATAAGCCAAGAGAATTTGCATACTAATACGAAAAAGACAACGTAATATTTAATGAAAATTGTAAGTTAATCCTCCTGTTGTTTGGCGCGGATTGGCACAAAATTGAAGAGTATGAATGAAGAAACCGACAGAGCAGAGTACCACTGCTTAGTAATGGCAGCTGTTTGTTTACTATGGGCAGTTTCTTTGTGTTTGCAGAACCTCTTTTATGCTTATGTGTGGCCTTTTCTGTTTCTTGTGTTCATATGGCTTTAAAACTTGGGCCTTTTTGAAGGCATGGGAGGTATCTATTGGTTTGGATCTCTTACAAAGCACGCTCTAATTATCTAATCTAGGGCTTTTTGTAAAGGAGATTCTCTCCCAACTTTAGTTAAAACTCATATAATGCTGCCCTTTATCAACAAACACCGAATTGTTATTGGTGGCATAAAGTTATCATTCCCTCAATGCATCTCAAATTAATTCTGTGTCTATGCCACTTGTCTAGGACAAGGTTCTGCAGTGGCCTCCTTTTTCCTTATTAGATGGCCAGAAAAGGTGCATACACATGCATATACACGTATGCATCTTATATCACCCTCTTGAGTGGACATCAAAATCATCTTGATTAGAAATACCCTCTTACTTAACCCGGAATTTGGGCGGTTGTGGTTTTTAATATGATAAACGCTATTAAGAATATTTATGCATAGTGTCTTATAACAAGAGTCTATTTCAATCTGTTGACACCAGTTCAAGTTTTCCATGTGTTAAAATGGAGATTCTCTTCTGAATGGGGATAGCAGGAAAGTTCATGGCATCCAGTTCCCTAGCTCACCTCAAGCCTGTTGATGCCCCCCTCATGTATGCTTTTTTTTATTGTAATGTTTTTCTTCAAGTTGTCATCCAATTGTTAAATGTTCCAACACCCACCACCACCACCCCAAGTGGACTCCCACCAACCCTCCTACTTACAATCTCTTGCTTTGCGGCCTCAATTAACCACATTCTTAATTGTGGCCTCCAAATACAAGTAGACACTTCAATGCTGCAATTCATGATCTGAAGAGAGTGGTGAAAAAGTTAGAAACAATGTTAATTTTATCCTCTCCCCATTTTCTTTTCTTTCCTTTTTCTCCCCCTTTCTTCTTGTTGTCATCAAGCACCTTAGATTCTCCCTGCCAGCAAGTCCCCTGGACTTTGGAACAACCCCAATTTATATATACTTATTTGACAGAGAAATCACTTCCCTTGTTTGTGAGCATTCTACTAAGAAAAAGCCAAGAAACGAACAAATTAAGGGGAAGAAAACAATGTAAGAATTGGAAATAATAATATTGTTTTTCACGTTAAACCTCGTCCATCATATGTTGCATATCACCCTTAGGATTAGAGCTGGTGAAATCTAGAGTTTGTTGATTCTAATGTGATATGAAAGTGACCAGAGTTTGACCAAACTAAGAAGCCTGCTCTGGCTGCAAATGGTTAGTCCTGTTCTTCTTGTTGCTAGAATCTCTTAGATGCCTGCATTTGACTTTTTTCATCAGTGTCGTTCATGTATGGTTGAAGTCTGGGGCAACCTGGAAGGTATTTGTTTAATACAAGGTTCCAAAAGGTGGTTTAGTCATGCACTGAGGACTTTGGGAGGGAGATTCTAAGGACCCATTTCTTTAAAAATGAAAAAAAAAATGTTAGCATGCATGATAATCGGCATCACCCTAGTTGTCATATGCCACATTTTATTCCCTCTTATGTCATGTTTGGGCCTAGATGACTCCTCCTTGTGAAAATGATGCAACTCCACCTGCCCCACTACCCTATCCATCCGCAAAAAGCGCCAATTTGTCTGAAGAAGACCCCTTGCCCCTTACTATTGCTTTCTGGGTTGTGGCTTAGACTTGGTGGCTGATATTTTTCTTATTGGATTTGGGTCTGTGAAAGGCTCCCTCACTGCAAGTTCTCCCTTTTGCTTTTTTGGGCTAGGCCGGCCGCTAACCAGGCCACCACCAACAAACCTATTTGGGGTATAAGCTGGGCTTCTTTTTGCCTGAGAAGTGCTTGCCAGGTTGGTGGGCTTTTGGAGGAACACCCGTCTGTTAAAAACCCTTTATTTTGCTAAAAAAATTATCAGATTATACCATTTTAGCTACATCCTTACACTATTAGATGCATTGATGCTTCACCACTTGGAGATTTATATTGTGAGAGTAGCAAACTTGCAATGATTGAAACAAGGCATTAAGGGCTCATTTTGGGACAATTTTTTTTTTTTAAGTTTCAACACGAAATTGAAATTAAAGCCGAAGTCATAATTTTTAAAGGATGATATTGGTATTATAAAAGTTTTATTAGACAAGAAAAAAAATTTTGCTTGACCAAAATGAAGTAATGTTTTCCTGAATTTCATATTAAACCTTTTTTTTTTTTTAGGTATAAGCTCTTTGAATAAAATTAGTCATACCTACATACAACTTTTTATTGAGTTTAAAAAGAGTTTATGGATTTTCAAAAATCCATTCAAACAGGGTATAAGATTTACACAATGCATAAATACTTTTTATTTTTAAAAAAATTTAAAAATTTATTTGATTCAAAATCATCTCATCGTTTTAAAGCTCTTGCACTCCTCAATTTTGCTTGCATGGGCTCACCCTGCAAAAAGCACAAATCCATGGTTTTCAGGAGACAATGGGTTAGGCCCATTCATTCGAAAATTTCAAACCATGCACTCCTCAATTTTGTTTGCAACGGCTCACCCTGCAAAAAGCACAAATCCATGGTTTTCAGGAGACAATGGGTTAGGCCCATTCATTCGAAAATTTCAAACCATGCACTCCTCAATTTTGTTTGCAACGGCTCACCCTGAAAAAAGCACAAATCCATGGTTTTCAGGAGACAATGGGTTAGGCCCATTCATTCGAAAAACTCAAACCATGCCTAAGAGGCCAGGATGAACAGCGTCAATCCATGGGCTTGAGAACACTCACAGTTCAGTTGTTCGGATTCCCAGGGCCAAGCCCAAGCTCAAGCCCCATTCGGGCGGCTCATACTCATAGTGCAGTCACGTGGTCAGAAAGCTACTGCAAATGAGCGCCACCCAAAAAGAAGATTCAAAAAAAAGGAATTAAAAAAAAAAGAAGAAAAAGAAAAAGAAAAAAGAAAAAAGAAAAGGAAAAGATAAAAAAGCCTTGCGTGGCGGTTAAAAGTGGGGCCACGTAGCTAGATTGGGATGATGATGATGATGATGCACCCAACAGGGCAATCATTAGCAACGTGTGCCACCATGATTGGCCACCTGTCTTCACATTTCCCTCTCTTACTTCAACCCATCCCCACATTTCCCCCTTCTTTATCATTTTTCCTCATAACTTAATCCCAATAGTCTTCCACTTCCACTTTTTTTATTTTTCGAAAATAATTTTGAAAAATGTTTTGTTTTATTGGCCACCTCTCTTCACATTTCCCTCTCTTACTTCAACCCATCCCCACATTTCCCCCTTCTTTATCATTTTTCCTCATAACTTAATCCCAATAGTCTTCCACTTCCACTTTTTTTATTTTTCGAAAATAAATTTGAAAAATGTTTTGTTTTCTACCATTCATCAAAGTGAATGCATACCTAACCTCCACCCTTCAATCCACTGTCAAGCTTTTGAGCCTATAATGGGCTTCCAGCTCTCAAGCTCTCCACTCATCATTTCCCTTTCCAAGCTCAGCCCCACACTTCTTTGTATGGAGAGGCTGCTCTTCATTTTTCCTTTTTTTTTTTTTCTTTCCAAATATTTGTGGAAACCACAAAGTAAACATAGCTATTTTTTTTCTAAAAAAATAATAATTTTTTTTTTATTTTAAAAAATATATATGTAAATAAGAAAATAATTAGAACATCTACCAATTTTTTATTACTTAGGTATAGGAGGCTACACCAAGAAGCTAATTTTACTCATTTCAATTTCCCATTCCCAGTGTTTTTCTCTCCATGGATTTACATGTCGAAAGTTAACTCAAGTTAAATTGGACCAAGGAGAGAAAAACAAAAATAGGAACCTATACCATATGCATATATGCTAATATACTCCTCAAAAAATAATTAATTAAATAAAAAGAAAAATATAAATAAATTTGGTGGAGCTAATGCATACCCACCTTGTCACAATTATTTTAATAATAAAAAAATAAATAATATATAAAATTGGTTTGTTCTTATCTAAAACTTGGCCCTTTTTAAAATTTATTTATTAATTATTGGTAACTTGTCTAAATATAGTTTTACAAAGATGCCTTTATTCCTGTGAATATTATACTTGGGCCTTTGTATTTGGTTGCATTCACTTGGTCAATGCTTGGGGTCCCTACACCCTTAAATATATAGTTTTGTTGCCTTCTTGGAAGTTGAAATTAAAGCGTCATCACTCCATTCTCTCCCTCCTTTTTTCTTTTTTCTTTTTTTAATAATAATAATATTCAGCATAAACAACTTGGAAGAATAAAATTATTTTTTTAATTTTTTTAAATAATTTTAAAAACCATCATTGTAATTTTCCACTATTCATATATATATTTTTAATTATTTTATTACAATAAATGAGGCATCTTGCATTGTTGACTAGTTGCTTTGTCCAGATCTAAAGTTCCCAGCCCTCCATACTATGCAATAAAGAAAATAGCAATAATTATAATAATAATTTCACCTTAATATTATAATTCTTAAATGAAGGGTTCCAGTAACCTAAGGAGGCACTTTGTATATTAAAATGTGAACGACAATAGAGATCAATCATGGTGGTATGCAAAGGAAAATTAATTTTTTTTATAAGAGTGCGTTTTGGGTTGACATAAATATTTTTTTTTTTAAATTTGGATTTCTAATATGTTATTTAAGAACGACAACGAATGAAAAATAAAATAAATGGTCTATTTAAAAATAATTTATGAGAGTAATTTTTTGAACTAAAATAATAAATTAAAACAATTAAAAAATTATTTAATAAAATTTTAAACTAATAAAGAACGATGGGATATATTTAATCAAAATGTTATGAATTTTTCAAATATTTTTTTTTGTTTTGTTTTTATTAATGATGAAAGAGATGGAGGCAATGGAAACATTAATTTTTCCCATTTAGTATACTTTTATTCTAATTCCTAGAATGAATTCAAAAAATTGGTTTTATTCTAAAAATTTCAAAATTCTTATATTTTGGATCTAAGATCACAAGGTGCTCCTGTATGAGACAATGAACCCTCCAAAAAAAAATTTGTACTTTCCCTCCAATGCTCTAATTTACAGATGAGGTCATTGACCAGTCTTCAATGGATGCCATGCCCGTTACAACAAGACAATCCATCATTGACTGACTCGTGTGATTTATGCATTAATTTTAATTTACTTTCAATTGGATTAATATTAACCATTCTTAATGAAGGCAAACGACACCGTTTTGCACAAGGAAGATTGAATTAAAAAATATAAATAAATTATTTAAGAAGTGGAAGAGAGAAAAAAGAGGGACTGCGAATAGAACCTCTCTTTTTAATTTTTTTTAATTTTTTAATTTTTAAAGATTATTTATTTATTTATTTAAGTTCCCTAACCAATAATGGTTGTCTGGGCACTTGGGCCCTTTTTTTCATTTTTATAATATATAAATATTTATTTATTTATTTCTTTTTCTTTTTGGACAATGCCTTCATGCACTGGCAACCTAATTTCACTTTACTCAATTCCAATTAATTTATATTTTCTTCACCGGACTCCAACCATTTTCTTAACCAAAACATATATTTTATCGATTGCTCCATAAAAAATTAATGAAAAAAAATAAAATATTTTACAATACCTAATATTTAATATTTTTATTTTATTTTTAATCTCATATTCGGACACTCTTAGGAAAGTTAGAGGCCAATTAGCTCAACAACAAAAGAAGTTTTCCATATTATCTGATCATTTTCCTTGCAATTTAACCCACCAACAAAAAAAATTCAATCTGCCTCTTCAAATTCTTTGTATATTTTTTTTTTTGGAAAAAAGAAAAAAAATCAGAGTGTTTCCAGAAAATAATTTCAACGCCATCAAAGCTCTGTTTCTGCTCAACTTTGCTCTCTATAGTAGAATTTTTTTTTTTTCGAAAAAAAAAATTTTCAGTTCTGAAGATTGTATTTTTTCTGTAAAAGCTGTTCGTTTGCAATCTTTGAACACTTGAGAAAGCTTCTCTAGCTGCGGAATTTAGGTTTTAAAATTTTTTAGCTAGTTTTTTTTTGTCTGGGTTTTGGAGCTGAAGTGGGCTTTTGAGTGTGTTTTTGGATTTAATTAATTAAATTCTTTTTGGGAGGGAGGCTTTTGGGTGTCTGGGTTGTGAGGAAAGGAATGGGTTTTTGATGAGAAGCGGAAATTTTTAGGGTTCATGCATGGAAGGAAGAGAGGGTGCAAGTGGTGCTGGTGGTGGGGCAGTTACAGTGGTAGGATCAGATGCTCCGTCGGAATACCATGTGGCAGCTCGGACAGAAAATCCTAGTCCAGTGGCCGGATCATCGCCGGCGGTGACACCTGCAGTGGCCGTGCCTCAACCTGCTCCGGCACCGGCGCCGGCGCCCGTGCCGGCGGCAGCGGTAGCGATGATGCCGGCTAAGAAGAAGAGGGGTAGACCAAGGAAATACGGACCAGACGGGACGGTGACGATGGCTCTGTCACCAAAGCCGATATCTTCTTCGGCTCCTGGACCGCCGGTGATCGACTTCTCAGTGGAGAAGCGTGGAAAAATACGGCCGGTGGGTTCAGCGAGCAAAAGTAAGATGGAGCTGGAGAATTTAGGTAACAGTTCTACACTGCATATATCATTTCAAATGTGATATTGCTGTTATAGTCAAAATTTTCATGTTTATATTTGATGTTTGTGGCAATTGGTTGTTGTTTGATGCGATTTTGTAGTGGAAGTACTCTAATAAGGTTTGAATTTAGGTGGGTCGAAATGGGTTTCTGGGATATACTTGTTGGGGGTAGACGTGGGACCTTTTCTTAGATGCCCTATTGAGATCTTGATGTAAATGGTAATTCTGAAAGGATGGTGGGAGTTGCGAGTTGGTGTGTGAATGATGGAATCTTTCTCTTATGACTGATTTGGCAGTTCTGACCTTTTTCCCAAAGAAAATAACAAGAATAGGGGAGGATGAAAATTGTGGAAGGTGACCTTTGGGTAAAGTCTGTAAGTGATGGTAAAGAAATCTAGATTTAAGATCTTTCCTTCAACTTGCAGAGGTTGTTTTTCCCATGTTTTGCTGCAGACTTATTCCCGATTGGATGTATTGTTGTTGGTTCGTGCGATGTGACTATAGTTATCTGAAGTTAATGATATCCTGTGTCTTATTGAATGTGACTCCTTCTATCAAGTGGGGATAAGTATGTTACCTTTATTTTCTTGCTGAACATCTGGACTTATGGTTTTGTCCTTCTAGTTTTTTGCCACTTTTATCATCGGGATGGATTTGGTAGTCATTTTGCATAACACTCATATCAGAAACAGCACACCTGCAGTTGCAAATGTTGTTTTTGTGTTTATAGGCCTGATGGTTTTAGAGATACTGCATAAGATTTTTTTCCCTCGAGGGATCTATAACATATATTCATCTGTAAGAAGCAGAAATATAATATATGGAGTTTACAGTACTTTGTTAATTAGTTATAACTTATAACATAATGAGTGATAAGCAAGGTGCTACACCTACATATAGTGGTTTGTGATTGTATATGAGTGTCGGTTTGAAAACGTACAAAGATTCTCACTGCAGCCAGCACCAGTACCTTATGGCGAAGTAATCTTGATGATATGTGATACAGAACTACAACTTTCCTTTTTCATTTCATAAAGTCCACTTTTTCATCTGTTTGATCTTTTAGTTCACCAAGACCTTGACCTGACCATTATTGATGTGCTGGATTTATGCATCAAACACAACTGGTTTGAATCAAACAACATATCAAATTGGGACTGAGGAGAATCACCTTCTTTGTTATTTTTATTAAAAATATAGCTTTTTTTCATTGGTCATGTTTTTAAATTGACCACAAAAATTGATATGATATTCTGGTTGTTGTGATTTTCAAAGGAAAATTGACTAATGGTTTCATTGTTCGTTTACAATTTTACCGGTTTTAAAATTATTCTGTATTGTTTTATTAAAGGTTTTGTTTAAAATATTGTTATTATTTTCTTTTCCTAGCTCAGATGATGATTGTACACTATTTATATGACTCCTCAAATTAGCAAGTCATGAAGCTGGACCCCCCGCTGCACCCCTTTTCAGCAGTCGGAGCGGGCCCAAATTGGGAGATTTCTTGCAACCTAGTACTAAGGAAACTTCTATTTCTAGTTTTTGTCCCCTTTTTGGCCATGTTGAACACATGGAAAAATGTGCAGACATTTCTAGCTCTGGTGTGTGTAAAGTGTGCATAAATATAAAACCAATGTGGTTATATCACATGTTTTATGTGAGAAATGTTTTTTTTTGTTAATCCCTCCAGCTATTTGTCTATTTGATACCTTTATATACTACCGATGCACTTTGGTGCACCCTATTCTGTTTAGGCACTGTTGGTAATTTTATTTTTTCCTATCAAAAGAAAAAGAAAACTTGGTTATATCGTGAATTCACTTGAATAATTCATCCATGGGTGCAAAAATAGCCCACAGATTTTGTTGGTCTTAATGAATAATATACAACTAAGGGAATTTGGAAGTTCTATCTCAGAATCTCTGGAATATCATAAACCGGATTCATGATGTATATACAGTTACATATGATATGGCAGTTGTTTCATGTCTAGAAATTTGATAGGTGAAAATCCAAGCCGTTCAATCAGTCATTGCACATACAATATGATAGCTTTCTAGTGCAAGCATATGAAATTCTGATGATTCCCTAGTCTCATATTATTTTATTTTATGATACATTTATGTTTTTCATAAGTTTTTAAATCTGGAAATCTATTGCACTGTCTGAATTCAGAAGGAGCCTCTTATTTTTTGATTGCATGATGCATTTACAATGTTAAGTTTGTAAACTTAGAAATTTATTGCAGTGTCAGAATTCAGGTGGTCTGATCTACTAGTCACTAATCTTCTAAAAATTCTGGTTGTAGGTGAATGGGTTGCATGCTCTGTTGGTGCTAATTTCACACCTCATATCATCACCGTTAATTCTGGCGAGGTAAATGTTAACCACAAGACGTTTTTTAGTTGAATTATGTCAGAACCTGCCTTTTGATGTGGTTTCACAATGTTTTGGGTTCATCTTCTCATAGTTTTCAATCTTCACAATATCTTGATAACAAAATATTATTATATTTGTTTTGATTGGCCTGAATTTTATATGTTTTATGGAAATTATGTCTATCGAAGTGCCTATCAAAAAAAATAAAATTATGTCTATCGAAACATGGAAGAGAAAACAGTAAAATATGGTGTTTCACCAACATTTTCTGATTTTTCTAAAAACCAAACTGGGGAATTGATTGTAGTAGAGGAGAAACAGGATCACGATGTAACGTCTTTGTTGGGTAGAAAAGCAGAGTTTAAAACTTTTCTTCATGTTCCTAATCCTGAATCTCAGTATATTAGTTGAGTTTCTTTTCTCCTCATGGGATCTTGAAATGCTCCAACAATAAAGGAAACTGCAACTTATGCAATGAAGCTTCAACCAGGGGTGCAATCTTGGTTGAATGTTTATATATACTTTTAAGTAGATTGAAGGCTTTAAAATGAAACGCTAACCAGGTACATGTTAATAATTTCTTTTTGCTACAGCTTCTGCATGGAAAATTTGTAAATATAAGGTTCAATTTAGGTGGACTTGAATTTCTTATTTTACATGAATCAATTACATGGCTAAAGAGGATCAAATATAAAAAGCGTTTCAAGACATATTTACCTAATAAATAATAAATAAACAAAAAGCTGTCTCCTTAGTACCTTCTTCATTATAACTTCAATTTAAGAATGGTTTTAGGTTGATGTTACTGCTCTGGTGGTTTTCCTTTTGTTGTTTAGGACGTTACCATGAAGATTATATCATTTTCTCAACAAGGGCCTCGAGCAATATGCATTCTCTCTGCAAATGGAGTGATTTCTAGTGTCACACTTCGTCAGCCTGATTCTTCAGGGGGTACCTTGACATATGAGGTACTGGTTGTGTCTTTCCTCTTGTGAAATATGATTATTCTTTTGCTTTAGTTGTAGTTAATGCCATTTATGAAGAATTTTGGATGTTTTATCCGTAGCTTGGGGTGTGGATGTTTTTCACTTATTTCAGGATTTTTCTATAAAATATCTGTTATGGAGATTTCCATCAGAATTTTGATGAAATTTCTAATGAATCGACATTTGTTATCTCTGCTTTTATAAGATGCAGTACATTCCCACTTTGTTTGGATGTTAGATGGGTGGAATGCGTAAGTACATGAAATATTGTTGGGAAGCCTAAGTTCCTTGGTTTTTTCTCCAGAACAGCCAAAAAATAAAATATTGGACAATGGGCCCTTAGATTGAAGAACTCCATGATGAATTGGGAGTTACTGTTTTTTGGTTCTCCTTTGATAGCTGCTTTTTGAAATGCTGTGGTGTCATGTTTGGATCATGGTATCTTTTTGTCTGTATTATGGGCTTTCCCAAATTGAATGTTGCTATGGAGTTTCTTTGTTGAAATATGCAATAAGGGTAGTTTATTTAGAGAAAGTCTTTGTGGTCCGGGGGTTGTAGTGTAGCTTGAATCATCTCTGTAGAGATAATAGATTATGCATATTGAATTTCTGAAGTGTGCTCTAGATTTTGTTTGCAATAATCATAAGAAAATGAATTGAACTATACTTACTACTTGGCAAATCAGAGGATGAAGGTGCCTTTCCTTTTCCTTTTTTTTTAAAAAAAAAAAAAAAATGAAAAAACAAAGATTTAGGGTGGAATCTCTTTGCATATGTGATCAGATTCTTATTTTTGTAAAACCTCATTCTGGAAATTAATGTTAATCTTGAAATTTTTATATAGTTACTGGGAAAAGAAGAAAGGTTTTGATTCACAGTGAGCTAAGTTGGCAGAAGATTTTTTTTTTAAGTTGAATGAGGTGCAATAGATGAAAGGTTGGAGATATGGTCAAAGGAAGTGCACAATGACTTGTAGTAGATGGTGACAATATGGTTATTTGTGACAGAGACCAATGTTTGCACCTTTAAGGGGTCCAATGGTTCACTAGATAAGGGAAGGCCAAGGAATGCAGTTTGAAGTGGTGAAAAATGACTTGGCTTTATGATTTGACAGAATATCTGGTCCCAAGGGAAGGCTGGGCCAAGGATTGCAGTTTAAACTCCAAAACCCTTCTACATCAGTTAATATCCTTATTAATGCAGTTTGAAGTGGTGAAAAATGATTTGGCTTTATGATTTGACAGAATATCTGGTCCCAAGGGAAGGCTGGGCCAAGGAATGCAGTTTAAACTTCAAAACCCCCCTACCTCGTTTAATATCCTTATTGTCTCAAGGTAGATAAGTTTTTTGAGGTCTCATTTTTATATTAAGGATTCTCTAGTAGACATTCATCCTTGGTCATCCAAATCATTGATTGATGAGTATGGAGATAAAGGAAGGATACACCATGTTTCTTAATTTTTAAATACCTTTCTAGACCAGCTGTGATCCACAGAGAGGCTTTTCAGATCATTGATTGGTGTGTGGAAAGAGGGAGAATACCCTATGTTCTAATTTTCCAAAACCTTTATATATCAGTTATGATCCAGTGAATATTGGACTCTTAAACAACTAGTTATGCTCAAGTTACCCTGATAGTAGTGAATGGTGGCTTGAGTTACCCTGATAGACGTGGATGGTGATAATCAATGAAAGATTGAATACTCTAAGCATTTGTGTGATGGACTAAGTTTTTGATAGCATAAAGAAGTCACAAGTATTTGCCTGATGGACCGATTGATTGGAATGCATGAGGGATGAAGCACTAGAGATCAGCTACATAAATCCTTGACATTGACATTATTCTATCTAGGTTCATGTTCTATCATTTGCCCTCCAGCTTTCTTGCTGACTTGATACCCATTCTTTTAGGCCTTCCAGCCTTAACCATTGTTGTTGCAACCCCCTCTCTACTTGAACCATATTACAGTTTTTAGGATGCAACTTGGTCTTTGTTGAACATGTTGATATGACCAGCAAAGTTTCTTTGATCCTTAAATGGATAAAATGTTTAATTGATTGTGTTGGGATGTGATGGTGCTTAAAATGAAGGCCTTGTGGTATTAGGTTACCATTTGTCTTTCTATTTAGCTTCTGCTGTAAATCATTTACTGCAATTCTAACTCTTCCCCATGTTCTTTTGCAGGGTCGCTTTGAGATACTCTCCTTGTCAGGATCATTCATGCCTAGCGATAGTGGAGGAACAAGGAGCAGATCTGGTGGGATGAGCGTTTCTCTAGCAAGTCCAGATGGGCGTGTTGTAGGGGGAGGTGTCGCTGGTCTGTTAGTAGCTGCCAGTCCTGTGCAAGTACGACCCTTCTCTCTTTTATTTCTTTCTTTCTTTCCTTTTTTTCTTTTTTCTGTTTTTTTTTTTGGTTGTTACTGTTGTTTTTAATAAGCCTGCAAGGGCCATTGAAACTGAGATTCAGGAAAAAAAATGACCCTGGGTCGAGTATCTAAGGCCAGAGATGATTATGTGAGCCTTGGAATTGTTAAGCCTTGGGATGAGTGTGGATAGGTGTAACCTTGAACTAAGGCCAGAGATAGACCCTGGATTGAGTATCTAAGGCCAGAGATGATTATGTGAGCCTTCTTGGAATGGTTAAGCCTTGGGATGAGCGTGGATAGGTGTAGCTTGACCTCACTTGTGGCCAGTTGCTTTTCAGATGAGATAGCTAATGCTTTGATCCTAACAATGATTAAAAATAAGATAATTACTCTTATAATTCACATGGTTCAGTGATCCTATATGGGTACCGAGAAAATCAACTATTCTTCACGAGAATAATAAGCACAAACTTCAGTCTGATCACCAAATTGTTTGTGGCACCTCTTTCACAAAAGCCGAAAAGGCATTGTTAATCACCCATGAGATAGCTGTGGTTAGAATAGAACTTTTATGCCCTTGTCATACAAGAGATACCAAAATGGTAGTTTCTTTTACCACAAGGAAAACGCCCCAATTGTAAATACAAGTTCTGTTCATGATAAGTGCAAAAATTTTCTATCTTTAGAAGAATATGAGCCCCGGACCCAATAGTGGTTGCAAGGGAGCTTTATGGATTGGTTTATTTCGATATATGAGGAAACATGAGTTCTTATATTTATTCCTTTTTTTTTGTTGTGGTAAAATTAGGTTGTGGTGGGCAGCTTTCTAACAGGGAACCAGCATGAGCAGAAACCCAAGAAACAGAAAATTGAGCCTATATCAGCTGCCAGACCAACTGCAGCAGTTCCTATTTCTAGTTTAGAGATGGAGGAGCCCTTTGGTGGACATGGGCAGCGCCCTTCAGCTACCCCAAAACCAAATCTCTCATCCTCCACTTCATTCCGTGGAGACAACTGGTCTCCATTGCCATCAGATTCAAGGAATAAGGCAACTGACATTAATGTATCTTTGCCTGGAGGTTAAGCTAGAGAGGGGCTCACCTGATTGTGCAATATGAGGTTTGTCACTGACCACATTGGCAACCAAAGTCCACCTTTAATCTCACTTCCCACTTGTTTGAATTATCTGTAAACTTCATTGGCTCTTTATTAGCACTGGCATGTTGTTTTCCAACCACGGTTTTCCCCTTCTTTTCCAGGTAGGACCTTTTTTTTCCCCTGAAAATTAGTTGGCTGATTCGGTAGGCTTACGCCGATCTTCGGTCCTTTTTTCCTTTTTTTTCCTTTTTCATTTGGAGTATTTCGATGTACTATTCTCTCATGGAGTTTTACCGAGTGATGTATTGTGATTTATGTTTCTAACATTTTCAAATTTTCTCTTTGGCTCCACTGCTTAGGAATCTCCTCAAGTACTCCAAAACTATTATTAATATCATCATCACCAGCCAAAACCATTCTAAAATTCTTGTTCTATCACACTAAATAAATTAAGCATACTTGAAAAATGTTGACTTTTGATGTGGGGATGGATTGCTGCTTGTTCTGTAAACGTACCAATTTTGGTGACACCAAATGGAATGCGCTTAGGCAAAGCTAGATTGCAGAAGTTTTCTTGCAATGTAGTTCTCAAGCTTACCTAGCCCAAGGCTCACTTCATTCATGTCTATCCTTTCTCTCTTGTAAGTTACAAAATGCAGGAATTTAGAAAAATATTTTTAAAAATATGGTATTTTTAAAACTATTTTTCAATGGAAAATTGTTTTTGAAATTGAATTTTAATTAATGTCTGAGAAAAGTGTTATAGACTTTTTAGAATTATCATATTTTAAAAAATGTTCTTAAAATGATTGCATTTTATTTCAATATTCCGTGAGATCAGGGGAGAAATAAATATCAATGTAAGCAAATAAATGGAAAGAGTGTTAAAACCAATTATATTTTGAACTTGCTAAAAATGTGAAAACTGTGCCCAAATATTAAACAGCCATTTTCTTCACATTTCACTGTCTTTGGAATTTACCCAGGAAGGAAATGACAGCCAAAGCAAGGGTAAAAACTACCAAAATTTTCATCTACATTACCGTCCAAATCCAAATTTCCCAGACTAAGCAGGTCTCCAAGGAGAACATAAAAACAATATCATCCACTGATTACTTTAGCATATGGTCAAAAACCAGAATTGCACCATGTACACATTGGCCATAGCAGTAAAGTGGGTATTTACTTCCTCTAGAGATGAGGTGCATCATCCTAATTTGTTTGTTCTTGACAAAAAGAGAAGCTTACCATCATGCTGAGAAACTTCCTTGCACCACAAGTACCAGTTCGGCGTGAGATTTAAATATGTTTAGAAGCTTTTAGTTAACTCCCTCACATACGAAAGCGGGCTGGTGAATGAACCCCATGAGTACTATCATTCCAGTAAGGAACCCTCTCGGCTCTCTCTCAGAAACTGCCTCGTACCAACCCTTTTCCCTCTCTGCATGAGGAGCAAAAACATCAGACACCCACCAGCCTCTTTGCTGTGTATGTAGGAGAATATGAAGCCATCTGGGTTATCTTCACTTGTGTGTCTTCTTCTATGTGTGGCTACTGTTTTGATCAGTTGCACATTTTTCTTGTTGGTTTCGGCCTCTCAGCATCATAATCTTCATAGCTTTTCATATGATTTAATGGAAAAGATGAATTCTAGTTCAGTGTTTGTGTTTTTAATCTTGAACTTGATTATTGCTGCGATCCTCATTGAAAGCCCTAGTGCCTGTCTGGCTTCTCTTGCTGGAGTGAAGGAAGCGAAAGTGGAGGAGAAAGATATCCATGGTGATGTGGAAGATGGTGCTAGCAGTGATTTTGATAGAGAAAATCATAACCATGGAGAGGATGGACACAAAGAAGAAGATGAAAATGGTAACAAGCTGGAAGAAGACAGTGATTTGGAAAGGAGGATTGAGGAGTTCATAGCCAAGGTCAACAGAAGGTGGAGGGAAGAGTTGCTCATGGAGAAACTGATCATGGCCATGGAGTATCAACCTTGTTAATCTCCTTTTGCTAGTTTTCCTATCCACATGTATATGCCATGCAACCAATCTCTTCCACATAACTGCTTTCCTTTTTCTTATCTTTTTAAGTCCCCATTTTGGTCTGGGATTCAGCCGGTACCAAATTAATTTTCCATCTATAACCATGGTTTGATAATCAAGCTTTTTTTTCCCTTTTTTCTTTTTGGGTGTTGTGGGGGCTGGGGGTGAGGGAAAGAAGGGATATTGAAGCTCTCTTACCAGAGATAATGCATAAAATATCATCTAGTTACATGATAGGCATGCATTTTCTTTCAAGCTTTCTTCAGTTGTTGTCTTTCCTATTATGTAAAAGGAAAAAAATAAATTCAGGAAGGAGTCTTGGGGAGAAAAGAAAATGGGTTGAACCCTTTGGAAGGCTCCAACAGTCTGAGATTTGATCCAACTTAAGGATGGCTTCAGTCTTGTTTTTGGATAAGCGATGGTGATGGAACAACTCTTTCTCTATTTTCGATCTAAAACGAATATACATGTTATGAAAATTTATGCTTGAAAGAAGCAAATAGAAAAATCCAATGAAAAGACGTAGCAATGCCCTTATAAAAAAACATGCCATGCCCTTATTATTCAAGGCCATCTTTTATCATAGAAAAATCTGTTAGAATTTCATCTTCCAATATGCCCATCATCTATACATGTGAAAAAGGGTACTTAGCTTGGATAAAAGCTATATTAACATAACGTTCCCTTTTTCAAAATTAAGGAATTTAATATGCTATTTGACAAGTTTGATTAAAAAAATCTAGTCAACAAAAATACATACTTCTATCTCTAAACCATTTTTGCTCTTCAATACCAAATTATGTCATAAGACTAGAAATAGAAAATTCATTTTTTTTCTTATTGATTATATGCCATTATTTTGATCCCTTATTCCAATCTAACATGCTACAAAAGGAATCCTACTGTCAGCACTTATTTATTTATTTCTACTATTTGCTAAATCCCACACAAAAGCATAGAGGAAAACAAAGAAATTCATTAATGTGGCAGCCATATCTGGTGATAAATCAGCAGTTGGGTAAGGGAAGTCTTGCATCTTTCACGGCCAATTCATCACTACCAAATTAATGGAGGGAAAACTAACCACCCAAATGACATTGCGTAATATATATTGTAATAGAACCTATGACTTCTTCCTCAATTCATTAATGAAATGAAGCTCAAAGTCACCGCCACAACCGTCTAGGCAACCTGGAAAAACTAGATAGAGATTCATTTTCTCCTTGAAAGAATTTTGATTATTCAGGAAATTACTTCAAGGCTTCTGACTTCTTTTGCAATCATTAAGTTTGAGAAATGGGCTAGGTTAATATTCTAAGAATCTCTCCATTTTTCTGGGTCTTTGACAAGAACTAGGTCAAAGATTACAGCGGTTGGTTTGTAGTTGAGTGAGAGATCCACCCATCTCTTAATTTTCAGCCATCTTGAATTTAGGCATGGTCTTTCATCAATGGTGAACCGTGAACCTTCAGATTTGTCCAATAAAGCGGCTAAAAATTTCCTTTGTTTCTAGATCAGAATAAGATAAATCACACAAAAACAGGTCAGGATTTAATAGTTTCGCACTATTATCTATATGAATATATTCATGGAGTCGAAAATTTTGAAGTCAATGATCATTAACGTTCAAAATATAAAAGAAATTATGATCTAAAAAACTACAAAATTCCCAAAAAGATCAATATCCAAGCCCATTAGTCCACCAGCCTTTAAAACAGAAAATTCAATAACATAAAAATGCCTAAAATCTCTCAAGACCCTCCAGGAGCAGTGTAATGCGAGAGTTTTAAGGACATGTTACCAAACAAAACTGGAAAGTTGAAACCAGGTCTCAGTAATGTACTAGATGGAACCATCAAAGTTTATTTCATATCGGACAGGCAGGGCAGCTCAGGCCAGGGAAGGAATGCAGTGACCCCATTTTCCATTTAACAATGAGGAGCAGAGGAAGCAAAAAGCAGTTCAGAACCTCAAGCAATAATAAGAGTGTACTTAAACTAGATTGATTACAGTTTGTTGATTTTCCACAGTTCCATGTGCAATGTTCCAGAAAATGGCAAGGCATAAGAATAACCACTACCCGAAATTATTGACAGAATTATAGTTTCTAAATGTTGCAAAGTTGACCAAAAATAGTAAACATGTATAGCTATAAAAATTGATTAAATATATGATAGTAGTTAAACCCATCATTTGGGTTGGGATCTAGACCATTCATACAGGTTTGACAAGGTCAGTTTCTGGCTCTAACTGGGCAACTATCTGAATACTTTCCTTCTAAAGGAATAAGAGGTGTGGCATCTCTAAAATATTGACTAGGTATTTGTCTTTGTCGGACGGTATGTTTACAGTACCTTGCGGCTCAATCAATCATGTGCCGAGAAACTTCCTGGTATGCTATGCTTGAAAGATTTAACTTCATGAAATCAAAAAGACATGATCAATTTTGATACTGAAATAATTGCAATACTGAATATATGCTCTATTAAACTTTCCAAGAAAAATCACTTCCTGGTTTCAAGTCTACTTAAACAACCTATAAAAGGATAGCCCATTGCAAGAGAATTAAAATCAAAGTATCACCACCTACAGATCAAATCCAACAGGGCATGAAGATTGAAGAGATATCCATACTTCCATTTCTTATTCTGTGTGTAGCTAGTATGCTCTTTCTGAGCCTTCGTTCATCACCATCAATCTTAGAATGTGAAAATCTTCTTGGATCCTCATTTAGCATGGTCCTCATGGTTTTTGTGTTTAACACCATGATTTTTGCATTCCTAGTTAAAGGTTATATGCCGTGTTATGATGAATTTGATAATTTTGATTGGTCTTTGCCTTTCCAACCCATGGTAGATGGAATGAAAGAAGAGCATGAGGAATATAGATGTAATAACATAGATACCAGTGATGACGATGACAATGATGATTATTGTGATCCCTGTTCAGATGGCTACAATGAAGATGATGACGATGATGGTAGTGATGAAGAGGTAGGTTGGGCAGATGAAGAACAAGATGATGATGATTTAGACAAAAGAATTGAGGAATTCATTGCTAAGGTCAATAAAGGATGGAGGGAGGAGTGGTTAAGGGAGAATCTTCATGATAGATTTGTGGTTTAACCAGATGTCTATGAAGGATAAAACATTAATCCCTTCTTGTCTCTACAAAATTAGATTCAGGTCTTTGTTATGTAATTAATTTGATATTTGTAGCTTTTTTTCCTTTTCAGTGTAGAGCATCGTTTGTTTGTTGATGCATCTACATTGAACTTTTATGTAGTTTTCTTTATATGCATATATATTTAAATTTCCAGATGTTCATCCAGGGACTCTAGAATGTGCACCATGCCATTGCCTAGCAGCAATAAAAGAGTCTTGCAACACTGTCACCCATAGATGACCAATACAGTTGTTTTATTATTATGATTATCTTTGACCTTGGGAGCAAAATTGTTCACAATTGAATCGAACTCAGTTTTGCAGTCCACACGCTGACTGCTTAACCAGAAAAGTGCTTTCTGGGAAAGAATTTGTTTGAAGCAAATTTGAAAGCTAGATACCAGTTAGAGGGAAAACAGAAACCACGCTTGATGCATATGATTACAAACTATAAATTATCATTCTACTCTGCATGAAACCACAAATCAGAAATTACACTTGGATATGCATATAAAGATTACACTTGATGATGATGATGATGAATCATGAAACGGTGGGCGGTAAGAACGATTGTGATGAAAGCCTTTTTAGCCTAAAATCATGAAATGCTCCTTATATACCAATTTCTATGCCAAAAACAAGACAAAAATGAAAAACTTAAGCCATGGAATGTAGGAGGAAAAGAAAATAAGGTGGAAACAGGAAAGCAAAATTAAGGGCAAAAAATTCTGAACTCAATAATTTTTTCCCATCAGATTTTTTTAATGTTATTCCTCTTTTATATAGAGAATAAAGAATTTTAAAATGTCTAAGTTTTGAAATAATTCTCATTACATTTCAATTTCCTTCAATTTTTTCATGGCAAACCAAACAGGTGAAGTTGAGATTCCTTCCTTTTTTTCATTTCCTTTCTTGGTATTTTCCATGGTCATAAAGAAAGATGCAGTTTAGATGCAATTTTTACTTTTTCCAGAGTTTTGGGAAACAGAAAACTGTAGCAGTGGTTTGGAAGTTGCAAAACCCTTCAAGATGATTGCCAACAACCAGCTCAGTGACATGCTTAGTCAAGTGACTTTATGTCATTAAACATCTTTCATACATTTTTCAATCATAGAGTCCTGCAGTTTCTTCAACTAATAAGATTATGAGATGATTGAAACACTGATGCAATCATAAGTTAACCATGTAACTGATGTAAAATGATGTAATCGAGAACTCCTAAAGGGCCCTTCAAACACAGAAAGGAAATCATGAATTGGACCCGTACAACAACAAATCCTAAAATCCCAATTATCTAATGATAATCCACATGAATCCTTGAAGGGCACCAAAGCCATATCCTCAATTAAATTAAAAAATCTCCCATCTTTTCTGATCACATCAACTGAAGCTCCCATCAATCTGTCTTCCTTTTTGCATCTTTGTTTTGAATCAAATCACCCTTTCTTACTAGCATATCAGCTTAACTTTGCTGTTAATTTCAAAACCACTTTAAGTCACTCTCTCTCTCTCATCTTCTTGTGCTACTTCTACCCTCCCATAAATGCATTCATTTCTCATCCTATCTTTCATACCCTTTTGCCACTCAACTTCAACCTTTTTTTTTTCTTCTGATAGGCAAATGGAGATTGTATTAATTTTAAAAAGTATACATGATGTATGCAAAGCAACCAAAAAACCAAATACACAAAATCAAGCAACCGCACCCTATGAAGAGTCTAACCAGTCCACAAAATCTAACAGTGACATGGATCCATCACCAATATACAATCTAACCCAATCCCAAAAAAGAACTTTTAATTGTTTGGTTCAAACTTTCACAATTCTCATAAGCTCTCCTATTTCTCTACCTACATATAAATCAAAAAAGGCATAAAGGAACAACTTTCCAAGTCTTTTTTTTTTTTTTTTTGCCAACAAATGAGTCGTCCCAACTCAAGAGCACCCTTAGCATCCTTTCAACTGTACCCATCTTTTGAACATAATATTTCTGGATTGCCAACATTCTTACTCATATTGCACGTCAATTATTATAGATGTCCTGTACAATTTTCTTTTAACCTGAGAGATGCCCAACGATCATTGCTAATCATTGGGAACAGGTGTTGCCTTTGTGAGCATGATTCTGATAGGTATCTAATGGAGAATTATTATTGAATTTCAAGAATTTCCAGAAACAAGAGTCCAATCTGCACCTCAAATCCCTACCAGATCTACAACAATTTCCCCCCTGTAATTCCCCTTCCTTTTCTATTTAAACCTTCCCCTCAGCCCGTATCCAACTGTGCCCTAACCTCCACTCACGCTGTTACAACTAACTGCCAGGTGGCAGTATATTCCTCTTCCCTTTTCTATTATACACATATCGTATAGGAGGCCTATCATTACCCCCCTCAAAGAGAGACACCTTGTCCTCAAGGTGGAAGTCAGGAAAGTGTTCTTTAATTGTGTCAACTGATTCCCATGAAGCTTCAAACTGAGGAAGTCCTTTCCACTGAATAAGTACTTCAATACCAAGCTGATTGTTATTGGAAGATTGGCGAATATCTAAGACTTGATCAGGCTCCACAAGCCATTCCAAATCCTCAGCAAGAATAGGGGGAAGTGGCTGACACAATTCAGCTGAACCAAGAGCCCGCTTGAGCTGGGAAACATGAAACACTGGATGAATAGTTGTCGAAGAAGGAAGCTCTAACCTGTACGCCACTGGACCAATTTGCTGCACTACTTTGTAAGGGCCAAAATATTGTGGGGAGAGCTTCTCATTTGGTCGCTTGGCAAGGGAACAAAGACGATACGGACGAAGCTTTATATAGACAAAATCCCCAACTTCAAATTGGACTGCACGTCGATGAGCATCTGCAGATGCCTTCATTTTGGATTAGGCACAGCAGAGATGACCCTTTAATTCCTTTAAAATTAGATCACGCTCTTGCAATAACTGATCCACGGCCAGAACAGAGGTGGAATCTGATCCAAAACGTATCAATGGTGGTGGGTCTCGCCCGTAAACTGCTCGAAACGGTGTTGTATTAGTGGAGGAGTGGAATGTGGTATTATACCAGTATTCTGCCCAAGAAATCCATGTAGACCAACGTCTAGGCTTGCTATATGAAAAACATCGAAGGTATGTCTCCACACAACGGTTGACCACTTCCGTTTGTCCATCCGTTTACGGATGATATGCGGTACTATGGCGGAGAGAAGTACCCTGCAACCGAAATAGCTCTGTCCAAAATCGGCTAAGAAATACTTTGTCACAATCACTAATAATGGAACGAGGAAATCCATGTAATTTGACAACATCCCGAACAAAGATAGCAGCCACCGTTTGAGCTGTGAAAGGATGCTTGAGTAGTGAGAAGTGAGCATATTTGCTCAATCGATCCACAACAACTAAAATGGAGTTATAACCCTCAGACTTAGGAAGCCCCTCAATAAAGTCCATTGTCACATCGTCCCATATTTTGTCTGGAATAGGCAGTGGTTGTAGTAATCCAGCAGGCGACAAAGTTAGGGTCTTATTTTGTTGACATACTAGACATTTCTCCACAAACTCTTTGATATCATTTTTCATGCCAACCCAAAAGAAATCTCTTGTGAGTCGTTTGTAAGTCCGCAAGAACCCGGAATGCCCTCCAACCACGCTAGCATGGCCCTCTTGAAGAAGTGCTGGAACAAGGGGTGAGGCCTTGGGAAGGACTAGGCGCCCCTTGTAAAGGAGAATGCCATGGTCCAAGGAATACCTAGGATAAGCATCCTGATCATCTAGCAGCCTCTGTTTAATCTTAGCAAGGTGCGGGTCAGCTTCAACTTGTGAACTGATCGATGAAGTGTCTATGCGACAAGGAACCATGAGGGCAGCTAACTCCATAGAAATGGGGATGCGAGATAAGGCATCAACTGCTTTATTCTCTATTCTTGGCCGAAACTGAATTTCAAAATCATACCCAAACAGCTTTGCGACCCACTTTTGGTACGACTCATTCACTATTCTTTGCTCTAGTAGAAACTTCAAGCTACTTTGATCCGTTCGCACAATAAAGTGGCGACCAAGCAGGTAATGGCGCCACTTCTGAACTACTAAGACAATAGCCATCAACTCTCTTTCATATATGGACTTTTGTCGTTCCCTTGCTGTGAGGACTTGGCTAAAATAAGCTACTGGTCTATGACTTTGCATCAAAACGGCACCCAAACCATACCCCGAGGCATCCGTCTCTACAATGAAGAGTTGGCTGAAGTTGGGCAAAGCTAAAACCGGTATTGTTGTCATAGCTGTTTTCAATTTTTGGAAGGCTATCTCAGCCTCTAGGTTCCAATTAAAAGCATCTTTTTTGAGTTGCTGAGTGAGAGGCCAAGAAATAGCTCCATATCCCTCTACAAATCGTCGGTAGTATCCAGTCAATCCGAGAAATCCTCGTAGTTCTTTAAGGGATTTGGGTGTGGGCCACTCTACCATGGCTGAAATCTTGTTGGGATCAGCAGCAACCCCCTTGGCAAAAACCAAATGGCCCAGGTATTCCAATTGTGGTTTAGCAAAGAGACATTTCTTTCCATTGACGTGTAGTTGGTGGTTCGCCAGAATGGACAGCACACTTTGCAAATGGTCACAATGCTCCTTCAAGTCTTTGCTGTAGACCAATATGTCATCAAAAAATATGAGCACAAATTTCCGAAGGTGTGGCCAAAATATACGGTTCATTAACGATTGGAAAGTCGCTGGTGCATTGGTTAGCCCAAAAGGCATCACCAAAAACTCGTAGTGACCTTCATGGGTGCGAAATGCCGTTTTGGGGATGTCTTGTTGCCGGACTCGAATCTGGTGGTAACCTGATTTGAGATCTAGTTTGGAAAAAATGGTCGCGCCATGAAGTTCGTCAAGTAGCTCATCAATCACCGGAATGGGGAACCAATCCGGGACTGTAACTTTGTTGAGGGCGCGGTAATCTATACAAAACCTCCATCCTCCATCTTTTTTTTTCACCAACAACACTGGACTAGAAAATGGGCTTAAGCTAGGCCGAATAATTCCTGCCTCCAGCATCTCTTGCACCAATCTCTCTATTTCATTCTTTAGAATATGTGGATACCGGTAGGGTCGGACATTAACCGGAGATGCTCCCGGAATTAATTGAATGGCATGATCAATATCACGACTTGGTGGTAACCCTGTTATTTGCTCAAAAATTTGCTGATGTTGAGCTAATACTTCTTTAACTGTTTTCGGGACCTCTTGTACTCCTTCACTCAAATCAGAAGTGGTGGAAGTCTGATAGAGTTCCACCCATACCCCTTGGCTATGGTGTTGCAGTGCTCTAGCCATTGCTTTAAGAGATACCTCAGTCCGACTAAGGCTTGGGTCTCCCTTTAACACTAACACTGCCTTCCCCATTTTGATCTTCATTGTTAGCATCTTCCAGTTTACCTTCACGTCTCCTAAGGTCCCCAACCAAGGAATTCCTAGAATCACATCAGTGTTGCCTAATTCAAGTGGAAGAAAATCTTCCACTACGGTGAGCCCCTGCATTGAAATACAAACTCCTCTACAAATGTCCTTACCTTTCACGGATATCCCGGTTCCCATCATCACCCCGTAACTCGTAGTTGTAGTTAATGGAAGTGCTAATTGTTGAACCAATTCAAGGGATAAAAAATTGTGGGTAGCCCCACTGTCTACAAGGATGATTACCTCTTTCGACCCGATCGTCCCTTTGATCTTCATAGTTCCCGGCGTAGTTAAACCGACCACGGAATTTAGAGATAATTCCACAGCGTCTTTCAGCTCGATAAGTGCAGGTTCTTCGGTTACTCTATCGTCAAACTGGTTATCGTCTTCCTCCTCATCTTCGTGCACCAACAACACCCGTAATTCTTTCTTACAGCGATGACCAGGGGAGAACTTTTCTTCACACTTAAAACAGAGCCCCTTCTCTCTACGGGCTTGAAGCTCTGATTCCGTCAGTCTCTTTATCGGAATCTCATGTCGCTGGCTCATCGTCTTCTCGCCGACAGCCACTGCCCTAGTCTGAAAATTTTCCCCAATCTTCCACTCACCTCGATTTGCAGATGACAACATTTTGGTGCTCTTTGGGCCATTTGGGCCATTTGGCTCACGGGCTGCTCTCATGGCTAAATTCCTATCTTCAACTCTTTGGGCCATTTCCATCAAGTGGCCCAACCCATATGGTTGCAGTAGACGTAGCTCAGCCCGAATCTCAGGAAGCAGCCCATTCATAAATGTGCTCTCCATTACCTCCTCTGAAATCCCTTTCAATGGAGTCGCCAGAATCTCAAATTCCCGCCGGTATGCTGCCACTGTCCCTTGTTGTCGCACCGCCAAAAACTGCTCACAAAGGCTCCCTTCTTGAGTCGGACGAAAGCGAAGCAACAATCGCCTCTTCAAATTTTTCCAACTCCCAAACACCTCCCTCGAATCAGTCCACCGGTACCAAGAGAGTGCGTCCCCATCTAAACTCATCGCGGCGGCGACTAATTTCTCTTCTTCCGTGAGTCCGTACGTTACGAAGTATCGATCGGCCCGGAAGATCCAGCCGTCCGGGTTCTCTCCCGTAAATACAGGCATCTCCACCCGTCGGCTGCCGCGCCATTCTCCATTTCCGCCTCGCCTCGTCTCATCCGACGCCATTCCCCCCCCACTGGGTTCCCCAACTCCAGGGATCCATCCTGCCCGATCTTCTCGTTGAGCAGCAGTCGTCGTGTTCCGCCCTAATGACAACGCCGCCACTGCCTTCTGTGTCTCTTCCAACGACTGCAGCACTCGCATTACGTTCTGAGCAAGGTCCATCACCGTCTTTTCCATTCCTGGTAAGCGCTGCATCTCCTCTCTGATTTCTCCAACTTCCTTCTCCAGACAATCCACGCGACCTTCATTCCTTTTCTGAGCCATCTGGATCGATGCTCTGATACCAAATTGATAGGTATCTAATGGAGAATTATTATTGAATTTCAAGAATTTCCAGAAACAAGAGTCCAATCTGGACCTCAAATCCCTACCAGATCTACAACAATTTCCCCCCTGTAATTCCCCTTCCTTTTCTATTTAAACCTTCCCCTCAGCCCGTATCCAACTGTGCCCTAACCTCCACTCACGCTGTTACAACTAACTGCCAGGTGGCAGTATATTCCTCTTCCCTTTTCTATTATACACATATCGTATAGGAGGCCTATCAGATTCTTAATCCTTTTTTTTTTTTGATAGGCAAAGGCACAGAAGAGCATGATTCGTAATCTGCAAATCATGTCCTCTACATCATGATTGGCTCTTTCAGCTGTGGGCTTGTTTTCCCTTTAGAGGAATTTCTTGGATTATACCAAGTTCAGTTAGAGAGGTATTGAAAGGAACTTGTTTCTGCACTCAATGAAAGAAGGTTCTTGATGCTGATTCTGTTATGTTTGGTCTGGACTGTTTGGGAAAAGCACAATAACAGGATTTTTTATGGATGGAACATACCAGTCTGGCTGTAAACAGTGGTTTTTTTAAGGAACTAGTTTGAGTAGTCTAATGGTGGCATACTCTCTTCCTCTTCTTCCTTGGCTGGATTTTGTTGATAGATTATGCATGGGTTAGTTGTTGTAAGGGCTGGTTTTAGTTGATTTTCCTTTCTCTAGGCATGGTTCATATACTTCGTGTACACGCTTGCCCCTTTTTTTGTTCAGTGCCTCTATTAAATATTAATACAATTCTATTTTGACTACCAAAAAAAAAAGGAAAATAAATCCCTATTGTGACTCAACCCAGATAACGAAAAGTTGATGGAAACAGTCATGGGTATTTCCTTCATGAAAAGGACATTGGACTCGTCAAACGGATCTTCATAGTTTGGGTTGTGTCTTCTTTAACAAAATGGAAACACTCCTATCTTCATAATGTAAGGCTATACCACATCCTAAAAGCAGCTGGTTTACTGGTTTCAACATAGAATTCATGATAACTTGCCCACATTGAACCATCATCTCCACTGCAGTAACTTTCACAGATAAATAATGGATTTTCACGTAGTTTAGGCTTCATAAAATCAGGAATGTGTAATCAGATTGTAATGTACTCTTGACCCTTAACTGTCCACTCACTAAGGAGCTAACACCTACCATTAATTGCCTATCAAATAAATAAAATAAAGTAATTAAAATAAACCACTGCAGTCAAAAGTAGAACTGACCGGGTGATAGTAAAGATAACTTAAAGACCATTATCGTTTGGGGCATTGTACCTGAAAATTTATTTGATCAGACCCAATAAATTAGAATACAAGATCCCAGTATAATAATGGTGAAAGTGGCCTGGCAATGGAAAATTCATGCAAAACCTTGCTTTCAGAAAAAAAAAATATTCTATAAGTCTTCAATGGCTGATAAAATTCCTAGCAATCACAATAATAAACTCATGCATCAATTCCTCACTAAACAACTTATTATACAAGGACATAAATGAACTTCGGAGACTTTCAGGGTTGCTCAACAGTTATCAGCCAATTTGTTGGCAATAAAACAAAAACACTAACCGAGACCAGTTCCAGCATCTTTGCGTGGTGCATCAGCTTTAACTCGGGGTGGCCTTAATATACGATCAATGAGCCCATATTCAAGAGCCTCCTGGGCATTGAAGCGTTTCATCCGCCTTAAATCCTTGTTAATCTGCACATAGAATATATTTTCATGTCGATCATACTCTTTTCATAAGTAATGGCTATCTTGAGTAATTGATCATTAAACCAATGTTGTGCAAAAGTAACATCATTTGAAAGGCAAGCTACACCTTATCGATGGGCTGGCCCGTCTTATTGGCCAACTCTGAAAAAAGGTAATCTCTGATTCTAAGAAGCTCATTTGCTTCATTACGAATGTCATCAGCCTGTAAAATAAAAATTAGTATGTTCATCATAATGAACAAGGAAAAGAAAAAACAGTAATCTTGAAAAGTACCAGAAACAGAGCTTTTTAATAACAATAATCGTTTGGTGCACAATCATACCTGACCACGAGCAGCTCCAGCTGGTGATTGTAGTGCAATCCTTGAAAGAGGCATTGCCAAGCGATTACCCTTAATCAAGCAAAAAAAAATATTGGATAAGAAAAAATCAGGGAGAACTTCAGAATTCAGCCATTTTTAATTAAAAAATCAATGTATACAGATACCAGCAAGCTATGTATAATATAGAACATAAGACCTGTCCATCAATGCAGTACCGTTACTGCTATCCAGAAAAAGACCAATCCTTTTGGATGCTAAAATAATATACTATCAGACCCTAAGGATCTTTACAGAATAGATAGTAACTGGCAATGTGATGTCCATAACAGAGAGAATTAGTTGAATCTCTGATGGTCGCTACAATCCCTTCGCTGCATGCTGCATGAATTCTGGTATTCTAGCAATATTTAACTCACAGCATAATGGATAGATTCTGAAGAAGGATATTACCTTTTCTCCAGCTGCAAGAAGAAAGGCAGCTAGGTTATATGCAAAACCCAAACAATTGGTGCCAACAGGACTTTTCAAGCTTTGCATGGTATCATATATAGCCAAGGTTGGAGTAAGCTGCAAAACGAGCAAGTTTCTAGCAGAAAAATACCAAAACAATAACAAGACTTTTACAAGGTAGAAAAATTTGATCATAAAAAGCATGATAGATGATAAAGAACTCACATCTCCACCAGGACTGTTAATATAAAAAAACATCCTTTTGGAAGATTCAATGCTGTCAAGGTACAACATCGTGGCTAATAGTTGGTTGCTAAATTCTTCATCTATATGTTGTCCAATGTAGATAACTCGTTCCCGGTACTGCAGCCCAATACATCCAAAGTTATAGAAATATAACAGTATAAGTAGGTCAGATAGGCAACCATTAGGAAACTTGACTCCCACAAGCAGATAAAAATCTAGGGCAGATACAGGGGGATAAACCGTTCAAAGAGGCTTACAAAAGAGACTCCAAGCAAATATATAGTGAGAGTATGCATGAGTTATTAAAGCACAACGATTTAACCAGCAGCATTCTTTTGTATATTTAGGCAGCTGCAGGTCCACAGGGGTAAATAAACGAAACATATGGTCAGAAATATCTAATCAATTCAGCGACCAGGAGAATCTTTGATAAAAGAGAGAAAGACCAACCTCTGATGTGCACCATGTGTATGTAAATAAACAGTGTATGTAGTGTTTCATGCTGATAGCTTGATAAAATTAGTAGCCTATTCGTTTATTATAAAAATTTTCCCAACTTACCAGGGCATTCCACAAATCAACCCATTGCCAAGTTCCCTCACCAGGAGTTCTATAGGGCACTCTTGGGGTCCCTATAGGCATCATTCGAACACGCGCTCGTGTCGATTTACTGTCACTAGTCCTGCAAACAGAGAGAAAATGTTACATTGAAAGTGGTGATGTAAAAAATGTGGTCTGTAGCCAATGAGACTAAGCAAGAATTTTTTAGTCATTAAGATATTAATGCAGACCAGCAAGCACACCCAATGGAAGACCCTTCATCAACCAAAAACTAGGTTTGAAGGTTCCAAATATTGCAGTTCAAATACAAGTTATGGAAACTGTCTCAATGAAATACAAAGTACAGTGCTTCCTTACAAAAACTTACAAGTGGTTTTTCCAGACTTCCAACCAATACTAGCAAAACATCTATATCATAACACCAAGTAACCATAAAACACAACTATGCAAGACAAGTTATGACAAGAAGAAGAAAGACAACTAACATATAAAAGGACAGTACAAAAATAGCCAATTTTGAGATGGCAAGACAACCATATTTTGAACAAATTAATCTTTCTTCGAAATTGCACCATATATATAAATTCAATCTTTTGGTTCTAGCCTACATTAGCACCCATGTCTCTGTAGGATCTCTTGAAAATAATCAATCAAGTGTTCTTCTAAAATAATCCTTAGATATTAAGCAAAACAATTTCCCAGGTTAAATTTTTATTACTACAAACCATACTTGCAATTCAATTTTTCTAAGAACTATAAATTCCCCTTGTGTCTTTCAATGCAACCTCGTTTCTGTTTAAAATCTTTTGCACAAATACACGAGATAAACCCAATACCCATTACCTAAGTTCAAAACTATAGAATGTAGAAATAAAACCAGCAAGGGATTACCTGGATTGGACGCTCTTATGAACTTTTTTGAAGAATTCAACTGTCAAGTTCGGCTTTCCAGTACCAAACGTACCTTTCCCAATAATGAAGTAAATACATAACAAAATGTTAAAACGAGAAAAAAAAATCCAAAGAAATACCAGACGGAAAAGAAGAGAAGAAATCAAGAAACAATTCATGAATGAGAAAGGGAAAGAAGCAAACTTGCAGATTGAAGCTTCAATCCTGAAAAGAGCTTGGTCGCGCAACTGCCAAAGAAAAAAGAGAAGGGAAGCAAATTAAATATCAATTTCAAATTTTTATGAAACAGAAAGAGAGTGTGAGTGAAAACCTAAGAGGCGGCTGAGAGACTCTGGTTCGGGAGTGTAGAGATGAAGAAGAAGAGGGCGTGGAGTGAAGATGCACTGCCATTTTGGTCGAGAGAGAAGGAAACCCAAAGCGAAATTAGGAGAGAGGAAGAGGTGGATGGATAGAGGGAACCCATATTTTATAAGTGTACTGGGAACCGGATCTACTATGACCCGACGACCCGACGACTACCGACCCACCTTATTTAGTCTTCCCAAGGATCTGATTCATGCCCTTTTTTCTTTTTCCATTGTTAATGGGATATTAATGAAATAATATTTTTAAATATTATATTCAATTAGATATCTTAAATCATATTTATATTTGATTTATAAAAAAATAAAACATAAATATAAAAAATGTTATACTTTAATATTTAATATTTATTTAAAATATAAATTATATTATATCCCGATACTTTATTAAATATTTCACATATTTAGTAGTATTTTAAAATAATTTTATAATTTCTAATTTAATAAGTAAATTTTTATTAATAACATTTATAATTAAAATATTTAAATTTTATAAATAAAAATATTATATTAAATTAAGAAAATTTGTATATATTACATAACATACATATAAGTATTATTTTATAGCATCTTTTATACATATTATTTTTAGTCTTTCTTTTACCTATAAATTCATCCTTTTTAAATCAAATTATTTGTTTTAAAAAATAAATAATATAAAAGATTTTAGAAAATTGCAGAAAATTAACAAGAACTATGATGTATAAAATTTATATACAATATAAAGAGATAATAATAATAAATAAAAAAAAAAAGATAATATCACTTATTTTATTTCGTATATTATCATATCTTTTAAAAGTGTTTGATAAAACTTAATACTTATTATTTAGTAACTTAAATTAATTTTAAATTAAATTATATTTAAATTATTGATTTAAAATTTATTACTTAATTTTTATTTTAAATATTAAAATTATTTAATAAAATTAACTTAAAATTTATTCTAAATCTTCAAATTTTCATTACAAATTTTAGACCGCATTACTTTATGAAACTTGGAGTCCCAAAAACAATCCTTAAAAAGCGAAATTGAAATCCTGGCTTTTGAAGTTTGTTTATGCGATTTTCCTTTTATAAATATGAGAAGAGACCTAAGATTATTTAGGGAACATAGAATGATAGAGAGACTGCAATTTAGATCTCGTATAGATGGGAGAGGAGTCATCACTAAATGAGAGGTAAGTATGGGGCTTATGTTGGCAGCCCTCAGTTCTTAGGAGGTAATGAAAAACAGACTCCGCTCCTGTATTGACATCAAAGAAGGGCCGACATCTCAATCAAGCAGGCTTCTCATAAGAATTCTGTTCTCTAAACTCGGAAATGGCACTTCGTATCATTTCAGCCACATGAGGTTGCACAAACAGATGAGTGCTATCCAGGACGTGTATTATAAATTTCTGTGATGCCGGCATTGAAGCATTCATGTTGATGATGAATTGTGCCATGGGTATGTCACTGCAATGGAGATATGAGCAAATTATTCAAGCAAGAAAGTGGGGTTGGGGAAGAACACACAAAGACATTCCACAGGCATAATAAAAAGGGAAATCCATGTACTTAACATAATATGCATATGTTTTTGGATTAACAAACAATGAATTCCTACCACAACAAGACCAAAAGAAAATAATAATAATATCAACAAGGAAATCACAAAGCAACTGACAGATGACTAGCTATTTGTATATTTCTATCATTTCAGTTAGGTTAATGCTCTTGGGGTTATCTAGGATGTTGTTCAAGAACTAACCCATTTTTTTTAATATGGAGACATTATTTTGATGACTTCAACCTCCACCTAAACCAACAGATGTAATATTAAAACAAAAAAGAGAAGAAAAAAAATCCAATAGCAACTCCCCAAACTTCAAACATTTTTTAATGATACCAATAACTGTAATTGTCATATAGATCAGTGAAGTGTTATTGAGTTTTGATAGATGTCAAATTCCTGAAAATGAAGATTCAAATTGAAAAAAGAACATAACCATGATTCACTGAAATCAAACACACACTATATGACTTCTGCACAAATATGGCAATGCTCAAGTTATTCAACAGAAAGAAAAAAAGTAATTTTTTTACCATGAAATGAACAATCCTTTAGTGGCATTGACCATAATTTATCAGCAACCCTAAATGTTTGAACTGCAAGAAAAGCAAATACCAAAGGGTAAGAAGCACAATAATGTAAGCAGCATCTATAAATCATTACTATCCAGAGTCAGCCAAAACCAAGTCAAAGAAATTCAGTTTTATATGCAACTGCAAAATGCTTAAAACACAAGGATCTTGGGTTATATGGCACTCAAAAGATTTAACTTCAGGCTCATTGTATGCAAAAACATAGCAAGGATGTTTTCAATGGCTAAATGGAAAAATGTAATCCATTTGCAGTAGAACAATCAGAATGTGCCTTCTTGATATCTCCTTTCAAACAAAAACACAAGTGTCCATGCCTGTAACTTCAACCGAATAAAGTTCTCCCACTCTCCTCTTTATCTCACCACAACCAGAAAATAAAACTTGCTTCTTTCAGGGAAACTTCAAACAATAGTTTCATCATGCCCTGGTATGGAAAATCATGGGAACAAGTCTTACTGAGGCTGTTTCACCCCATAGGATTGGTGGTGTGGGTGCCTATGTAGTTGTTCCTAAACCCTCAATCACAAATTAAGGATGTATTGGAACAGTATGGTAACAAATAATTAGATGAGGTTTATACCCTGCATACAGTGCTTAAGGGCTAAGCAGGAAAGCATGTGCCCAGAAGAAAAAAGATTGTTTAAGAGCATAGGCATTGAGCATTGCCCAGAAGCAACAAAAGAGCTAGACAGAAATATCATATAAGACAGCTCAAGTATTGAAAGAGCGTAAGTGTTGCCCTATACAAATCTAGAATCAAGTGCATTTAGACATTCACGTATGCATATAGAAAATACAAGATAGCACCTAATTAGTCTATATCTATACCATATATAAAATTGCAGCAGAGTTCGTAGATTTTTTTCTTCCCAAAGTAGGCCTATTATATCACTTATTTCCCCTCATATTTCACATATTTATTATAACAAATTCACCTCAAAGATCAAAATAAATTCACCTTCTTATTATTTCTTGATTATGACTTATGAAATTAAATTCATTTTACTTAATTTGCACTTTAAAGTTCTTCATTTTCTACTTTTAAGATAAGAGTTTTTACTTTTACTCTTCCTATTCTTCCAAAGGCTTCCATTTTGGCAGCATGACAGGTACAATTCATGTTTCCATGGTAAAATTAGTGAACATTTATTTAAGCTAAATCTTTTTTATATGAATTGTTAGACCCAAGTCTACCCCATTAAATGGTTAAAATGAAAGGATAAAGCATACAAAGCATGGAAATTCTATTGTAGATAAGTTGGTTCAACTAAAAAAAAATATATATAACACCATCTATAAGTGATAAGCATAGTTGTTAAAAACTTATGATACACGATATGATACAATACTTTTTTTTAATAGAAATTGATACATATCGCAATTTGTATCTTATTTTAAAGCATATCTTATGATACATATATGATACACAATACAATACATGATATTACAATACAATGATACATACCTCTTCAACTATTTTCTATCATTTTTAAGAAAAAACAAAAGAAAAAATTGTTAAAAAAATTATTATATTAATTAAAATGTGCTAAAAAATTTTAAATTGATCATAAAAAGGAGAAATAGGTAAAATAATTTTATATGAAAAGTTGCATTTTTGTTGTCAAATGCTATATTGGAAGTTAAATAAGTTTATTTTTACAATGAATATTGAAAAATTTTCATTTGAATGGTTTGAATGTTGATGATGAAAATGATAGTGATTAGTAAATAAAATTTTTTACTTAATATATCTATTAGCTTTTTTTATCTCTTTTTTGGTGGAAAAGGAATGATGACGAATTTGAAAAACTGAAACTTTGAAGATGAAACATAAAGGCATATATATATATATATCTATATATATATATATATATATATATATATATATATCAATCAACAACACAATAGTGCATATGCCTAGTTAGAAATTGGAACTAAAAATTGAAGAACTTTATTTTTATGGACTATGTGATAAATCTATATATTAAAGTCATATTTTGTTAATTTGAACTTGTCAAAGCTCTAACGTTCAATGTTTTCATATGACAAGATATAGTCTAACTTTTTTTATCCCACCGTCTTCCATAAAATTTGTTATATATTACTCTATACTTTGTACTTTCAATAGATAGACACGTATACATATTTTTTCTATTTATTTTTCACTATATGGAAAAACATACAATACACAATACGATACATGACACAGAAAAATAAGAAAAAAGATATATAATATGTTTTATGAGTTAACAACTATGGTGTCCCCTCCAAGTTTATTCATTGATGGCATTAAATATTCTCTTCAAACTTCAGCTAGCTCCCAATGAAACAACATAATCTAACAGAAATTTCAAAGTTCATATGCTTTGCTGAACTACCCATTATCTTAAAAATGAGAATGTCTTCAAACTTCAAAAGTAAGTTTAAATATGCAACCATTCAACAGAAAGGCAAAATGAATTAATTACCCAAATAAACATTTTGCGAAATTTGATACTCACATCACTTAACACAGGTAGAGGAACTGGCTTAGATGTTTCAAAGAAGTCTTTTATTGCGTCACGGCTGCCAAAAAGAAGAGGCCTGCAATTTTCAGAATAGAACAGGTAAGATGCAATTTTCACCATAACAAACGGATAATATAAACTCATATAAGATTAATTGTAGAAGCTGCCTAAGAATATTCTCTTTTTCTAATAAGCTAAATGCATAAGAAATCGTGAAGAAAGATTGCCTTTGCAAGATCGTCCGTTTTACAAATAATGGATGTCCAACTCAGTGGCCTTCTTTGATTATTGTGATTTAAGAACCAGAACCTACTTTCAAATTGGGTCAATTATATGCCATTGACGCCTTCTGAAAATTCCTCTCTTTCTCTAACTCCTTTCCAGAATTAGTTAATTTGTTCTAATATTTCCTCGCCAACTGAGAAATTCTCCATGATTATCCTATAATTAAAAAAGGCTTTAATATCATGAAGAAAATGGTGCCCCAGTAATAATTTGGCATTTTCCGTATGGTCCAAAATGCAATCCTAGAATACAAAATTTTCAACAATACCATTGACAGGATAAAAGCATTCAAACTGGTTTCCAAGATAATAGAGCAATAAAACAATTAAAAGGATGTTCTTGAGATCACATTGTTTTCTGATTTATAGAACAGAAAATTTTATGTTCTATTTTGTGGTTGATAATAGTGTTTCTTTTCCAGGTGAATGGAAAACTGTTTTCAAAAACAGTTTCCAAACATGCCCAAAACTTCCCGCAATAGGATTCCCAATTTATAAAGCATCGAGAGTGAAATCAGACCCTCTGGTTTACCAAGAAAAACCAGATTTCCATCACATCATCTCCCTCGCTTTGTTGGCTGAAAAAAAATCCAAAAAAAAAAAAAACCTGTGATCAACTAAGCCACATATGAGATTTAGGTGAAGTACAATCTTTCAGTACTCTCGAGCCCTGGATGGCGAAAAATTTACAATTCAAAATATTCCCTCATCTTCTCATCATTTCCTCAGCATCTAAATGGTTGTATCTAACATAGAAGTCGATTGATTGAATTGGGAATAGAGATTGGAACAGTACCTTGCACTCAGAGATGGATGGAAAGGCAGCGTTTGGAGAAGAAATGATTGAATGATTTTGGCCTGAACAGAGATCGGGCTTCTCCTACAGTCCAACTGCAAGCAAACCCTAAAGGCGTGCGCAACCTGAGTTCAGTCAGGTGAGGCGATAGTTTCCTGAGCCTCGGCTGCCCAATGTTTGAACCGTGAGGCTTTTACGGGGCCTGATTTCTAATATACAACTGGTTTAAATTGATTTTGGGGTTCACAAATTTCAAAAATAATTTAGCATTTTTGTTTCCCTCTTTCTGTAGCTTATATTGATTAATACATTCATTTTTATAATTAGTTAATTTAGTATATCTCAAGATGATTTAGACGATATTATATTAAATTTATACTATTTTATATATAGGATAAATATTTATAGGAATTTGCTGTAAATGTATTTTTTTTTTTTTAAATATCGATTTGTTTTCAAAATATTTATGGAAACAGTACATACCATATCGGGGATTTACACATTATTATTATTATTATCATTATTATTATTATTATTTAGATGTGAATTTAAAAAATAGGGACAATTGTGTTTTGGACCTAGTTGGACCCAGAAATTAAGTTTTGGTCCATATAAGTTTACTATTTAAGTTTAAGACCTTGAAAAAGTGTGAAAATTGAGAAGAATAATATGAATTTTTTATCTTTCTAAAAATGATCTTTATTGACTATAAAAAAAATATTAATTTAAAATTTATTCATTTTGCAAACCTTAACATAATTTAGTGATTTGGTTAAAAATACACCATTTTCCAAAAAAATAAAAATAAATTATTATTATTTAAAAATCAAACATCTTAAAAAATATATATTTTTAAAATTGTGTATATAAAAAAATAACTGAAAATATGTCAATTTTATTTTTTTTAAATGATATATTTTTATAATATATTGTTAAAAAATTAGTTTTCTATAAATAATAAATTTTTAGAATAATTATTAAAAAAAATTAAAATCAAAAAGTTTCTTAAGCATTATGGTATAAAATAGTTTTGAATGGTATATTGGTCTTTTTATATTTTATATCATCCCCATCAATTATACAATTTTTATTAGTTAAATTTTAATTTTTGGACCTAACCGGGTCCAAAAGACAATTTTCCCTAAAATATATATATATATATATATATTACTTTTCTAGCAAACTCTATTTTTAGATCCATCTTTTCATATGTAAAATATTTTTATAATATTACATTTATATTCAAAAGACTTGGTCACTTTTTTATTGTTGTTATTAATTAATTTTAAAATAATTATATAATAATAATTATCTCACACTCTAAAATTTTATTTTTAAATACCTGTCTTGTTTGGTAAGTGTGTTCAAAAACAATTTTGAGAAATATTTTTTTAGAATAGTTTTAAAAAATGTTATTTGATGTTTTATAAAAGAAAAATTTGTTTGAAAATTTAAAATATTTTAAACCTATTTTAAATATTTTAAAATAATTTTTTTATGTTTTATTTTTAATCATTTTACATATTTGTATAATTATTATTTTTAAATAATTTTTAAAGATCAAGTAAAAACAATTTTATATTTTTTGAAAACACTTTATTTTGAAAACATTTTTTTTTAAATGTCAAAAAACGGTTGAAAAATAAAAGTTATCAAAGAGGTCGTACACTTCTTGTTTTATAAAGATTTTTAAAAGCTAATTAAAACTTTGAGTTATTAAAAAAATTACTATTACAATTTTTTATTTTTTTTTAAAGTAACTTTTAAGAATAGAAAATAAGTTTATACTTTATAAAAATGTTTCTACTTTTAATAAGAAAAAATAAAAAAGAAAAAGGAAGTGTATCCAAGCAAAACCATTTTTCCTAATGTTTCTTTGTACACTTCATACTTCCTCCTTTTAAAAATAAAGACTCCTATACGAGAAATAAAAACTCCAAAAAGATATTTATTTTTTTCCTTAATTCTAAATAAAACATTAATGCTTAATAGTATTAAATATTAGATTGTTTATTTTTATAATATTTTATTTATATTAAGTATTAAAAAAAAATCAATATGTTATTTTTTCCATTGAAAAAAAAATTAAATATTTCAACTTTTTCTATTCAGTAAAAAAATTATAATAAGTCACCCTCAATTCTAAAAATAAATTGCTTTTAGCAAAAAACCAAAAAACCAAACATCCTCTTAGTCTACATTCTTAAACCCAAATTTTAGAATATTTTAGAAAAGTTCAACCTTGAAATAAAGATCCTATGTCAATTTTCCTTTGTGGAAATAAATATGCAAACTCCTAAGTTATATTATTATTATTATTAAATAATGTACCATTATATTAGGTTGACCTTCAATCTCAAAATGACAACCATCTCTTAAAATCATACATTTCATGACAATTATTAATAACATTATAAAAAACTCATTAAAATCCTTACTCACCCCTCCTCCTAATAGACTTTTATTCTATGCCCCATTTGGATTCACCAAAGTTTAACTCGAATAGATTTAGCCAAAAGTTAGCCCATGATTGAAAGAAAATATAAATGACTTAATTTTCCTTTTAACAAATCAAAAAAATATCCTGCAAGCATACAACAATTTAGAGACATGCTATCATAAAAAGACGAGGAAACCTACTTCCAAACCCTGAAACTTCTCCCAAAGCTATATCAGTTACAACAAACTTGGTGTAGAAACATGGCAGCAATTGAATGCAATCATCTGATAGAAGGCAGCCATAATGGTATACTAAGTAATCACATTGATTATATCCCGTAAAACAACCATCCTTGCCCAGCTAATCATCATCATGATCCTCCAATGCGCTCAAAATCATCCTACAATACACACAAAAAAGGTCAAACAATCTCATTCCAGTGGCCTCAGAAATGAAAGCAGTTAGTACATGTAGGCAGCAGCTTTTCATTGATCAGAGTACCAGAATATGGAAAGGAAGAGGAGAAAAATTAGATAGCCAAGTTTGAAGAGCCGTTGCTTCTTTTCCCAATTGAGCAAGTTGAATATCTCAGTTACATCTATCAGGTGCTGTCTTCGTTGGTACCTAATTGAAGAAAAAGGAATCAGAATTAGATTGACACCATCAAATGTATTAGAAAATTGGTATATAAACCAAGTCACTAAATTGTGATCACTGCAGTTAGTTCGGAAATAATTCATGCATCACCAGGAGGGTTTTTAACTTGAGTAAAATTACCCTAGAGCTAATACTCGATTTCCGATTGATGCAAATCAAAGAGAGGTAGCAGTAGCATACACACATTATGTGTTGCATAATTAAGTAAACTTCTAATCCTATGTTGGATTGCTTTCGTTCCAAATCATCTGAGGAGGTCTATGACGATTTCAGACCTAATGATAGGTTTCAGAGACTTGAGCAAAAAATTAGAGACAAGCAAAAATTAAGTTCCAACTTGTGTAATTTTTCATATATTTTAACAAAGGATAATCTCAACTCCTAATCTCTTAGAGGGACGTCACTCGGGAAGCCCTTCAAAATGCCATTAGACCAGCAGCTCAGTACCCCAACCTCAGCACCAAGAGCTCCCTATTCTTGATAACACATGAGGCATGCACCTCAAACATAAGGTAAACCTCAAGTTTTGAGGAGCGTGCCTCATGAGTCTCAAGAAAGTGCTACAAAAGCTTTTATTGTACCATAAGTTATAAGGCTGAGCCTTCATGCATATTTTTCTCGAGGCCCCAACAAAGCATCAAGGCTATGAGACATCAGGTGCCATTTAAAACTTACATGTCCTTTACTATGAGTTTCAGTTGTTCTCAAACAACTCATTAATGATTTTAGATTAGCTCAAATATACACACCCTGAAATGCACAAGGATGAATCTACTTTCAAATCTGTTGAGCATACTAAGTTAAAATGGTCAATGAATGCTCAAATGTAAACTTCACATGTGCATGTGCATGCGTGTATGCATATATTCTTTGACTGATAATCAAACCTTATTCTTGACTGATAATCAAACCCTTTGGCTATTTTAGTTCCTAGAAAATTTGAGGGAAATGCGAGGGAAAGAAAATAAAGAGAAAAGGTAGAAGGAAAGAAAAAGTGAAGGAAAAAAAAAATGTATGTTTTAAATCAATAAATTATTTTTATATGGTGTTACTAACTCATTTCATTTATTTTAATTCTAATATCTAAAGATTAAATCATTTGAAAATTGATAAGTTTCCAACTAATTTTAATTATATTTGACTTTCTTTTTTTTTTTCAAATTTTCCATCAAAAAATCAAACAAGAGAAAATAAATTTTCATATTATTTTTTTCTTTCCTTGGTAATTTCTTGGAAGCAAACATTGACTTTATGAAATCATACAAAGAATGACCCAAGTTTGATGGATATGCATTCAACAGTCAGACATAATTTGATGCAAAAAGCAACAAGTCCATGGGATATTAATATAATGATTAACATTAAAAAAGAGTGATGTAAATTCATCCCCACTAAAGTAAATGTGTGCTAAAAACTCTGTGTTTGTCTTTTCTATTAGATGAGATCTAGCTACTTTTAGAGAAAGGACTAAGGGAACACTTACAGTCTCACATTGTAGTACAGGTATGGACCACACAAGAGTGACATAAACCAATGGCCTGTTAGGGAATAGAACAAGCATAAGACTCCTTGTGTGATAAACTCCGGCAAAACAACCTTGTTTATCCGGGATGCAGAGTCATAGGGGTTGATATAATCAAACTCCAGATCTGCCAAGCACATGAGCTGCAACAAATTTTACAACTGTCAATCCACTATTTTACGAGTGCTCAAGAAACACTTACAGCAGCTTCAACCCATTCCTCATTTTCAAACAACTGTTCTGGAAATTTCCTTACGAATTCTTTAATTATATATATTCAACTCTCCATGCCAAAATCAAGTTTTAAAAGGTGAGCCGGAGGCAAAAAGGGATTTTCCTCATGTGAGTGTGGCACAGCATGGCATAAGTATTGTAAGTTATAGCATTTACTCAAAAAATAAAGTTGATAGTTATAGATAATATGGATAAATTGGAAAAGGCACAAGACTCATTTCAGTGAACCCATTTAATCCAATACTCAAGCAGGTCACTATAACTCTTTCTGGATCAACAAATGAAAGGGAGAAATTAAATAACAAGAAGAGGAAAAATTGTAATTATAAAACTCATCAAAATTCTATCAACAACATGTAAATCAAGTTTCATCGACCACACAGCATCAACTTTGATTCAAGTGCTAACACCGTCTTTTCCAATAGCAAACAGAGATCAAAATCTACCTTTCCTCACAAATTTCACCTACAAAAAACGCTTAAAATTGGTCTGAAAACACAAAATATTTCATACTAGTAGCACTTGATGAGCCCTAACTTCTTCACAAGTACAGTCTTCATTACTAAGCATCCATTGTTTCCCTTATCATAAATTAATAAGCCAATTTCCTCAAACCCTAATTCATTTACCATCAAATCATCAAAGTAGAACTAAGAAGCTTCTAATTTACTTTCACAACATGAAATCGCAAGAATTGAAAGCCGGCAAAGTTGATGAATTAAAGAGATAACAAATTGCATCCTTTCCTAATAAGAGGGAAAAAAAAATCCAACATTTTTAAGTGGGCAATAAATTAATAAAACTCAATCTCTGTAAACCACATATTCTACTTCAGCTTCTTACATTAACTCCAATAGACCAATTCCCAGTCACTACATCTCCGTGATCCAAAAAATTCATTTCACACAAAATAAAACAAAAATTCTAGCTGTTGGTCTAAATAAAAATCAAAACCCTAGTTAAGTCATGAAATGAACAATGCGATTCAAAATAAAGAAAAAGTTTGTATCCTCCTGTGATTTTTTTTTTTTAATCCCATCATAGCATTCTTTTTCTTCAATCCCGTAAGATACATTTATAAAAAAAAAAAATTACTAAGTTTGAATGTGAATTAAAAGAGAAGAAATTGAAATGAAGTCTAGGGTTTAGAAAACGAAGGACCTGGTAAACAACGAGGACTAGGAGGGCAATGAGGATGAAGAAGGAGAATATCCATGCAAACAGATCCCCCATATGCTCCAGTCCTTGCTCTTTCCTTTGCCTTCGCTTCGGCTTCCCGTTTGATTCGCGAGAAAGATGCTAGGGCCGATGTCAAATTTGATGCGCCGGCAGCGTAATGCGCACCATATGGGTTTCATTAGACTGGGCCAGCCACTCCATATGAAAAGGACGGTGAGATGGGCTAAGCCGAGCCCATTATCTACTGATGCGTTGGGTTATCCAGTGCAGATATGAACACAAAACTTCAAATAAAATTAAGCATATAAAATGTTTATTATTCTAATATTTATAATTAATTGAGTAAAAATCTTTGAACGCTAATAAAAGATTTAAAACTTGAATGATCAAAAGTCAAGACAAAATTTAGTGATGGTGATTCTGACCAAATTGCTTGTTTTGCTTTTTAATTTATTCTCTGAAAATAGTGAAGGGAGAGTTCAAATCAAAATTGAATGACAGCAATAATAAATTGTGATGTAATCTGATAACTTGATTTGCTATGATGAAATCATCAAATTACTTTAATAAAGACAAAATTGATGCTGCAAACTTCCCAAAATTTATTTCTCCAAGAAGATATTAAGGCCTCTCACATTTTAAAAATATTTGCTTCACATGTAAATGGATATAGAACATAATGCATTATTAAATTTTTTTTATCATCGAAATGCCTCTTCAAGCATGAAGTGGGTAACATGCCATGCCTTTGAACATGTTCAAAAAGAAAATGGGGAAGCAAAAATCAGAGTGATGAAGCCAAGTGATTTACAACTGAGATTTTAGTTAACGCTAGAGAAACAAGGCGACAAAAGGGCCATTATTCCATTTGGTCTTTGAATTTGAGGCCCACACTCCCGGAGAGTACAAAATAGGAGAGAGCTGATTGATGGAACCAAAGCATGGCAGGAGATTTCTAAAGCAGAAAATCCATGAACTTGGTGAAGGGAAACAGAGACATAGCTTCTTCGTAGCAAGATGAATCGAGAGACTTGGCAGGCTTTTGGCACAAAAAGAAGTTCCGCGACCCCAAGTTTATCAACTTCTCCCCCGTCTTCAGACCTGCACCTCCCCATTTATATGTCAAAACATGCGTTTCTTTAATAATAGACTCATTTTTCTATTGTATTAAGAGTGTGTGATAATAATTTTAAAAATTATTTAAAATTTTTTTAACACTTCAATAATAAATTTTGTAAGTATTAAAAAAATTAGAAATGATTCTTAAAATTATTATCAAACGATTTCTAAATCAAATTCATTTGAATAATAAGAAACTTAAGTATGATGATAAAAGAAAAATAATAAAATAAATAATAAATATTTATTTATAACATAATATTAATATATATATATATATATATATATATATAATAAAATATCCTAGGCATCATAGTTGTTATTAAAGAATATAATAAAAACATATTTTCTATTTTTGATTTTCACATATGTTTTAAAAATCATTTTTGAAAGCAATTTCTAAATAAGATCATAAAGTTAAACCGTTGCCAAGGGGCGGTATAAATTTTCATTTTTCTTTTATTTTTTTCTTTTCTGAACTTAAAAATCTTAATTTTAGTTTTATTTTGTAAAATTTTAATTATTTATTTTCATATATGCCCTGTGGATATATATATATATTATATATATATTATATATATATATATATATATATATACGACAACGGATGTGATTTCTCTAAAAGAGAACATGTGAAAAGTTAAAAGAGATTTTCAAGCAGAGAATTATTTTCATTTGTATGTTTGTTAGTGTTTTAGATGACGTCGAGGTCATCTTCCTGAGTGAGTGAAGAAACCGAAGAACAAGTGGCAATTAAGAAATTCTAGAAAAGACAGGGGAATCAAAACCTCCAAATTATAAAGATCTAGAACTTACTTTCCAAACTGAATTGCGAGTAATGAAGCTCGAAACACTCTGGATTCGTTTGCTTCACCAACGGCCTTCTCTTCTCCTTCACGTAAATCGCCAAAGCTTCCTTGATCAAATCTCCGACGGTGTTTTCCGGCGACGTCACTACCTGAATTGGTCCGAAGCTATGTTGAATGGTGACATTAAGCAGCAGCTTCGTTAGCCTCCGAGAAGCACCGCTCATCGGCGGCTTCAGTTTTCCGGGAATGGAAATGAGGCCGCCGCGCTGGCGGGCGAGTTGCGAATGCCGTTCCGGAGGAGGAGTGAGCAAAGCTCTGTCGTAGTTGGACTGAACTCGTCCGGCGCAATGCAGGCTGTTCACCGGCGATTTAGAAGTCATAATTGTGCGAGGTAAAAAATAAAGATTTTGGCTAGGGTTTATTCATGTGCGGTTAGGATTCAAAGATTGTGAAACGTAGGGTTTTGTAGCAACGTCGGTTGGAGGTGTTACATATCTGATATCACGTCATTATTTGTCCTCAGGCTTGTCACTGATTCGCCAGAAATTTCCAAGAAAGTGTGGTTGTGGCTTATGCCACTGGAATTTCACTTAATTACACAAACAGGACCTCACACATTAAAATCTCTCCTTCTAACTCAAAACTCATCCACTCATCACACTGATGGTATAAATATTACCATGAAAATGAAAAGAGATCAGGCATTTACATCACCATAAACGTTGCAAACCAAACAATCTTTCATGTAATCATTCAGGCAATCAAAACAAACGCATTTAAAAAATGGTTAAGTACAAATTCACGAGTGTGTTAGAAGACTTTAAGAGAAAGGGCAATTTGGATATTGAAGCATTAACTTTGTGACGTTACAATTTTGTTCTTGAAAAGGCTCAAAGGTTCTGGGAGTAGTGCACGTGTCAGGCTTGATGCCGCGTTCTCGGCATCGCAACGGGCCTCTCTAAAGAAATCGGTTTCCAATCGGTGGATGCTCATCCTGATCATCCATTCCTTTGGGCCTCCACTGCAGCTAGTTCTCTTTCTGCATCCAACTCGATGGTCGGGGACGAAAAATGTGAATGTGATGGGCCGGGCGATCATTTTATTGGGCCTATGGTTTTAGTGTTACATTTGGTTACACTAATGGCAATCACGGAATTACCTTCCAATATTGGGAATTTTAATGACATAACATACAATTGGATGCATTTTCAGCCACGTGGACATAGGAAAAAGATTTTGCTGTCAAGAATTATTTGACATCGTCACATCGGTGACATTTATGCGAAAGACTATAAATGCGTCCATGACTTCATCTGCGACTTCCTTGATGAAGCATTTATTAGTAATGGTACTACCATGGTCATGACAAATTTGTATTTAAAAGAAAATAAATATGGGTACAGTCTTTCCTCCTATTTTTTATAAGAAAGAAAATATTTTCTATAATATTCTCTAGAATAAAATAAAATAAAAAAACAATCAAAACATCAGTCTTAACGAAAAATTCTAAGGAACTCTTTTTAATTTCAAAATTTAAGTAATTACTTGAGTTTAAAAGTTAAGTTTTTAATTTTAAATTTAATTTTTTTAATTTAAAATTTAGTTATTTTTAAATATGATATTATCCTCACTTCCATGCCTAATTTTAGGTTTTTTAGGTTTTCGTACAAGGTTGTGATTGGATTATAATTTTTGTGTTTTAATTTCATTGAATAAAATTATTATTTTTGTTTCCTCGGAGTTTAGGAAATATGAATATTGTGTCAAACAAACCTAATTTAAATAAAATTAATATTTTTTTCTGAAATTTTAAAAAGAAATATTATAAAAATCATATTTATTGTTTGGGGAATTATGCAATCATATACCAAGCCTAAAACTAAAAAGTTTTTTATAACTTTAATTTTTGCTTTTCATTTTGAGTGTTAAGTGGGAAAAAAAATTACTCTTGCACTCAAATAGTCTTTTTGAATTTATTCCAAAATTACCCCTAAAAATTCTTATGACAAGTGCATCTACTATTTTTTTTTAATTCTCTTATAAGATGTTTTAAGATGATTATCGAACCGAAAAAATTACCATTCACAATTTAATAGTTGGAACAATGGTCAAATCACGGTTAAACCATCATGTTATAAATATATATTTTATTAAAATTAAAATTAAAATACTTTTTAAAAATTATATATACATATAAAAATTAATTTTTTTTAATAATATTTTATTTTTTATATTGATATGTCAAATTAAATGATAAAGATAAATATAAATATATTAAGAGATTAAATTTTGTGAAATATAATATTATGAACCCCACATTTCGGCTCAATTCGTTTCCCACTTGACGGCGAGCTCGATTTTTGTTTTCGAAAAATGATCTTTATTTGATTAAGAAAACTGACTTGGAATCGTCACTTATTTTTGTTTTATTTTTTAAAAGGTAAACAAAATAAGAAAGAAAAACTCTAAGTATGACTCCTTATTTTGGAAAAGGTGGTCTGTGAAAAACCAGATCGGGTTCGGGGGTCAGGTTACTCGTCAGAAAGGTACGGTAAAGACCGTAGCACCCCTCTAAGCCCCTAAAGTCGGGTCTCTACTAATAAAATGAAGCAATCATGACAATGGACGAGTAAATCAATGAGTACCCAGAATAAATCATGCACACGTGAGAATCAAAATATGCTTAGACAATGACCAGAGTGAAAGTAGGTGTGTACCTGGGTAACGAGCCACCATGCGCTAGCAAGAAAGAGGTTAGTGCACAATCAAGGAACAATTTCGAGCATGTCATATAGCAGAATAAGATCAACCATGCATGACGATTAAATTAATCAATCAATCAATTATAAAGTCATATATGTCGGGCCCCCACCAAAGCCCGTTTATTTTTGCATGAATTAATTCCATAAACTCCATTATTCGGAATTACGGGATTGAATCTATGCTTATTTTAAAACATTTTAAAAAACAGAAGAGTTGTGAAAATTGCTTGCCAGAAGGAAAGATGACAGCAAAATTTTATTGGAAACGGGACTCTTGGATGATCTTAAAAACTCTAAGGATGAAAGATAGGATGCTTTGAAATGGTTTAAAAAAAGAAGTTATAAAACGAGGATCTGGACATGTCTGACGGGGGAAGTTGAATCGCCCCCCTCTACTATCCGGCGTCAGGCGTCGAATGTGAGAATTCCGGAGAAGGCGGAATGTCGACGGACAGAATTCCGGATGCAAAGCATCCGGAGAAGGTGGGACTTCGGCAGATAGAATTCCGGATGCGAGGCATCCGGAAAAGGTGGGATTTCGGCCAGACAGGATTCCGGATGCGAGACATCCGGAGAAAGTTGGATTTCGGCCAGACAAGATTCCGAATGTGAGACATCCAGAGAAGGTGCAACGTTAGCGGACAGAATTTCGAATGTAAGGCATCCGAAGAAGGTGGGACTTTGGCCGGACGGGATTCCGGATGTGATACATCCGGAGAAGGTGGGCGTTGGCCGGATAGGATTCCGGATGCAAGACATCCGGAGAAGACGGGGCGTCGTCCGAACAGAATTCTTCCCCGGGTGGTAAGGTTAAATGGGTATGTGAAGGAGTGAAGGATAGCATGCAACCTCGAGTGTTTGTTGACTGTGAAGGCTTGGAGAAAACTAAAAAGGTTTGTTCTCATCATCATTGAAAACCCAGATTCTAGCCACAAGGTTAAGAGCCTTGAAGCTTCACGGAAAGCAGCTGAGACTTTGGAGCCTTGAGTATGCACTCAGGGAGGAAAAGAAAACAAGGGGGTAACAGGATAGCAACAAGAAGAAGAACATGAAGACTTTAACCAGCATATCGGACCCATTTCATCATTTCATCCATGGGTCCAACATTCAGTGAGTTAAAATGGAAAAATACTCGTCAGAATAGGGCATAAAACACATCAAACTCTTCTAATATTCAATCAATAATCACTAAAACAGAACAACCCAACAAACAGAAATGAAAAAAAAACACTGAGAATCAGACCTGGACAGTCTAAAAAAAATGGAAAATATACAAAGAACAAATGGTCATACCTGGAAATCTCCCTTCTCAGCTCTGTGTCATGGACTCCCTTTTCGGCAACTCTATGTTCCTCCCTTCTTAGCTTCTTCTCTCAGTTTTCCACCAATACTCTTTCCACCCAAAACTCCTCCATTTCTTCTCTTACACTGTTGTCTCTCTCTCGTCCTTTCTTCCTTTGGTGTCTTCTCTTGCAAGCCACTCTTCTGCCCTCCTATTCACCGGTCAGTAAGCATGGCCTGCCCAACCACTCTTTGCAACAGCCACTTTCCTGCACCACTACAATGTTGTAACCTCCAACGATCTCTGCAGCAACCACCTTTTCTTCTCTCTCATCCGCCCCCCCTGACGGTCTGCGGGACCCCCTTCCAGAAAGTTCCTCCACGTGTCAAAGTCTTACTGCATCTTCAAAAAGCGAGGTCGATTCCTTATGGCCACCAAGGATGTGACACGTGGCTCGCTGGGATAGTGACACCTGGCTAAAAATGTGATATGCAAAAACAAATAGAGAAAAAGCGACCTATGCCTAAATGGGGGTCTACAAATATGTATAATATTTAAATATGGAGATATATTTAAGATAAAAAAAAATTATAATATTTAATTTTATTTACCAATATGTATTTTATTATTTTAAAATTTTAAAAATTATTATATTAATTAATTTATATTATTTTCATATTTATCATTAATAATTATTATAAAAATATAAGTGAATATAAATATTTATATTTGTTTAAATGTTTTAAATGATCAAAATTTGCTCTTCGTCAACCATAGATCCATGGTTTAAGTTCCCTTCATGTTTTTTTTCTATTATAACCCATAACTCATTCCACATTTGAATTCTAGAAGCTAAATGTGGGGTATAAATAGGTTGCACAAACACTACACAAACAAAGTGTTTGGTGGGCCTGGAAGTAAGGGGCTTTGGCCAAAAGAAAAGGAAACTCATTTTAGATTGGTTTGTTGGTTCATCGAGAATCCGACTTCTAAATGGTTCATTGACCCAATCGAACCGGAGAAGTCCGATCCAATTTTTAAAACATTGTAGTTTTCTCTCACACCCCCTTATCCATTGTTGCGTATTATATTTCTTTTTGTTATTTTTCCTTCTTATATTACTTTTTCCTAATCTTCTTTAACATTTCTTTTAATATACTCATGTATCCTCTCATAAAACCTCTTTAATTTCAAATTTTTTTTACACTCTTATCTCTCCATATTTATTGATTTTAATCATTCTTTGGGACATATTAAACTTAAAATGATGGAATATAATAAATAGTTAATAACAAGAAATTAAATAAAACATAAATATATAATGAACAAAAATGAAAATATTATACCACAAATAATATACTTGATGATGTTAAATAATAATTTTAATAAAACATTTGATAGTTTGAGGTTTAAATTTAAAAATTATATTTTATTATTTAGAAGCTTATGATATAAGAATTTTTATATTAATATTAAATAAAAGATTTATTCATTTTGTAAATCTTATCACATGAAAGTAAACATATATTTATAATATTATTTTATTATTTACATTAGTTTTTTTTTTTTTTTTAGAATTTTAATATCAAAATCACAGTAAGTGATGGTGGTTTTAGCTTTTTTATTAAGGTTTTAACTTAATGCTAGTTCTAATTTTTTGCTTATTTAAAATCTTTAATTTTTATTAATATAAAATTGAAAAAAAAAATACTTTTTATATAAAAAATGGTATTTAACATTCTTAAAAAAAATTACAAACATTTTTTTAAAGCCTAACCAGGACCCTATTTGAGTTTGTTAGGGACTAAGTATTCATTTGTGAAATCTCGAGAATGGTTTTGATGTCTTTCCCCTCCTTCATGATTGACATCTATACTCACCTATAAAAAAAATATGGCCAATCGTTTTAAGGGCGATAGGGACCAATTCGACCTTTTCAAGGTCTAACTATTCACTTGTAGAACCACATGAATGGATTTGAGGTATTCCCTTACCTTTATGGTTGATTTCTTAGTTCGTGTACATCATTAAGAAAAATATATACATTCTTAATAAATATGCGTACATTTTTTTAAAGGTCGGTTAAGACTCCATGCAACCTCAATAGGGTTTAACTGTTCATTTATGAAATCCCAAGAATAAATTTGAGATCTTCCCTTACCTCCATGGTCAATATCTAAGTCCATGTACGTCATTAAAAATATACGTATATTCTTAAGAAAAATACATTTATTTTTTTAAAGGTTGACTAATACCCCCATTTGACCTTATTAGGGTCTAAGTATCCATGTCCGGAACCTTAGAAATGGGTTTGAGGCCTTCCCCTATCCTAATAGTCAATTTCTAAGTCCATTGACATTTTTAATAATATTTCTTAAGGGTGTAAATAGGGGTTAGAACTTCAGTCATTAAGGTAGGAAAAAGGCTTCAATTCAATCCTAAGATTCCCTAAATGAATATTTACACCTAAATAGTGTCTAATTGGGTTTCGGTTGGCCTCCAAAAAATGTAAGTATTTTATAAAGAATGTACATAATTTTTTTAAGAGTGTGTATATTTTTCTTAAGAATGTACATAGGGTTCCAAATTGAATTTTGGGGTAAGAGAATGACTCCAATTCATTTCCAAGGCCCCCTAAATGAATATTTAAGATAAGCTTAATGGGCCCCGATGGTCTCCAAAAAAATGTACATATTTTTCTTTAAAATGTACGTGAAGTTCCAAATTGTATTTCAAGGTGGGAAAAGGGTTCAAATTCATTCTCAAGGTCCCCAAATAAATATGTAAGACATAATCAGGCTTAATGGGTCCCAATTAGCCTCCAAAAAAATGCACGTATTTTTCTTAAGAATGTGCATATTTTTCTTGAGGATGTACGTGTAGTTCCGTATCAAATTATTGGGTGGGGAAAGGCTTCAAGTTCATTCCCAAGGTTCCCTAAATGAATATTTAGACCTAAATATGGGCTAATAGGGTCTGATTGGCCTTTAAAAAAATGTATGTATTTTTGTGAAAAATGTACCTGTTATTATTATTATTATTTTTAAGGATGAACGTAGGTTCCAAATCAAATTTTGAAGTGGGGGAAGGCTTCAAATCCATCCCCAAGGTTTCCCAAATGAAAATTTAAACCCAAATAGAGTTTAACTAGGACTAGTTGACCTTAAAAAAAAATGTATGTATTTTTCTTAAGGATATACGTGAAGTTTCAAATCACATTTCGAGATGAGGGAGAGCCTCAAATCCATTTGCAAGATTCCCCAAATGAATATCTAGACCAAAATAAGGCCTAATGGAGTTCTGATTGACATCCAAAAAACAAAATATGTATTTTATGAAAATATATGCATTTTTTTTTAAATGTATATATTTTTCTTAAGAATATACTTGAGATTCCAAATCGTATTTTGGGGTAGGGGTAAGGGAAAGGATTAAATCCATTCGCAAGGTTCTTGAAATGAATATTGAGACATAATAAGGCCTAATAGGTCCCGTTGGCCTCTAAAAAAATATACATATTTTTGTGAAGAATGTACATATTTTTCTTAAAGATGTACATGGATTCCATATCACATTTCAAGGTGAGGAAAGGCTTCCAATCTATTCCCAAGGTTCCCCCAATAAGTATTTACACCCAAATAGGGCCTAATTAGGACCTCGATTGGCTTCCAAAAAAATGTATGTATTTTGTGTGAAGGATGTGCATATTTTTCTTTAAAATACACATGAGGTTCTAAATCGTATTTTGGGGTGGGGAACAATTCAAATCTATTCCAAAGGTTCCCTAAATTAATATTTAAGACATAATAAGACCTAATGGGGTGTTAACCTATTTTTTTTTTTACATATTTTTTGTGAAGAATGTACGTATTTTTCTTAAGAATGTTCATAGGGTTCCAAACCTATTTTGTGGTGGGGAATGACTCAAATTCATTCCCAAGGTTTTCAAAATGAATATTTAGACCCAAAGAAGGTCTAATGGTGTCATGGTTGGCCTCCAAAAAAATGTACATATTTTTTTTAATAATACATATATTCTTAATCAAAATACATATGTTCTTCATAAAATATATACATTTTTCATCAAAATACGTACACTTTTTTCATAGGCCAACTAGGATCCCTTTAGGCCTTATTTGGGTTTAAATATTCATTTGGAAACCTTGGGAATGGATTTGAGACCTTTCCACACATCAAAATATGATTTTGAACCCTATGTACATTTTTTTTAAAAAAATTGATACATTCTTGAAAAAAATATATGTATTCTTCACAAAAACATATACATTTTTTTTAGATCAACCAAGGCCCCATTAGGCCTTATTTGGATCTAAATATTCATTTTAGAAACCTTGAGAATGGATTTGAGCTCTTCCCCCCACCATAAAATAGCATTTAGAACTCCACATATATTCTTAAGAAAAATATATACATTCTTCATAAAAATGTCCATACATTCTTCATATTTTTTGCAGGTAAATTGGGATCCATTAGGCTCTATTATGTCTTAAATATTCACATTTCTATTAAGGTATAAAAAAATATGATTACAACTCAAAATGTGAATAGGACATACATATATAAATAATGTGACCTGCGTAGTAAGATATTAAAATTGTAATCTAAGCACGAATAATATGATTAGGATATGCAAAGTGTATTTAGGGTATGAAAAATACTGTTTGGCTAAAAAAATTAAAACAAAAATATTAAGTTCTGAAAATTGTATCAGGTAAAAGTAATGTAACCAGATTATAAAAAAAAAAGTGACAAAAATATTAAATTAGAAAAAAAAAAAAAAATATATATATATATATATATATATATATAATATCAAATAACATAATATTTATGCAAATATTTTTATATAAAATAAATATTGTAGAATATATTAAATTTTGGTAAATTTTAGATAAAATATATTTAATCAATTTTTATCTTTTCATTTCATTTATCAAGTTGCCAAATTATAATAATAATTTATTTATTTAAAAAAAAAATTGACTAATCAATAAAGGTTGACAAAATTTTTAGATTTAACCATTTTTAAAAAAATAAAATAATTAAAATTGACATTTATAAAGGTGTAATGATAACTCAATTTGCCAATCTTGGCCTAAAGCTAATTGAGTTCCCAAAAATAAAATAAAAAATAATTCAACCAAGCCCAACTTAAGTCTCAAAAATACCTGTCACCCTCCAACATTGGGTTGGATTTTGTGCTGCGCTCAGCCGTTACCATCATTCTCTTATTATAAACACACATCCGGATGAAACCGACCCTTGCATTCACAAAAGAAACCCTAAGGGGGCCCCTCTATCACTTCCAAGCGACGTCGGCACACCTACCCCACCATGTCGAAGCCCAAATAAAAAATAACTCTGCCAATCAGCCGGCAGACCGACATTTGAATAATTTGCCAATAGTATTCAATCCATATAAAAGGTATCTTACAGAGAGATTGCAATATGAAAATAGGCAATAATATACCACTACTATACAAATTTCTTTAGGGATCTGTATAAATTAAGGAAGTTAGAGTAATAAAAATTGTTACTCTAACAATGGGGATTATGGTGCTGGGGGAGGGAAGAACTCATTCGCAATGCAAGCAACCCAAGAGCTTCCAAAACCTTCGCATTCTTCTTACAATTTTTTTGATCCTTCGATCCAGGGAGGCCGGGGAAAAAAAAACAGGACGCTGAACAGGCGGAGCCGCTTCTGGGGTTTGTTCTCCATTGCTACTCCGACCACTGCTGCTGCTTTTCCTAAGATAGAAACTTCTGCTCCCAACATCCCCGATGGCATCTGATTTGTTCAAGCCTATTAATCAAGTCCAAAACATTATTCAGGAACTCTGATAATGATGGGATTTCAGATACAGTGCACCAATTTCAGAAGCCAATTCAGAAAACATACCATGTTTCTTCCCTAAGAAATTAAAATTGGTTTCAAAATACCCCCATTTGAGACTTACTTTGGAGGCAGAAATGGGAGTGATGCATTTCGAAAGCGGCAGCAGCGTCCTTGTGGAGCTGTGGGCTTCGCCCTTCTTTGCGATACTCGTCGATTACGAGCTGGATGGTGTCCTCCACACTGGACCCCAATTGAACCATAGTTCGGATGGGTCCTGGACTCCCTTCGACGGTTACATTCACCACCACTTTTGCGTCTTTTTTGTAACCCTGCACACTCCAAATCTGTCATAGAATTTAGACTCTTAGGGCGTGTTTGGAGTACCCCATGATCCAACAAAGGAAAAAAGCCAAAAACGTTCTCAACATTTTCGATCGTCGTTATTTTTTACCAGGGAATTGAATTCACAAACAGCAATCCAACATTCTCCCAAATCAATGGAATTGATTTCATGAATTTAAGAACAGAAAGATAGTCTAGACAAATCACAGTTGACTCTCTACCTCCTGATTTTGCGGCGAGAGGGACAAGAACGAAGAGCAAAACGACGACGTCGCCAACACGTCCGTACACGTCTGGGGACGGAAGAGCACGCCATCGGACTCCAGATTCCGATTATCGTCCCCGTCGACGAAGAAGCTGACGGTCCAAAGAATAGGCTCGGAGGAGCACCTGTGCAGAACTGCAACGGGCTTCGACGGTTTCTTCAATCGCCGATGAATCAAAGTTCGCCGATGCGGCGAAGGGGGTGGGTGAGGGGGTCTGGTTCTCCGTCTGATGGAAGGAATTCGTCGCCGGAAACTTCTTTCAGACATATATATATGTTCAAGCATTTAAAAGAAAGAGGAATACGAAGGAATCGAAAGTGTTTTGCGTGCTTTCAGAAAACAAGTTAGGTGCAGGGAGGAAACACCGAGGAAATTGCTTAGTGGGCTTTAGGAGAAGGAAAGGCAGATGATGATTGCTTTGAAGTTTGAAGCCTTCAAGGAGAGGGCATCCTCTTGCCTATTTCCGCCCAACTGTCTTTTCCTCTTTTTCCCCCTTTTCTTTTTTTCTTTCCGAGTTAAAACTTAAAAGTAAAGAATGTGGGCTATGGTTGTTTCTTTTGAGTGTAGTGTTAATTCTTCTTTTATTGTTCATTTCTAAGTATAATGATATTCAAACCAATATGTTATTAAAGTTATTGCCTAATAAAACAAGATATAATACGTATGACCTAATACATCGTATGACCTAATACATCATATTCGATACGTATATTATAAGATATCATTTACCATTTCAAGATATATCTCATTGGATGTTATATTCGATAAATGTGATGTTTTAAGATATTATATTGAATGAGACATGATTTATAAATTAAATAAAAAAAATTGAAGAATATATTATTAATCATTGTTCGAGATTTATTTAAAATATAAATTATATAGCATATTGATATTTGTTATTAACAAAAGATGAAATCTTTCACATATTTGACATTATTTAAAAATCTTTCTACAATTTATGATTTAGTTTTCATTGTTTTTCCCATTTTATGGCATATTTTATACTTATTTGTTAATATTTTTTACTGTAAAATTATTTTTTTGATTAAAATGTTTTGTTATATCAAATAAGTAATATAGAAAATTGAAAAAAAATAAAATAAAAAACTTTATGATTCATGTCATATGTATATCTCATATGTTAACTCAAAATCCTAAAATATATATAATAAAAAGAAAAAAAAAAGTGATATAATATATTCTATCTCTGTTTAATTGAAGATGAAATCTGATTTATTTTATTCATCACCGATCATTAATTAAATATATTACCTTATCTTTTATCATATTTCATACTATATCCAACAAATTAAACATGAATTAAGGTTATAAATCATTTAGAAAATTTTGAGGTCGACTATTTAAAATGAATGGTCCTAAAAGGATATTGAAAAGTTTCTAAATCGGAGTTATAGTATAACTAGAGGTGGTTATTTAAGCCCAAAACTTTAACCCTTTTTTTAATTCAATTAAGCCTTAAGAAATTAGAAATGAACAATAGCTATCCAACATAAATGAGACAATATTTTTATGTAAAAACCTCCACACAAGTTCAGAGATAAAAAGTCATTGAGTTGAAGATCTCGAATCTAAAATCCACGGTAGAAGCTAACCCTAGATTTACTCTTCAAAACCTATTCCATGATTCACATGCCTAATGCAACACCTCATATGCTGCAATGGATTTGCCTCAACTCCTAATGGGATGTTGACCTGTTTTGATAACCCATAATTAGTTTAACATCTTCTTTGAGAGCTTTTGGAAATTGGAAGGTAAATTAGGATTTTTCCAATATTTGCATCAAAACCAAAATCTATGTTAGGCAAGGTATTTATATCCTATGAATGCCTATGGACTCAAATTACTATTTCTAAAATAAATTAAAGTACAAGTATAAAATAAATCCAATTATAATTGTAAAATTAATTCAATTACATTATAAATTTAATCCAATTTTGCAAAATTGGGATTTTACCATTTTTTGATACATATTTTAAAAACATTTTTACTCAATTTTAAAAATTTTGAATCAACTACAAGTCTTAAATAAATTCTATTGGCATTTTCCAAACCTGTCCATACTTATTTGTGTCATTCAATTGATTACACAGCCTTAAATCTTCAATGAATAGTGAAACACATAGTCTAGAAAAATCTTACGCCAAAATAAATGAAGCAAAATTAACAACTTAAATTACATCTAACATTCCAACAAAGATGATTATATTCATTGCTTGCGATATAAGCATAGACTCATTCAAAGGGGCCCATACCAAACCATGGTCCAAGCCGCCGTCCAAATGCGCCTGTTTTATGTAGCCCATTGATCATGAGCATGGCCCCAGTAAATTGTTCCAGCCCCCATTGAAACTCCTTTTTCATCTTTTTAATGCACATTGAACACATAAATCAAAGCGGGAGCCTGACCTTCCCTTATCCATTTGACATATCCCAAGGACGTTCCATAATTGAACAATCCCACTCCACCAAATCTCTGGCTTTGGGCTCTGCAAGATGTTTAAGATAATAGCTTCCAAGGAACTTAGCAAGGTCTGTTTCATCTTATCAACTTGGACGTGGACCAAAACTGAAATGCCTGCAAGGAGTGTGGTGTGGAGGTTTCAGAGGATTCCAATCTAGTACCGGGATTCATTACCTTGCAGTAAACATTTCACGTATCATTGCTGAAAATCCCCTTCACCAATAATGTTCTGCACAATTCACGGACAATTCTTGGAATGAGGAAGAGATCAATGGAACAAGAGAACACAATATTAAGCAGTGTTGTCAAAAGCAAAAGGCAATGTCAAGGCAAGAAGACTCCCTTTAGCTTAAGGCAAAAGGCAAAAAATAAGGCCATAGCTGGATTATAATAAGACAATAAAAAATGTACATATATATTTACCTATTCGATACGTAATCAATATAAGCACTGTCTTTAACAATCAATACTATTTATTTTCCATCTCTCATAATATCTTATAAAATTAACAAAATAGTAATAATTATTCAAAGTGTTAAATATTATACCCCACATCATAAGAAACATCATATTGTATAGAGATATTCATCATGTCTAAATGGATATTCTAATTTTTTTAGACATCTAAAAATCATAATAAAAAACAAAATAAGAAAATGAACATCCTAAAAAATCTTTGGGCATCATCATTATAGTCATCATTGAAATTAAAATTGTCATCACTTTCATCAAGACTAGATTGATAACCCTTCATCTCATTATTTTTATGATTGATAATATAATATTTCATATTATACTTTGTTTAATCCAATGTTTTTTTTTTTTTTTTTTTGATAGGTAAAAGCTTGTTTAATCCAATGTTAGATTAAATGACCTAATGGCCTAGCCGACCCCGACGATCACTTTTAATAACACTAAGTCATTATGAAAGATTATTCATGACACTGACAAGAATTGGGGAAGCTAGGGATCAAATATTAAGATGTCATTGATCTGTAGTAATTTTATTAATAAAAATTACTTAATTGTTAAGCAAAGAAGGAGATGAAGCTGCTAGCAATAAATGTTGTATTCATGCAACTTGCTTCACAGTAGAATAAATGAACAAAGATAACAGCGATGCAAGAAGAGTATAGCTACTACCTTTAACTGGTATATGGCGGCAACAATTGTATCCAGAATCTTACAATGGCTGAGTGGAAAAAACCTTCCTCGGTATCAAAAAATTTGCAGATTTCCATTTCTTTCCAGAGGTTTAGCTTCCATAAATTACAATGGTGCTACATCTGACTCTAATCCAACTACCCAAGTCATGTACTTTTCCTGGGTTTATGAAACTACAAAGGGTAGGATATGAAAACTTGGTCCTCTGAAAACCAGAAGTATGAAGTGTTATCAAACCCAAAATGGAGCAAACACTGTTTTGTGAGTGCATATTTCTTATAAAAAAGGGAGTCAAGCAGATTCCATCCAACTGCAACCAGGTATTTTGGAAAATCCCTTCTCCTTCGTGACCTTTCTCAATCTCTTGACATCATCCCACCTCTCACCAGATGCATAAATATTGGAAAGAAGAGAACGATAACCAGTTGTATCAGGCTCCAATTCGAAGCAATGCTGAGCTGCAATCTCCCCAAACTCAACATTATTATGCAACCTGCAAGCAAGAAGCAAAGCTCCCCAAACCCCAGCATGAGGCTGCATGGGCATACTCTTTATTAGCTCAAGTGCTTCTTGTAGCCTTCCTGCCCTACCAAAAAGATCAACCATGATTCCATAATGATCAACCGAAGGCACAAGATTATACTTTTTCATGGAGGTAAAGCAACGGTAGCCTTCTTCAACCAAACCAGCATGGTTATAGGCGGTTAATAGCCCAGTGAAGGTGATTGAATTTGGGAAAATCTGGGCATCTACCATCTCATCAAACAACTTGATTGCATCAATAGCTTTACCATTTATGCCACACCCCAAGATCATTGCAGTATAAGCAACTAAATCCTTCTTTCTCAAACCATGGAACAATTCATATGCCTTATCAATGCTTCCACACTTTGCATACAAGTCAAGTAAAGCAGTGGCCAAATGACCATCCATTTCAATTCCGAGTCTTCTCATATATGACTCGATCCAGGGCCCAAATCTCAAGTCTCCTAACTGAGAACATGCAGATATAACACTAGCCAAAGTCATCTCATCTGGTTGAACATTTACATATGGATTAAGCATATTGTTAAATAGCTTAAGAGCCTCCTTCGGTCTACTATTTTGAGCATAGCAAGCTATCATGGCATTAAATAAGAGCAGATCTTTCCCACCGACCTGATCAAATAGTTCGCATGCAGAATCAACATCCCCACATTTTGAGTACCCAGAAATCATGGTCATCCAAGAAACATTATTTCTCTGCGGCATTGCATCAAAAAAGCTTCTAGCAGAATCTATGTCCCCAAACTCCACATACCCACTAATCATCGCATTCCAAGAAGCGAAATTCCTCTCGGGCATTTGTTGAAACAACGATGACGCCTTTAGCATATCCCCTGCTCTGGCATATCCCGAAATCATCGAATTCCACGAAATAACATCTTTCTGCGGAATCTCATCAAACACCCTCTGGGCCACCACTAAATCCCCGGACTTCAGATACCCAGCTAACATCGAATTCCACGAAACCACATTCCTCTCAGCCATTTCATCAAACATCTTCCGTGCAATCTCCATATCACCCAGTTTGCAGTAAAAATCCACCAGAGCAGTCTCCACATAAATCCCATCACCACCACCACTAAACCCGAATTTCTGAACCTGACCATGAATGGAAAGCCCACCCATTCTGTACGCAATTCTAGCACACGCCTTCAGAGCAGAAGACAGAGCAAATGTGGTGGGGCACAGTCCCCACCTCTGCATTTGAACATAAAGAGCAAAAGCCTCTTTGAATTGGCCATGCTGGGTGGAGAAACGAATTGCGCAAGCCCATGAGAAGGAGTCTGGAGACTTGGAATGGTGGAGGACAGAATGGACATATTGAGCGACAGTTGCAGAGTAGTTTGAGGCAGAAAGGAGGATTTGGCGGGCCAAGATTGGCTCCAGATGGCTCAGACCATGGATCAGTATTAGTGCGTGAACTTGCTTTGCTTGCTTCACTGATAAAGAGATTGTGCTCAGTTTGGAAAATAAGCATCTGGGTTCCATTCATGAATCATGAGGGGTTCACAGAGTCAGAAATAGAAAAATGGAAGAAAAATATTATTTAAGTTCCTTAAGACAAACTTAGAAATGGCCGAAAAAAAATTATCCTTTCAATTAAAATTTAATTTCTTATCTATGAGGTGATTTGTAAAGACACAAAAAATAAATAGGAAAATTAAAATATTTTAATTCATTTTTAAAACAAAAATTTTAAATTAATTAAATGTTATTATGAAAATATTATATTTTTTTATAGTAAAACTAAACTTTTATGGTAAATATATAATTTAATATAACAGGACATTTATTTTTACATGCCATATAATCTTCATATACAAAAATTTTAACTTGAATAAGAAAGGAATAATTATTGGTAAAGATTATTTATATTTTTATAATATTGTTATTTACCAATAGTATATAAAATAATTAATGGTTATTATTATATATTAAATTTATTACAAAAAAATTAATTAATTTGATTATATATATATATATATATATATATATATATATATATATATATATATATATGTATATATAATAATTTTATTATCATAAAAATTCATTCAAAGTTATAGTTTTATTTATAGGAAAATGACTTTTTAATTAAATAATTAAATAAATTTGAGAAAACATTTTTGCGAATAAAGATTTTGAGTAAAACTTTTTTTCGAAGAAATTGCTTCTTCAAGATATGATTTAGGTTACTTGATACTGCAATCATCTTAAATTAATGGTGAGATCACAATATCATTTGAAAAATATTTTCCCAAAAGATATTTTTATATGGTAATTTCTTGATGTGGTTGCTTTTTTGAGTACCAATTATTTTTTTCAACGAGTATCAAAAACGCCTATTTGATTGTGTGATTCAGTCCAAACCCAACCAGATAGCCGAGTGTCAACCCCAGCCCAAAGCCCGGAAAGCCGGACTCAAACCCAAATTTAAGTGGGGGTGGGATCGGGCTCTCAATTTATTTTAAAGGCTCACCCTCCCCAGGCCATAGGACTTTCAAAAGCCCAAAATTGGACTGGCCTACCCAAAACCCTGAAATTGGGCTAAACTTTCCCAAAAGCCCATTGGATAAACTTGTCCTAATTTTCCATGAACAATTCTTAAATATCCTAATTCAATATAATCATTAGCTTCATTCTTTTGTTTTTTTTTTGTCCTCACAAGACACAATTATTGAAGTATGCGATGCAAACCATTAACATTAATTTCACTTTTTTATTTTTTATTTAAGTTGACATTTATTTTCTTTCCTTATTATGAAAATAATTTATTTTCAAAATTCAAATCATAATTTTTTAATTTCCTTTTTGACTTACAACTTATTTTTAATTAGATAAAATAAGTCCAAATAGGACTAGTCATTCAACTTAAAAGTCATGGATCAACTCTCCTCTCCTTCATACTACTCCCTCACTTATTGTTTTGTAATTGTTGGCTTTGTAAATTTCTCAATTTTCATGACTTTTTCTCTTTCAGATTTGATTGTTGTGATTTTTTTGGTTTTTGGTTATTGGGATTTTACTATTGTTAGATAGTTCAAAACTTAAAAAAAGAAAAAGAAAAAGAAAAGAAAATAAGAAAAGGAGAAAAGAGGCAAGTAGGATTTTACTATGTTTTTCATGTCATTCCTTTGATCCAATAAATTAGTGTTTTTTCATTTTATTTTTTTTAGAAAAATCAGTGAAAATCACCTTCATCGAATTTGTGTGGTGTTTATTTTTCCACACCTCCTGATATTTCTTACCGACATGCAATAATAAAAAATAAAAATAAAAAGAGATTTTAGTCCACAGTTTTGGGTGAGGGGTTGGTCAAAGAAGGTGAACTCAATCATTGAATATATTATTTAATTATAACTAATCACGTTAAAACACATCCATATGCCTTTAGTAAAGGATAATATAACTACCAATTTATCTTAATAGCAAGCAACACAAGAGTATTTATTAGACAAAAAAATCTTTTAATTTTTTAGTGGATGCCCATGTAAATCTTTTATTATTCGCTGCATTATTGAAGCTCCTGAATGACCTAACTTATCATGCCAAAAGATAAAAAAATTTGAGTCAATGAACTTTTGGTTTACGACATCATATAATTCAATAAATTTTATAGTTGTATGATACAATCCAAATGAGAAAGTTAAAAGTTTTTCCATTATAAACTATTTACTATAAATAAAAGAAGTAATGTAATAATATTCTATATTATCTACGTTTATAGTTTTAATATCATATTCATTTCTATGGATATTTTTAAAACTAGACAATTTTTTTTTTTTTTTTATTTGTTAGAATATAAAGTATCATTTATATGGAATTTAGTTTTATTTGGTGGTATCATGTTTACTCTTCCAGAGCCATTAACCAAGTTTATAGTATCAAATATGGTATTTAAATTAGCTTTTGTTAATATCAACTTAAAAACGTATCTTTCATCTCGAAAAATTGTGTGCTTGCACACTCTACAAGACATACATCATCCTCATTCATCTTTAGACATAATAACGTATAAATTTTAAATATAACTAATATTTAGGAGAAAAAAAACAAGACATAATATAAATAATGATATAATAAATGTAATAGTAAGATGTAAATATAAGACATAATGATATATTAATTGATCTAGCAAAATATAAAGTAACATCAGTTAATATTAGTGTTTTCATCATGTGAATGATCAATCTTTTTACTAGGACCTCTAAAAAAATCAATATTAATATAAAAATGTAAAATTTATTTTATACAAACAACCTCGAGTTTAATATCAAATAATTACCTTCAGAGCAACTCGTGCTCGTGCTACAATATGTTATAAAACAAGAAACAAACTAATGAAATATAAATTGTAAAAGATAATTGAGATGAGAGAATGGTAAAGTGGAAGAAAGAACTTAAAAAACTTTCTTTCTTAATATGGCTTTTTTTTTTTTTTCATTCCAAAGGGTCTTTTATAAGCTTACAAGATTGCTTGGATTATTAACTCATCTTTAAGATAAATAAATGAAAACTTTGATTCCCTTGCTAATAAACATGGTGGTCGTTCACCATTCATCATTCTTTATTAAGCATTTACAACAAATAAACATGGTGGTCGTTCACCATTCATCATTCTTTATTAAGCATTTACAACAAATAAACATGGTCGTTGTTCACCATTCATCATTCTTTATTAAGCATTTACAACAAATTTCAACTAGTGATATACAAATTATAATTAATTTTGAGAATTTAATTCATACTTAAATAATTTATTTTATATAAAAACAAATAATTTCATTTCATATATTAAATTTAAGTGTTGACATTATACCAAATTGGTGTACTAGATAAATGAATGTGATATAAAAGAGATTTAATAGATATGATTTATTTTTACATTATGGTGATAAGTTTTCTTTTGACTTGTTACCATATTATATATATATATATATATAATTTTTTTTTTCCTTAGTGCAGTCCGAATCAACTTTATTTTATACGAGTTGTGAATTCATTAATCCTTCCAACCCAAATATCTAACTTGAGTTTTGACTTCATTGATTATTTCAACCAAAGTTTAACTTTTAATCCGACATTTTTTATCTCATTCTCGTGTTTTATTGTATTATACAAAAATATTTAAAAAAATCAAATATAATTAAAACCAGTTAAAAATGCATGTATTTTAAAATTATTTATTTTTTGTGTTAATAAATAAAATAAATATTAAATAACAAATAAAAAAATTTATTGAATTTTGATTTTATTTATTTTATTTTTTTATATTTTCCTTTAATTTTTCACAACCAAACATAATCTTAAATTTTGAAGTTATATTTTTTTGAAAAGATAGCTTTAAAATTGAATTGATGTCATATAGATTTCGAAATAGTTTGAAAAGTGGTCATATTTTAATAATTTTTGTCCAATTACTGTATGTTTTTTCAAAAATCCAATGAAGCCCAAGCTCGATGCGACCGACTCCAATTGCAGTCACAGAGAAGAGTTGCGCGACACACGAGATGGTCACCCCGATTGATGCAGTCTGAGTTGAAGAGTCCACTCAATCATTTCTAAGAACGAGTACGACAAATACAATGAAGAAAAAGAAACCAAGAGAGAGAAGAAAGAGTGAGGTGAAGCACTGCAATAGTCCACGCATCAAATGATTTGGTGCACATCACATCATCATCGCCACCGCAACCCCAAAAGACGCCCCCCTCCCCTCCCCTCAAACAAAATGGTGGGTAGGCTCCACAGTCCACCCTTACCTTTTCGCAAAGTTAATCCCATCTGCGCATGATTTACAGTCATCTCTCTTTTCGCCTTCAAATGGGATCCACGTTACTAGATTTTGATCCCTATCTCTTTCTCACTTTTATTGCAGTCGCAGTGAAACCTTCAAGCCCAAAGCCTGAAGATAATGATGAGTCTTGACCCTCTCCCTCCCTCTGCCTCTTCACCCTTCTGCCTTTTCTTTTGGTCACTTCACTTTTTATCATTTGCAGCATTCCTCATAGATAAGAATGTTGCAATAAAAGATGGCCCCCTCCTTTTCAGTCCACGCTGCTGCCCCTTTTGAGTGTGCCGAACCGGACATGAGTGCACATGCAATATTTTTATTTATTCAGTCATATATCATTCACTTTTATTTCCTCTGAATTTTAATCATTTAAAGATTATTTGTGGGACTGAAATGATGGAAAAGTAGAGATAAAGATGACAGAGTCTGAGTTAGATTCCATGTGAAGGCAAAAAAGGGAAAAAGTCATGTATGAAAATCTTTTGAAATTATTTTCATGTGACGGGAAAGCTAAATGGTCAAGCCAAGAGTATCATATAGTTGAGTCTTTTGGAAGATAATCTTTCAGCTTTCAAGTCCTCTTTACAAAATACAAAAAGAATAACGTATTTTTTCTTCTAAAAGGCAGTGGGACTTGTTCAGTATAGGAGAAATTGTTAAAATATAGGGTCTCCTTTCGGACATGTTTTTTAAATCTATTTCTAAGTTTAAGAATAAAAAATAATTTTTAAATTTTGTTTTTTTTTAATTATAAATTTAATTTATTCATAATTATAAAACTATGAATAAATTAAAAATTAAGTTTTTTTTAGTAAAATATGATTAATACTAATATTATAATAAAATCTTAACTTATATTTTTCATTAAAAATAGTACTATTTTAGTATATGTTGTAAATAAAGACATAATTGATTTTTTTATTATTTGAAAATAAATAATAATAATTTTATAGAAATAGTTTTAAATATCATCTTGTTTGAATGAATTTAAAAACAAGTCAGGATGTATTTGATAACTTTTTTAAAAAAATAAAATTTTTAAAAAATGATTGAAAACCATTTTCTTTGTATAACAAATATTTGTTCGAGACCGAAATATTTTTATCTAGCTTTTAATGTTTTTAAACATGTTTTAAAAATAATTTTTATATTTAATATTTTATTTTTAATCATTCTCTATTTTTATATAATTATTTTTAAAAATAACAATTAGAAACAATTAAAATATATTATTTAAAAACACCATATTTTCTATTTTTAATAATAAAAAATAAAATTTTAATTATCAAAAATATTTTTTTGGTTTTCTGTTTCTAAAAATAAGAAAACTATTCTAAAAATAGTTATTAAACAATTTTTAATATGTAAATAAGTCAAATTTTTTATTATTGAATTTGTTTTGATTCAATTTATAATTAATTGAGTTATTTTTAAATTATAATTTATCCTTAAAAAATTTAGATTTGTCATAGAATCTAAGGACCTGTTTAGTACCTATTTTTCAAAACATTTTTTAAAAATAGTTTATAAAAACTTTGATTTGATGTTTTATAAAACAAAAGTTTCTTTAAAAGCCTATAATGTTTTTATCATATTTTTAATATATTTTAAAAATAATTTTTATGTGTAGTATTTTATTTTTAATTATTTTAAATATTTGTATAATTATTTTTTAAAAATAACTCTAAAAAACAATAGAAAATAATATGAAATAATTAAAAAATATTATCTGAAAATACCATATTTTCTATTTTAAAAATAAAAAATATAAAGTACTAGTTTTTTTGTTGTCAAACAATTTCACTTGGTTTGATTTTACTCGATTTAATAATCTATGTAAAACAATTTTGAAAAACTATAATTGTGTATAAATGTGAGTCATGACCCAACGTGTTCCACATGCTACACCCAAATAATTAATTTATCAACATTTTTAAGGTCGTTTTCCTCATAAATGACACCAACAAATGGTTGCAACCATTGAATTCATCGAAGAGTAATATCTTTCTTGGTCACTAATCACAAAGCAATCGATGGAGGCGACCTGGATCGTTGAATGTCTCATTGAATCGTAACAAATCAAATCAAAACACACCAATGTGTTATACCTGCTACACCAAATAATTAATTTCTCCACAATTTTTAGACCCTTTTTCTTATTAAATGACATTAGTAACCGGTTGCAGCCATTAAATTCATCAAAGAGTAATGTTTTCCTTCTTCTATCATTATATTGCCATGTTTTTTTTTTCACAAGTTAGGTATATTTTTGTTGATGTCAGGTCAACTAGGAGCGATGTTTTTCCCTTCTTTCCTACAAAAAATGCCCAACCAGGTTGTCCGGACACACCCTCCAAAGCTCAAGTCAGATGATGAAAGTGAACTTGAGATGTTGCCCCCTTTTAGGAGTTAAAAATGAGTCTTGTATGTGCGCGTACCTTGATTTTGAACTGGAGGAGGGCTTTTATAGTGTCTAGAACGGTGTCACATCTATGCTGAGATGACTTCTTAACTTTCATAGTCATTATGACAGCACAGTTGGTGACAGAGTAGTCATCACCCTTTAGGCGGCTGACAGGGATTGCTAGTGGGAGTGACCTGATGGTTCACTTGTCACCTCAGTCTGCAGGCGCTATGGTGCAGTGTGTAGCAAGCCGCCTGTAGAGACAGGATGACGTCTCATCAAGCGTGCTCCTAGCATAGGGAGAATGATTGTTCATGTGAGTGGGTCAGAAAACCTATTTGGAGTGCATTGCGTAGTTTTAGAGGAACACCAAGTAATTGGCTACTAGTACTTCTAATCTAGATTGGATATTCAGATATGGTTACATTCGTCCGGACAGAGATATAAGAATACCACGTGGAGTCAAGGTAGCTTGCCATGTGGTCACACGGGGAAGTCCCCTACAATTTTGTGGTAATTATTTTATTCTATATTCGGTGGAGAAATGACCAAACGTGTTGGAACTACTACAACACATGGCTTAACATGTTGGAAACCACATGGGATTGACAACACTGAAAATAATTTATTGATTTTTTTTTTCTTAATGAGAGATTTAGATAAACCAAAATTTTAAATTATTGTGCTCTGTTTGGTTATATGAAAAAAAAAATTGACGGAATATAAAAAATGTATTCAAAATTAATAAATTATTTTTATATGTTTATTCAAACTCATTACACTTATTTTCCTCTATCATATAAAAGTTAAATAACTTTAAAATATATAAATTTCTAACTATTTTTAATTTTATTTTTTCCATACTTTCTATGGTGAAACCAAACATGAACAAATTATTTTTCTTGACATTTTTCTTTCTTTCTTTCGTATTTTCTTGGAAACAAACATAGCCTTAGTGTTTGGTCTCAAATTATTGAAGAGTTTGAGGAGTTACTTAGAAAAAAGTTATACTCCAATATAATTTAAGAGTTAGTGAGATTACATAAAAAGACAATATAGAGTTATTGTATGTCAAATTGTCCATAAATTTAAAAAATCAAAGGTCGAAACGAATCCTTAGAGCATTCAAGTTCTTTGAGTCATGAACATGAATCATAATATAGGTATTAAATAATAAATCTCAAGGTAAGCAACAAGGTAAATCTGTATATTATGATCTCATACAATGGATTTTTTATTTGGGGTTTTAAATTGTATGATATTTTATTTTCATAATTAATGTGAGTGTTTTCTATGAAACACCTTGTTTCTTACGTGTGATTGAATTTTCATTAATCATTTGTAGTTTCATAGTGTTTAATTGAGTCATAAAGGTTTAAATTTTATAAAAACATTCATTCACCCCATCTATGTGTTATTTTGCTAGAACGTTTTAGGTCTTTAAAAACATACAATGATAACTTTCACTTGTTTTTTTTTTTTTTTGTAAAAAAAAATTGTTATTTATTTGAAAAAAATGATTGTAAAAATAATGTTATACATTTAAAAAAATAACTTTTATTTTTAAAGGCTATTTAAAATAATCCGGTGTAATAAGCTAATAGTTATTTTAAATGAAAGTTTATGTTAACTAAATACAATTAGCAATTTTGACATGACATAACAATACGATACAAATTTTTGACATAACACAATAACATGATACAAATTTGAATTAATTTCATTCACCCTCAAGGCTCGGGTTAGATACATCTTAATATCATTAATTTAAAATTTTATCATATATATTCCATTTATTTTAAGTTAAAGGAGAGGTGAATAAAAATAACAAATAAGAAGGATAAAAAATTAAAAAATATATATTTTTTATATCATAGACATATTATAATTATAATTATAATTAACTAAGATTTTAAAAAATTAAAACTTAAAATTTAAAATAAACTAGGCTATGTTTGGTTTCGCTAAAAAATATATATATTAAAAATAAAAGATAATTAAAATTAATTTAAAATGTATATATTTTTAAATTATTTAATTTTACTATAATAGAGATAAATAAAAAAATGAATTTGAATAAATATATAAAAATAATTTATTACATTTAAATCTATTTTTTATTTTTCCTAACTTTTTCTTCTACTTTTACTCTATTTCATTTCTTTGTATTTTTTTTTTCAAATATTTTGAAAACCAAACACATTCTAAAAGTATTTTAAAATAAATTATACGAGTTAGAATGATGTGACTAAGTTTAATGAATTACAACAATATTATCTAATCTAATAAATTATGTTATCTAATTGAATGGATTTGAATAGTAGAATTTATGTTCATTTATATATAATTTAATTAAAATTATTTGTCAAATAATTAAAAATAAATAAGTAATTAACCAAAAGTTTGAAACCCATCATCATCCAAAATAAATAAATAAATGAAAAATAAGTAAATAAAAAGGTAACACATGCCGTATGAGACGTACTAAAGGTTGATGAACGTACTAAGAGGGCTTTTATGAAAATTGATTATCGACAAGTTGGGCTAAATAGTCTTAGATTGTGGGCCCTTCTACTTTTGACTATTTTGAATTCCGACCACTCTGCTTTTGCATGGCTGATGGCCTGACGCAGTGACATCATCACCCCCACCTTCCACCCCCTGGGCCGTGTTTGGGCGGCGTTTTAATTGTTACAATGCGTTTTTCCATACAAGTAAAGAATGATTAGATATTATGAACTAATTCAACATCAGAATGCGTGAAAACAACATTTTGTATTGCTTTGATATAAGACTTAAGAAACAAGTTCCATTATTTGAATGATTTTGCGATGTGACTGAAATTTATAATTGGATAAATGGATATTAATTTTCTTATTTGTTATATTAACTTTGATATTAAGATTTTTTTAATTATTTTTAAATTTTATTTTTCACTGGGAGTTTCTATAATGATATATATATTTTTTATTTAAATATATATATATATATATATATATATATAATGTTTTTATTTTTAATTATTTTTTATATTTGTATAATTATTTTTTAAAATAATCCTAAAAAAGCAAGTAAATACTGTTTTAAAAAATATTCTTCAAAAATGTCCCATTTTTTTGTTTTCTATTGTTAAAATTTCTTATTTTTTAATTTAAAAAAGGAAAAGAAAATTGTTTTGAGAAAATAGTGACCAAATATAACATTAATTATATTTTTTGTTTTAAATTACATGGTTATGCATCATTAAATATTAGGTATACATGATTTAATTGATTCTTTGATTTTCCAACACACCCCTCCCCTTCATTTAATATAAAAATGAAAAGCGTAAACAAACAGGGATAAGAAGAGAGAATGACAAAGAAGCCGAGAAAACATGCAAAAGAGGTGGAAATGTGGAAACGTAGACGGCAGGAGAATGTGTTGTGCTATGTATGGATCTGGAAGCTGCTGCCGTTCCCTAAGGCGTGACACGTGCTGCCTGTTCAACATACTCCCACGTCCCAGCTCGACTCACTTGCCTCCTGTTTTTCCCCACTATTATTATTATTATTTATTTATTTATTTTTAAGTATTGTCTGTTATTAAAAATAAATAAAAAAGATATTAAAATTTATTTTAACGGTGTTATTTGGGGATTCTTGTTCTTTTTATTTAAATATATGGTAAGTTGGGTAACTTATGACTTAGTTTTTTATTGGGACAATGATGGGATCAATGTTAATTCATTGAATCTCACTCAAATAACTCATTGTTTATCGGTGTTGATTGGATGCTTGTTACTACTGATTTGGGTATACTATTAAAATAAAAACATAATATATATATATATATATATATCTATATATCATATATATAGACACATACGTGCACGTAACATATGACAATTGCTTTGATTTTAGAAAATATCTTTAATTTAAAAATATTTTTAAAAGACGCTTTTAAAATTTTGACGAATGGTTTGTTGTAATGAAAAATTATTTATAGTATTTTCTAAAAAAATACTTGATAGGTAGGAATAATAATAGGGTAGGTTATTTTGGATACTCAATTCACGCTCGTGTTTAATAGGATAGGTTTAAAATTTAAATAAACAGATTAAGGGTAAATTCGAGCTTTTTTTTTAAAACTCGGAATGAGTTTGAATATTATCTTGTCCCATCCCTCCCTTACTCGTCCGCCCTAATTATATATAAAATTAAATTTTAAAAAATAAAATAAATTTATTTATTTTTAATATATAATAATAAAAAATAATTTTCAATAGAAAGTTATAAATTTTATAATATTTTAATTATTTATAAAATACATTTATTTTAATATGATTTTTTTTTTTTTAAATGTTAAACTGGGTGGGGTTAGGCAGGTATGGGCAATTCATATACCTACCCTACCCGTTAAACATTTTTAATGAGACAAATATGAAAATTATTTTGAATAAACAATACAAGATTGGGATGAGAGTGACCCATCCAAAATCCCAAATCGTCATCTCTATTGTTTTCCTAAAAACATTTAAAAAAAAAAACAATTTCACTAAACTATTGTGAGTGAAAGGTTTCATGCAAATAAGGTTAATTCAATAACATAAAGATAAGACAATCATATGTATGTTATTCGAGGTTTTAATGTGATTTGATCAATTATACTTATGTCAATGGATGAGAAATAATCATTCCATCATATAATAGAGAATATTAGAGATAAAAGAATAAGATACAATTACTGGGTTCTCAAAACATCTCATATTTCTTCACTTCTTGTATTCATACTCTACCACAAACCACGTTACCACAAACCATCTTGCTCCATCGGTAGCTTGCGTTATTCCTCACATCTCTATCCAACTTATATAACTTTTATATATACATCTCTATCTCATAACCTTTTCATTTCATAACCTAAAATATTTATAGAGACATTTTTAACAACTTTTCTTATTTTATAAAAAAATATCATATTATAATAATGTATCAACTTACAAAATATTTTATATACTATTCTCTATAAAAAAAAAATGACACTAAATAGAAATCTGAGATACTTCATGACAAAAACATTGAATAGAAAAGGAAAGAAAACTCATAATATGAATTGACACTAATAATTTATAATAAAAACTTTTTCAAATGACTTCTAAAGATTTCAGCAATTATTTTATTAACTAGGAATAGGAAAATATCTTCACAACACATTTTCTATAATTTTATCATAATTTCAAGTTTGTAGACTAATACTTTGACTATATATATATATATATATAGAGAGAGAGAGAGAGAGAGAGAGAGTATATTAACAAGTGCTACAAGGCAATCATGGCAGGAAAGGAAATTATTAATAATATGTGTCCAAATTCATAATTATAACATATATATATATATATATATATATATATATATATATATTTAGAAAAAAAAATTTTAATTCCAAATTATGAAGGGCCAGCGGCACAGAGGCAGTGCCAGCAAAGCGGTCCATGGGGTAATAACTTTTGGTTTTATTTTTTTAATTTCCATAAGAAACAGCAGGAAATCCAAACGGAGTTCAAAAAATATTCCGAAAATGCATTTCCCGCATTATATATATTTATAGTAAACAAACCTTGACTGGTTAAGTGGAGTCGCATTTGTTGTTTTCTTCTTCGCACCACCCATTCGCTTCCACTCGCCTCCCTGTTCCGCCATCTCTGCCACCTAGGGTTCCGCCGCCGACCAATGTTGCCCTACAAGACTCTCCAGGAGGCAGAGGCGTTTCTGGGGCGGAACCTCACGTTTCCGGAAACCGTATGGCTCAATTACTCTGCCAACAAGTCTGATTACTTCCTTTACTGCCACAACATTCTTTTCCTCTTCCTTATCTTCTCTGTCGTCCCTCTTCCGTTGGTCTTCATGGAGCTCTCGCGATCTTCCGGCTTAGATAAGTTTAAGATTCAGCCCAAGGTGAGGCTGTCTTCGGCCGATATATTTCGGTGCTACAAGGACGTTATGAGCATGTTTTTCTTTGTTGTTGGTCCTCTCCAGCTCGTCTCCTACCCTTCCATCAAGGTACATTTATGTGGGTTGTATGTGATTTTCTGAATTTCTTGATCGGGATTCTGAATTTTGTGATTTGTTATTTTTTTTTCCATAGTGTGTTTTCGGCAATTGCTGTGAAATATCCGATATTTGGTATATGATTTGTAGGGTTTGGATTTGAGGAATTTGTTAATTTTCTAGCTTGCAATTGGGTGGTTGTTGCAAGTTTTTTGTGTTTTGTAATGAGATTTATGGCTTTTCAATTTAGGAGAATTTTTTATGTTTCTAGTGCTAGTTTATTTGTGACTGATCTTGAAACTGAAGAATGTGTTGCTTCTCGAAATTTAATCGGATTATTGGGTAATTATTGTGATTCTTTGGGATTATAAATAATTTTAGAATTCATGGAATCAGCGTGATTCGATTTTCAAGACATTTGTTGTTTGTTCATAGATGATTGGGATTCGTACAAGTTTGCCATTGCCATCTGGGTGGGAGATTCTTATGCAACTCGCGGTCTATTTTATGGTTGAGGATTTTACCAATTACTGGATCCATAGGTTCCTGCATTGTAAATGGGGGTATGAGAAGATTCATCGGGTTCACCATGAGTATACAGCTCCAATTGGATTTGCGGCACCTTATGCACACTGGGCTGAGATTTTGATCCTTGGAATTCCGTCTTTTCTTGGGCCAGCAATGGCCCCTGGGCACATAATCACATTTTGGTTGTGGATTGCTCTTCGGCAGATTGAAGCCATTGACACTCATAGTGGGTACGCATGCTAATTTCTTTCAGTTGCTGATTGTCGTTTTGTGCTTTAGTTGATTGTGATGAAATGATGTTAACAGTACCGCTTCTTTCTCTCTTTTCCTTTCTCTTCTACCCTAACGTGTACCCTAACGTGTAGTTTCTCTATAAAGTATTTTTGTGGAGGATCTTTCCTAGTGATTTACCTTTTCTTGGTGAAGAATAGAATCAGAGATGTGCTTTTCTTCTTCTTCTTCTTTCTTTTTTCTTTTTACTTTTCTTCTTCTTCTTCTTCTTTTTTTTTATTTCTTTTTCCAAATCTTATTATTATTATGTTTCTTTTATTATTATTTTTTTTAATTCATTTATAGTTTTTGTTTGGAAATTGTGGAACTGTTAAATTGCCACAGGGCTCTACAATTGAGGGTGGAATTATTATAGTCTGATTTTTCTCATTGTTATTAGGTGCAGTCTTTCCTATAGGCTAGATCTATTGTATAGTTTTTGCTTTTAATGTGAGTACAAAGCCATACCAAGGTACAAGGTTGAAGGAGATTCAGATGCCAAGCCTTTGGTTAAGAAATTTTGGAGTTGCAATTTATTTTTGCAGGTGAAAGAATTAGTTCAATCTGTTTTTCTGTGCATTCAAGATGTGGTGCTGAGCTGAATTGGATTTTACTTCAATTTGAGGTTGGATGGGATCTTTTCAGATAATCTGGAGGACTAAATTTCATTTTTTTTATATTAATTATTTGAATCGTTAGGTGCTTTAACTTTATGCACATAGATAATGTGCTTAAAATTATCTTGATAATCACTATTGTTGCTTGTCACCTAATACGGATAAAGTATCTTGATTATTTTCAAGCTCAGCTGTAGTAATACTCTGTTGCTTTGGCTGTTTTGTTTTCTTTACTCCCATCTCCATCCAAGCCCTTTTTTTACAACTTGATGGTTTTTTTTTTTTTTTTGTTATTTTGGTTGAAGGTTATTGCTATATTCTTCAGTGACCTTGCTAGTAGGTAATCACCTCATAAATCTTAGGTGGCGGTCACCAAGGCAAGGAAGGTGTCCACAAATTGGTTAAGAGTCACAGTTCATATTAAAGGCATAAGTGATGAGCAAAGGCCTTGTTGGAGATGGGCAAAGAGCCTTGGTGGAGTATAGCGATTTTTGGAAAGATGGAAGGAATGCTTTTAGTGTTTTTCTATGTAAAAAGGATTCAAGTGGCCTAGAATTGTGAGCTTAGATGGCCTTGTGGTGACCCTGGGCCCAGAATATGCATGCTATAAAAAAAAATCAGAGGAGATATTTGAGGGTTCTAACCAGAATATGACAAATAGAATTTTGGGCTAGTTGGTAACCCATTAGAATTCGGATATATGTGAGAAAAATTCAGTAATCTCTATTAACTAGTTTTCAGTGAAAGTTTTAAAGTTTAGATTAACTAAGAAAAAATTAGTTTGGTGATTATTAATCACAACAAATGAGATATTCGAGATTTTAGCAAATTATTAGAGAGGGTGCTGTTTACATGTGGTTGGGGAAGGGGAGCGTGGGGGCAACAGATTTGAGGGGCATCACTAACAGAAAAGACCTAATTGTTACATTGATGTTGAGTTTCGTTAATTATAGTAAAATTAACAGAATACTCATTCTAAATGTAGGGGGTTATTAAAAAAGGATCCATGCAGTCAATATGCTTTTGGTGTTGTGTGGGCAAGCTATCAAACAAATGACTACATTGTTTGGTTGTGTGGATAATTAGCATTAAATAAGGACCTTGATTGATGGTTGCTGAGAAGGATTCCCCTGGTGGCACATGCTGCTTGTATGATAATGTTCTCGGAAATAGACATATAGGCTCACATGTAGCTTATTATTTTACCAAAAAACGTAACTGTGAAGTTGGAAAATAGAAGGGGTTTCTTAGTAGTAGTGAAATGAAGTAATCTGCTTAGAGTTGTTAATAGTTATATGGCAAATTTGGAACAAAGAGATGCACTTACTGCATCTATTTTTGTTTACTAATATCCAATTCTGAATGTGATGTTCATTCACTGAACAAATGCATAATTGTAGGTACTTGTTTGCTTTTCAAGATAGATTTGAAAGAGTTCGATAACTTTTATGTGTTTTTTAATTGTAACTTGATATTCTCTGAACTTTTAGCCCAAGGAGGATGTATTATATAAACTTTTTTGGTTGTCCTGTAAGCCTACAATATCATTCTCCCTTTCCTCTATTGGCAATAGAATTACTGGGATCAACAAAATAAGAATGATATACTTTTTTTTCTTTATGATATTCATTTTCTCCTTTGTCTATGTTTTGCACTAGAAACTTAATTGAGGTGGCACTTGGAGCATGTTGTAACAACTTATGTATGTTCGTACAGATATGACTTTCCCTGGAGTCCTACGAAATATATACCATTTTATGGTGGTGCTGATCACCATGATTACCATCACTATGTTGGGGGACAAAGCCAAAGTAACTTTGCTTCAGTCTTCACCTACTGTGATTACATTTATGGAACTGACAAGGTTATTATACAGTTATTTTTTATGATTCTATTATCTACATTTTGTATTTAAAGTTAGTTGATTAAAATTGTTTTCCAATAATGTTTTCTTGACTTATCTTATTAGGGCTATCGGTATCAAAAGAAGCTTCTTGCAAAGGTAACATTCAGCGCTATGTATTTTTTGTTAGAATATGATCATGGACTATCAGCAGCTTCCTTGGGTTTTCTTCTGTATCTTATTTTGAACATATAGGGACTTTGGACCCACAGTGCAATAGAGATCCAAATTTAGGTTGAATTACCTTCGCTTAGTTTCATATGCTAAATATTTTGATACTTATTCCACATTTTAAAATCTGGTAGATGGTGGGATGGGATATCCTTTATTGTTCTTGGTAACTTCATTAATTTGGTATGTTGAATAATCCCAACTTAATCGACATTTTGGAATCTGCTTGGTGATGTGATTTGGATGTGCTCGTTAAATGGCTGGCTCCAATGTTATCGACATGCTTTGCTGGGAAGTAGGCCCCTGTTGTCTTTTCTTTTATCCAACTTATTTTGCTTCAATAGTCCACTAAGCGTCCTGCAATGGGTTGAATGAATTATTAAATTCTTTCTAATGTTTCTCTGTCCATGTAATTCAGTTGAAAGAGGATTTGAAAAGCAATGGCCAACAAAATGGAGTCTCATACCAGAACCTTACTCAAGATCTCAAATCTGACTAATGGTGGGGGATGTCGGGCTATAAGACTCTTATCTGGAACAATGCCCCTCTCGGATGCATCTCACCAGTAACAACTTACTGAGACCTCTGATCTCAGACTGACATTATCCATTGTTATCACCATGCTAGTCTGGGGTAGTAGAAATTCTAGTGGTTCAGATGGGGATCGAATTCTTGGGGTCTTTTACAGTTGTGTAATTTGTGGGGAGGGGTTGTGTTTTGTGTTGAATTTGTTTTTCCTCCGTGGATTTTGAACATTCAGTGTAAGATGTAAAACCCAAACTTTTGTTGTGGTGTTATGGTCAAATCCAAATATTATGTATTGTTATTGTTATTAATTTCCGTGTGTAGATATGAAAAGTATTTTATATTTTTAATGTTTTGCTGATCTGAGAATCCAGAGACACCAAAATGAGATATTGAAAAACTATTCTTTTCCTAGGAATTGAAGAAAGGGGTAGAGGAGAAAGCGACACGTAGCCAATCATTGGCTTGAAATCTTTTCCTATGAATTGAAAGCGAACGATTCAGGCTCGTCTCCAGGTGTATGGAGAGCGTGCACCAAAATAGGATATTTTAAGATGGGTGAAAAAGATATTTAATAAAAAAAATTAATCTGCATGTCTGAACATGAAGCCCGTCTAGCTCAGTCGGTAGAGCGCAAGGCTCTTAACCTTGTGGTCGTGGGTTCGAGCCCCACGGTGGGCGCTTTTTATGAACTTTTCATTGGACCGGAGAAGCATGGGTGGGCCTTTTAAGTGGAATCTTTTCTAAGTTGGTCCAAGGACCCATTTTTTTTTTTTTTGGTTTTCCATTCTACCCTTTGGGCTTCTATTGCGACCTGCCTAGGTATTGGACCGGGTAAGCATATATCTTTTCTAAGTTGGACCAAGGACCCATTTTTATTTTTTTTGGTTTTCCATTCTACCCTTTGGGCTTCTATTGCGACCTGCCTAGGTATTGGACCGGGTAAGCATATATCTTTTCTAAGTTGGACCAAGGACCCATTTTTTTTTTTTTTTGGTTTTCTATTCTACCCCTTGGGCTTCTATTGAGCCCTGCCTAGGCATTGGACCGGGTAAGCAGATATGGGCCTTGTAAGTGTGATCTTTTCAAAATAAGTTCTGTTGGACCAATTCAAAAAGTTCTAAAAATTGCTTAAACTAACACCAATTTTCATCTTTTTTAGTGATAAATTAGTTTTGTTGGTCCTGATGGTTACATAGTAGCGTTCACCTCCTGTAAGATTTTATATTATTATTACCCAAATAAACAAAAATAAAAATCATCCGGCAGTTTTCTTTTAATAAAAGGTAAAACAATTTAGAATGTTATATACCTAATTATTTGATGAAAAAAATAAAGGAGGTTTCTTAATAATATTAAAAGTTTTAGGAGAAAATCAGAGACTGGGTTGCTATTTCCACTCACACGGGCCACACCAAATCTCACCAAAAATAGCTGTAATCTATCCAGAGGATTGAGGGCCGGGCCATTTGGGAGTCCATCAAAAGCCCAAAAGCCCGAAGTTTTGTGGGACAACATCATATCCAGAGCCCATTATGCTACGTACGGAAGTTGGATAGATGATGGCATGATGTTGATCGTCCAATCAAATGAGAAGCAGGATGACGTTGAATAGTGGAACTGAAAACACTAGAAACACATAAAGCGAAGTGGGCCCAGCAATGATGGGCTTGATCCAGCCAGCTGTCCCAATACCGAAAACTAGCTTCAGCCTTCATTAAATTTAACCCTCTTTGGCCCAGTCATCTTTACCACTTTTGCAAAGTAGAGAATTACAAATCAGCTTTTCTCATAATTTCTGAGACTTTATGGAGTAGTTTGATGGAGCATCATTGAGAGATGTCAGGTCCCCAATCTTTGCCCTACACCTGGCCCAGCCCCCTCTCTAATTATGGGCCTAAATATGTAGCAGGCCCGTGCACCCATCATTCATCAATGTACACTTCTTTTCATATGAAATCTATGTTATTATTATAATTTCTTTTTTAAAATATTTTTCCACTTGCCTTCCTTAAAATTTCTTTCCATCATATTTACTTCCTTCCATAAATTAAAATTAAAATTAAAATTTATAATAAATATTTCGATTTGTGGATCATAATACCACTCTCTAAATTGTAGTGATGCTCATAAAATGTTCTTTCTCTCTTTAAAATTTTTATAGAAAATTTTATCAATATTTAAAAAATAAATAATAATAATAATAATTTTTTTTTTAAATGATTTCTGATACTGGTGCATCTTTTTATTTTTCTGTAAATTAATGGACTAGGCCCAAATCCTAAGGACAAAATGGTGTGTTAATAGGTCACTTGACCTGCCCTGCCCTGCCCTACCTCATCCCAATTGCTCTAGGTTTGATATGGCCTCATACAACTTGGGACTCATTTCATGGGCTTGGACATGATAAAAGGTCCATTCCATGCTTCATGACCTAAAATTATTACTATCATTATTGGATAATTTCAAATTCTTCTTTCTTGGTATAAAAGAAAAATTAAAAAGTAATAACAAAATTTAATGAATTTTATCAAAATCTATCTTTTATTTTATTTTTTCTTTTTGTCCCTTCAAATCTTTTTAAAATTCAAATGGAGCCTTCATGAATTCAAATTTTTCTAAAAATTTATAATATATTTTAATATAAAGTTTGTAATGATCTGTACCTAATCATATAGATATTGTCCGTTCCAAACCCAAAAATGTCTTTACAACTTTAAAACATGTTTACATAATTAAAATGGGTCTATACTTATACAACGTTAAAAACTTTTTCTCATATCCAATATGAAATATTACAACAGACATACACTTTTCATGAAATTAAACAAACAAAGACTCATATTGAAGTCAGAGATAAACTTTGATACTATTTGTAACAATTTATATTAAATCATGTAGATATTATCCGTTTTAAGCCCTAAGAAATACTCGTAGCTTTAAAACGTGCTTACATAATTAAGAGGAGTCCATATTAATATAGCGTTGTAAACTTTCTCTTATATGTAATGTGAATATTACAAAGTTAATTTTATTCAACTTTTTTAAGCTTTTCGTTGAATACATTTAACTCCAATTGATTTGAAATTTTATAAAATAACTTTCTTATTTTGAGTAAAATTGAGTGAAAATAAGAGATAAAAAAATTATACGAGAGGTATTTGATGAAATTTTAAACTAATAAAAACGAGATGTATTTACCCAGAATTTAAGAAGAGGCTAATGACCTTAATCTTTGAGATATTCTTAAAGAATTCATTATTAAGATTAAATTAAGATTTGTGTCGAAAATAATGTCACCATCGGATGCATTATCACAGGAAAATAGAGATTACTTTTTGAAGGTTGATGGTATTAAAGTTATGATAAGTTATTTTAATATATAATTGACAAGATTTGAGGTGAAGTGTGATTCATTAGGCACCCTCAACTTATTCTCGAGTCCATAATCAACTCAAAAATTCACTAAAAGAAATGGCCCCATTGAGTGAAATTAATTTACCGGATGAGAGAGAATTTTACGTGGTTACATTTTGCTACTCGAGTTGGAAACATAGAAGAACAACAAAGGGACAAAGGCCAGAGAGGAAATAACTTTCCAAAATTCCCAGGAAAAGCACTAAAGTTATGAAAATGACAAGCTTTTCCTTGGCTGAAATTTGATTCCAATTGCCTACTGTTTTAAGGTTTCCTTTCCAATCTTGTATTGGAACAGCCTTACCTTCTCCGGTTAAATCATCACCCACTGTCGTCATTCTACACACATTTCTACCTGCCATGTCCCTCTAGGTTACCACCCTACACCAAAAACCCTAACTCTAAATCTGTGGGTCACAGCCCATTAGGGCTACACATGTCTATTCCTTTCTCCACTATACACTCAAAGTGAACCTTCATGGGAAGGTAAGGTTGTCAATCACCCCTTCTGCCCTACTGTATTTCACTAATTGCACATTTTATTATTCACTCCCTACTCCCTCCCTCCTATAGTCCTATCTTCTATAATTTAATTAGCGTATTTTTCCTTTTCTAGAGAAAGTGACACCCAATGACCCAAACAGGGCTTTGCTACAACCTTGTTTAAAATTTCAGCAACATTTATCTTGAGTCCATATTTTTATTTTTATTTTTTTTCAATTATTTGGAATATGTGATGAAAGATGAAAGAGTTAGCAATCATATTTATGACTTTGCTTTAACCTCGATTATGTAAATTAAATTAAAAAGGCTTTAAATGAAATTAGTGTATGATGTTTGAAGCATTAAGTTTAGAGGTCTATTGTGTGAACGACACACCCGAGGAAGGTAATATAATGTTATTACTAATGTTTTTGAGATCGTATCGGTCATTAGATAAAAAAAGTTATCGATTGATGGGTTAATAGGTGGAATCAATGATTAAACCACAGTTGAATCAGTAACTTCATAAATATATTATTCATAAATTATTAAAAATAAAAATAAATTATAAAATTTTAATATATGTATTTTTGAAAATGTATTACTATTATTTTTCATATTTGATATTATCAAACTTAAATTATGAATGAATATAATTGCTTAAATTTTATAAATAAAAGATATATAATATTTAAATGTGAAGAAATATATTAGAATAGAAGAAAATTATTTTGTTTATAATTTATTTTACTTATATTGTTTATATGCAATTTTAAAATACCAATTATTAGCAACAAAGTCGTCACAACTCAAACCTTTGATCAAAGGGTTAATGGTTCAAATCATCCGGTTGTTAGTTGCTCTAGTTGCTAGTTAGATTATAGTTTATGAGAAAGATTTTCAAAGATTTTATAACTCATCACAATTATAATTCATCCCACAATAGTGGATTAAGCTTCGATCGACGATTCAGTAATTTTTTATATATCCCACAATCATTTGTTTAGTAATTTTTTTTAAAACATTCTTAGTCGAAAAAATATTTTTGAAAAAAAGAAAATAAGTGTTTGAGAAAAATTAAAAAACACTTTTAAAATGCAAATTAGTTTAAATTGGAAAATTAGTATAGACTATTCTTCAACTATTCCAAATAAATGAAGTGAAGATGACCTACATTACTTTAGTCAAGAGCACTTCTTGACCAAAATGTAGGCATTGAAAGGTAGGAAGTAAGGAGTCTTAGGAGAATCTAGTATTTTACAAAGAATTCAAAAGGTAAGGGTTACTTATTTTTGTTAAAATTTCATAAATAAAAGGAGTTTGCAAGATATATATCAAAATTAATGTCAAATCATATCAACATTGATTTTAATATATTAAAAAAAAAGTCATATTATATCAAATTCAAAGGTCAAATCAATTACTCTAACTAAAAATGATGGCCAACATTAGGGGTAACACTTTATAATAAGTGCCAACATTATGGGTGAGACTTTAGAGAAAGGCGATTAATCTCATCAAAAGTTCTAGTAGATGATGGGTGGAACCGAAAATTTAGTAGTACTAGTAGCCTTTAAGGCTATGGTTGAATTTATTATATCCTCCGTCAAAGGGACATGAAAGTTGACACTTACTTGATTAAGATTTGAAGTTAATCAAATTTAAAATATCTGATGTAGAAATTACTAATTTCAAGATAGATGTTTTCATTATTTTTATTTTCACATATGAATATAAGATTAAAAACATTAAAATCACCTGGGATGCAAATTATAATCAAATTCAATTGAATTTTAATTCTATTTGGGCATATTGTAATTGTGTTTTTAGTAATGTAGGCTATGTTTGAAAACTATTTTCGAAAACAGTTGTAAGAAACAATTTTTAAGAACAATTCTTGAAAATTGTTTTATGATGTTTTGTAAAACAAAAATTTGTTTAAGAATTTGAAATGTTTTTAATCTATTTTTAATATTTTTGAATATATTTTAAAAATAATTTTTATAAGCAATACTTTATTTTTAATCATTTTACATATTTGCATAATTATTTTTTTTAAACAACTTTTAAGAAACAAATGAAAATAATTAAAAAATATTATCTGAAAACACCATATTTATATTTTTAAGAACAAAAGATATAAAACGATTTTTTGATTGCCAAATTTATTTTCATATATTTTTGTTCTAGAGAACAAAAAACTGTTCTCAAAAACAATCGCCAAATAAGCCCGTAAGTTTCCATTTCAAGGCTAAAATCCCTTACAAATGGAAGAAAATATAATTCTTTTAAGTTATTTCAGCAAAACCAAGCAATACAACACAAGCTTCCACTCTTTTCTCATTTTCCTTCTATGTTTTTTAATAGGTTTAAAACGTTTGAAGGGAATCCAAAGTGTGAAAGGACAAAATGGTTAAGAGGATGATTATGGAAATTAAACAACCTACAAACTCTTATGTTTAAAAGATGTAAACAAACTTTAGCCAAAACCACTAATTATTTTATGTAAAAGGTTTAAACCAATTTTAGTCAAAACCACTTCGCTAGGACACTACTAATTATCCCAAATAGTTTAAGCCCAAAAGTTTAAAAAATCCAACAAAAAATAATAACCTAAGACCTAAAGAGTAACAAAAATTAATTATTGTTCCAAAATGAATTTGAAATTAATCATTAACCTTATTTGTTGGTGAAAAGCATAAAGATAAAAATTAGTTCACGTAGAATAATACACAAGGGTTCAATTAACTACGCCTGTATCTATGGACGTAGGAGAATAGTTCTATTATACTATAAAGAGTATTATAGAGGATAAAAAGAAAAAAAAAAAGATATAACCATTGAATTTTGAAACATTATGTAATTCTTCACTCCTTATATCTACTTCTCTTATATATCACAATCAAGATGTCAGCCTAATCAACTTTACTTGGAAACTTCTTTAGATCACATCCTTCATGCCATGACTTTATCATGCACCATAATTTTTGCTATATATTCAAATTGTTGAATCACTTTACTTGTGAAGTCTAAGCTAATACTACATAGGTATATATACCTAATAGGGGAAGGGATGGGGAGGGGAGAAAAGGGTTTGAAATGGGCGTGCTTCAATTTTAATTTATTTTATCAAATGATAATGCAAATGACATATTAACGCATTGTAAATTAAAATGGAGTATGGAAAAGAGACACAAACAATGATTTATAGTGATTTAGTGTAATTCAGGCCTATGTCTAATTTTCTTAAGATCCAAACCAAGCTTAGGGTTCCATTAGTCTTCCAAGGCTTCACCCAAATCATAAATCACCTTTAAACTTGGATTCTTGGTGCCAAGGGACATTTAACACTTCAACTCTTAGGTTATGTTTGGTTCCTAAAAAGTGCCAAGGAAAAAAAATGGTTTTCTCATATTTGGTTTCACTATAATTTTTTTTTAAAAATAAATATAATTAAAATTAGTTAGAAATTTATACATTTTACAATTATTTAATCTTTATATAATGGAGGAAATTAAATGAAATGAGTTTGAAGAAACATATAAAAATAATTTATTAATTTTAAATTTATTTTTTATTTTCCTTCATTTTTTCTTCCATTCCATTTTTCCTCTTTATTTTATTTTCCTCACATTTTCCCTTAATTTTTTCGGGAATCAAACATAACCTTAATAGATATCTCACTTTTGAATTTTCTCTCAAGCTTGCAATTTGAAGACAAGTAAATGTGCAAGCTTGTAGCAACAAGTTTTAGCTAAAATGAATACAATCAAAAGATAGGCTTGAAGTGGTGCACTAAGGTATGCAAGTTTAGGTTTAATGTACTCAAAGATCAATGTAGTAGCTCTTAAAATTGATGAGCATTAACTTCAAGGTGCATATTTTCCTTGCATCTAATGAAGTTAGAGGTATTTACATATGAGATGTGTTAGGAACCTAATGGTTAGGCTCAATTTATCTTTACTTGGACAATCTATTAGTTCACTAGTCGTTTGTGGTAGAAAGGTATAATAGGTGACCGTTGGAGCTAAAATCCTTAACCATTTGACCTAGATAGTTCGACCCATACCCTTGTTACTTTTACAATTGCTAGACTTTTCCTAACACGTATACAAAACCCTTTTTGGAATGTATTTTTTATTTATCAAATTAAGCTTAGATTTTTCTTAAATGTAATTTTCATCTAATTTATAAATGAATAAAAGTAATTTACAATCATTTAAATGCAATGCGATGAACATTAGTTCACCATTCAACCTTAGAATGTGATCATAAGGGTCTTCAACACGCCAATATCCTTATATCTAGATCATCATTGGCCACTTTATTCTTGTTTTGTAATTGTCAAAATATCATTAAGGGAAAACCATCAAGATCCAATAGTTGTATCGAATAGCCTAATTTATTTCGAATAATGAAGTATATGTTCCATGTCTCATATACCAATGAAAGAATGACCCACTTTACTTTTATTCAGCATTTCTTTTATATCGTTTCATGTGTTTTATTTTAGCTTTTTGACATTTCTAGAAATTTTGACCTTTGTTTTTTCAAAATTCTACAACAAACTCCAATATAACTTGTTATATAATCAAAAACTTCAATTTCACTTATTAGTCCCAAACATAAAAATAAAAATTAATTTACATAGAGGGGTAATGAGATTTTTACAAGATTTGAGTAGTCACATTTATATTTATAAACATAAGAGAATAATTTCATTATACCATAAAAAAGATTTTATTAGTTAAAATAAAATATATTTATAATAATTTTATTATTAAAATATATTATTAGTTAAAATATTATTAAAAAAAAGTCAAAACATTTTGTTTTTTTTTTTAAATTAATTTTTTGAAATCATCTTTTCAAGAGACCATTTCTCCCCATAGATTTTTTTTTTTTTTAGGTAATTGTTTGTTGGAAAGAAGATTTTAGGTTATATATATTTTTTAAATAAATAAATAAATAAATAGAAATCATCTTTTGAAGAGATAATTTTTTTTCTTGGATTTTTTTAAACAATTTTTAGAATTTATCCCTTCAAGAGACTATTTTAGCCTATAATTTTTTAAAAAACAGAAAATTTAGAAATCGTCTTTCTAAGAAATGATTTTTGCCAACAATTTTTTATTTATTTAAGAAATTATCTTTTCAAGAGAAGATTTTTACTTCAAATCCAAACTTTTTTTCCTAGTTAGCAAAAAACTATAGTAGATTTGAAAATACTTTTTCCGGTACAATAGTTTATAAATTATTTTTTAAAATCATGATACACTAATCAAAAACCCGATAAATTGGAGCATAACTTGTTTTGTGCCTTTTTTTTTCTCTCTTTCTCTCTATATGTACTCTTTTTTGTTTGTACAAATCAAATGTTAATCACTTCTGATCATATAATAAAGAAATTTTTGGTTTTATCAATATAACTAAAGAAAATATTCCATTATTTTTAAAATATAAAATGTCATATTTTGTTCACTTTTCTATCACTTAAAAATCTAATTATTATTTTTATAGTAATGGTATTTTAAGTTAGGGTATTTTCAAGATTTTGCACATATGATTCCATTGATTTTTATTTTTTAGGTACTAAAAGAGATAGAAAATCATAGAGAGCAAAACCTAGAGGGTGAAATGTTTTGGGATTCTCCTGTACTCTCTTTTCATCATAGTGAAAATCTATAGAAGTTACAAGTGAATATAACTCTCACGTTGAGACTGAATCACTATAAATCTTGTATGTTTTTGTACTTTATTTTTCACATTTGTTTATTATTGCTTTCCAAAGATAGGATTTGAGTGTTTTAATCCTAACAAAAAAAAATCATCAAATGGAATAAATATCTCTATATTATAAAAGATCATTCTACTAAATATTATGACTATATAAAAATAACTTTTTTTATTATATAAAAAATAACATGTAAAATACTTGAAATGAAAAATGACATTATATAGAAAATAAATTATTTTTCAAGTAAAAACAAGAGCACGGAAAAAAAGATTATATGATGACCAATGTTAATGAAGAGAGTTAGATTTGGTTCACTTAATTTTGTTTTGTTTTGTTTTGTTTTGTTTTTTTTTTTAATTTTATAAAAAACTATAAGGTTATAGATGTGATTTTATAGAATTTATAAGGTTACAAATGTCCACATAAAATATTTTTATTTTTCAAATTTTACTTCTTAAAGTTCTTTTAGAAAAAAAAATAGTGGGTTGTAAATCTAATAAAAGATATTTTAAATCACTATGCATTTAAAAGACTTATAAATAAAATTAAATATTTTATAAAAAAACCTTTTTGATAGTGAAAGCTTTTAAGTGTTTCAATCAATCTACCAAATAAGGTCTAAGAAGACACCAAATATGATATACAAATTCTAGAGTTGGCTTAACCAAGTAGCATTAAAAGGCATAAAATACATTTTACTTAAAATAACGAACTCAATTCATTCTTTGTCTAATTATGGATGATTAATAACAATTTAAATAAAATACAAATTAGTATAATTCTTAACATATTTAAATAATTTTGGTGAAAACATAAGAGAAGGGTGTTTTGTTTTGTTTTGTTTTTTTTCCTTTTTTTTTTCTTTTTGATAAATAATAGCTCAAGTAATACTAATAATACTACTACTACTACTACTAATAATAACAATAATAAAATAATTAATTATTTATTTAATTAAGTACTTTTTATAACTTTTTAATTTTATTTTTAAAATGAAGTAATTTTGCAATTTTATTTTACATGTGGTAAAAAATTTTAGAACTCTTTGCTAGTTGTAAGTGTTTTTATTATTATCATTATTATTATTATTAGTATTATTTTTATAAAATTTATTAAAAATACTTAATATGGTTACTAAAATTTTCAAATAAAGTTAATGGATTTTTTAATGAAAATTGAATGTGACCCAAATTTTATTTTAATATTAGTGGTATTTGGTAAACCCACTTAATAATTTTAAGTGACTTAATAATTTAATTTAAATTATTAAGTAAATTAAATATATTTTGTAAAATAATTTAATGATATGACTTAAAGTAAGAAACAACTTTAAGTAATAAATAAAAAAAATTAATTTATTCTTAAGTTTATATCTTTATTTTACTTATGTTATTTCACGACTTCTACTTTGATCAACTTCCTTTACTTTAATTATAATTTATGAGGATAAATATCTCAATTTATTAATTTAAAATAAGTTATAAGTTAATTTTATCAAACAACTTTATTATTTAAAGAATTAAGTAATAAATTTTAAGTTAATAATTTAATTTAAAATCAATTTAATTATTTTTGTCTACCTAAACCCAATAACCAACTGGTAATAAGATTATTGGTTTTAATTTTTAGAATTTTTTGCTTTGAATGCACCGACAACTTATACAAGAGCATTAAAAAGGAAGGATAACTTCACAAAATGAATGATAAGAAAAAAGATACCCATGCAAAAATAAAAGCAAATGACAGAAAAACATTAAAAATGAGGTCGGCATGAAACAAAAATAAAAAATAAAATCCTGGGTGGCGTAATTAGATTGGCATTATGAATTTATGAAAATGATAATTTTGGTTTTGGGGTCATTAAAGAAAATGGGGAAAAGACCAAAATGGACACACTCATTTACTCGGTCTATGTCACCTACTCTGGTGGCTTTTGAAAAACCAAAACCAAATGCATCTGATGAACTTTTTCCATACCATTCTCTTGTCTGGGTCTGGTCAACACTGCCCCCCACACCCCTCAAAGAAAAGAAGGAACTGGTGTGGAATTCATTAAATTCCTAGGTTGCCCTTTTTGTGACCTCACCCTCAATAAAACCACATGAGCAAGTAGTCACAAATGGAAACCCAAATTTTCCTCTGTGCAAAAAGAAATTGGGGGAAAAAAAAAAGAAAAAAATCCTATTCCACCCTCCACCCCACCAAAATTTTTAAAAAATTAAAATAAAATCTAAAGGGAAGAAAAAGAGAGAAACAGACAAAGGAGAAAGGCTCCCCCACAGGGGCCACCACGACATTAAAAAGAAGAAAACATGAAAATAGTGTGGCAAAAACTAGAGCCCTTTTCATGGTGCGTGAGCCGCACTCCCCAATCAGAGGAAAGTGAGGACCAGTGTCAGGTTGTGTTTTTGGTACGTAGGACTGTTGTGTTAGCCTCATAGCAGTAGTTTTCCATCCACATGGCTGGTTTCTTTCCCACGCCCAGACAGAGAGTGCGTGGGGACACGCTCATCTTTTACAACAGCACCACCAGAGAAGAGTCTCTCTCTAGGCTCTAACAAAGCAACAACCACTTTGTTGGGAGACTTGTTCTCAAAGACCCATCACTGAAGCCAACGCCACAACCCCAGATCGCCGGACTCCGTCATGGAACACCGGCCAAGTGTTAAATTCAGGCCGGCACCGGCGGGGTTTCCGGGGTGAATGCAAAGGAAAAGGAAAAAAGCTGTCATAGCCTTGGAAAATGAAGAAACAGAAATAGAAGCCGAAAACAGTACTGCGTTTTTTTTTTATCTTCTTCTTTTCGTGTTCCAATGGCGGCTACCAACACCACGCCACCCATTGACTCATCTTCTGCTGAAGAACTCACAGCGAAGGCTGTGCACAAGAGGTACGAAGGGTTGGTGATGGTTCGAACCAAGGCCATAAAGGGAAAGGGAGCTTGGTACTGGGCTCACCTAGAGCCCTTGTTGGTGCACAACAATGATACTGGTTTGCCCAAAGCCGTGAAGCTCAGGTGCTCGCTCTGCGAAGCCGTTTTCTCCGCGTCGAACCCGTCTCGGACGGCTTCGGAGCATCTCAAGAGAGGAACGTGTCCCAATTTCAATTCTGTGCCCAAACCCATTTCCTCAATATCACCTTCTTCCATGGCTTCGCCTTCTTCTTCGGTGCAACACAACCACCGTAAGCGTAGTAGCTCCTCCAGTGGTGGCGGTGGCGGTGGCGTGGGTGGGGGTGGTTCTTCTGCTTCGTACCAAGTTTCACCGCTGGCGATGGTCGATCCGTCGCGATTCTGCGGTGAGCTGGCATACTCGCCGGCGGTGTCGACTACTGTTGTGACTGCCAGTACCGGGTCTTTGTTGCCTCAGCAGCATTTGATGTTATCAGGTGGAAAAGAGGACCTGGGAGCTTTAGCCATGTTGGAAGATAGTGTGAAGAAGCTCAAGAGTCCCAAAACTTCACCTGGCCCAGCTTTGAGCAAAACCCAGATTGATTCTGCTTTTGATTTTCTTGCTGATTGGCTCTATGAGTCTTGTGGGTCTGTCTCTTTCTCAAGCCTCGACCACCCGAAATTTCGGGCGTTTCTCAATCAAGTCGGATTGCCGGCGATTTCTCGGAGGGAGTTCGCTGGTCCTAGATTGGATGCCAAGTTCGAAGAAGCCAAGGCTGAGTCAGAAGCTAGAATTCGAGACGCCATGTTCTTTCAAATTGCCTCTGATGGTTGGCAACCAAAGCATCATGGGTTTCTGGGTGCAGAAAATTTGGTGAATTTAACTGTGAATCTCCCAAATGGGACTAGTGTTTTCAGGAGGGCAGTGTTTGTTAGTGGGAATGTTCCTCCCAAGTATGCGGAGGAGGTTTTGTGGGAGACAATTACAGGCATTTGCGGGAATGCTGTGCAGCAATGTGTAGGGGTAGTTGCAGACAAGTTTAAGGCCAAGGCATTGAAGAATTTAGAGAATCAGAATCATTGGATGGTTAATCTTTCTTGCCAGTATCAAGGGTTCAATAGTTTGATTAAGGATTTTAGCAAAGAGCTTCCTTTATTTCAGAAAGTCACTGAGAATTGTTTGAAGGTTGCAAATTTTGTTAATAACCACTCTCAAGTTCGTAACATCTTTCAGAAGTATCAGTTGCAGGAGTACAGGCATGTTGAATTACTAAGAGTACCAGTTCGAGAGCATGAGAAATTGAACTTTGAACCTGTGTACACAATGCTGGAGGATATATTGAATTCAGCTCGAGCACTACAGTTGGTTCTTATAGATGAATCATATAAGATAGTATCAGTAGAGGACCCAATTGCCAGAGAATTTGCAGAGATGGGAAGAGATATGAGGTTTTGGAGTGAATTGGAAGCGGTGCATTCACTGGTTAAATTGATCAAGGAAATGGCTCAGGAAATTGAGACAGAAAGGCCACTAGTTGGGCAATGCCTCCCACTTTGGAATGAGCTTAGAGCAAAGGTGAAGGACTGGTGTTCCAAGTTCCACATTGATGAAGCACCTGTGGAGAAGGTGATTGACAGGCGGTTCAAAAAGAACTATCACCCAGCTTGGGCCGCTGCCTTTATACTTGATCCACTTTATTTGATTAGGGACACTAGTGGGAAGTACCTTCCGCCATTCAAATGTTTGACACCCGATCAGGAGAAAGATGTGGACAAGCTCATAACTCGGCTTGTATCGAGGGAGGAGGCTCATATTGCGCTAATGGAGCTCATGAAATGGAGAACGGATGGGCTCGAACCAGTCTACGCGCAGGCTGTTCAGTTGAAGGAGAGGGACCCCATTACCGGAAAAATGAAAACTGCAAACCCTCAGAGCAGCAGGCTTGTGTGGGAAACTTACCTCACGGAGTTCAAGTCACTAGCAAAAGTTGCAGTTAGGCTTATCTTCCTTCATGCAACCTCATGTGGATTTAAGTGCAATTTGTCTTTCTTGAGATGGGTTTGCGCCAATGGGCACTCAAGGGCAGGCATGTACAGGGCTCAGAAGATGATATTCATTGCAGCCCATTCCAAGCTTGAAAGGCGGGATTTTTCCAATGATGAAGATAAGGATGCAGAGCTCCTGGCCTCCACAAATGGTGAGGATGATGTGCTAAATGAAGTTTTTGTTGATTCATCCTCAGTGTAATGTTTTTTCTCCTCCTCCATTAGAATTTAAATTTGTAGGATTTATTGAATTCTTTCTGCTACTTCTTTTTTCTTTTTATTTTGTACTTGTTTACTTACTCTTTAGAGGATTTTGGGTCTCGGGTGGGAGGAATAGGGACATTGATAGGGAATTGAATTTTGTATTGCCATTACTAAGCCACATGGTTCAAGCCATTGCCCACCTCTCACCCTAGAATGATGTGGAGTTCTTGGATTTGCAAAACAGAAACTCTTCTTGTTTGTAAAGATAGAGAATGCTGCATAAACAGTAGTTCAGGACAGGAAGAATGTTGTAACATTTTGGTTCCTTGAGTAATTTGGGATGAATAATATTTCTAAGGGGGAAGTTTTTTTATTTCTCCTTTGATTTATACATCAATCTTCACAACAAGCACCAATTTGTGGTCATGAATTAGTACTTATTTTTCTCTTCAGGATGGATGGAAAATCAATATGAGTATTTCTTTTGCAATGCATAAATCAGTTTCTTCTTTCTAAAGCTTGCTATTTAGTTTCAAAACTGCAATTTATAAATATTCATAGGCATTTTTCATGTTTCTTAACATGATATTGTGATTTAGATTTTTTGCAGCCATCATTTGCCTTCTAAAACTCTTCATCACATTTTTTTTCTATAGAATCATGTGACATTGAAGGTAGCTGATGTTTAAGTTTGAAGTCAATGCAAGTCTGAAATTGCGCACTAGTTTGAATTTGTTCAAGAACAGACATTCATATGGATACCTTATTAGGTCATCTCATAGTTCCTTATTTTACAAGCATGATATACTATTTTTGCACAGTCTTATGTGTCTATTTTTGACTGCATGTGCCGATTGGATGGAGCCATTGGAGAAGGCTTGGAGGTTTTTTTGCCTGAAAACCCTTCAATCTCCATTCTTTTTTGTACTAGAACTTTTGGGTCTTTTGCTGGTCCTTTATTTGCTAATATAGAGGCCTCTTTCTAACTATTGTTGGGATGGGGACCAAAACTAGTACTTTTGAACCTTACTATCTCAACTTCTAGTGAAATTCCAACCTAAAGTTGGCAGACTCCAGGTTTTGGTTCAGTATGCACTATCAAAACCAGTACTTCAATGACCTTTACCATACTCACATCTAGCGAGATTCCAAAACTAGGTACTGTTCTTACCTCCATTGAGCAGCTTTTCCCACCATGGATAGATTTTTTTTTTTGGCTATCTGTTTTGCTATCTTGGCAGTTAAAAGCTGAATCATATTCAAAGCAAGGTTCAAACTCCTTGTAGCTGGAAATTCTCAGCTTCTGCTGTTTTTTCTTTTCTGTTTTCTGTTCATCTTTCATGCTTTTAATTTCTCTTGACCAGAAATTTGACCGCATTTGCATTCATCATTGTGGCTGTGCGTTTGAAATGTCAAAATTGGAAAAAAGAGCTATTGGTTTTACAATTGTTTTACACTTGGGTATAAATTAAACATTGGGGAGAAAAAATTAAATGCTTTGTTTCATCTGAAGTCTTAAGGTAAAATATCATGCTAAAATCGTATTGTTGATGGCAGAAACAATGGACAAAAATATTGTTGGACTGGAGATGCCGCCATGAGATGCGTGATTGTTAATGGAGATGGTTGTAGCATGATTAAAGAGGAACTTATAGAAGGGATCCAAGGGAGGACTTGATTTGAAAATTTTTGCCTTGGAGGCGTCTTTTTGTAAGAGGCCAGAGGTTGCTGGAACTGGTTGGGTGGATGGCAAGCCAGGTTTAGCTATGTGGGTCAACAACCTCGGAGGGGCCTGAGGGCAAATCTTTCTAGCTGGAGGAGCACTTCTCACTGTTTTCATCTCATCCACATCTTCTGGTTTTTGTGCCTTTGAGAGAGTGGAGCCCCACCATGAAGGAAGTGGAAGTCTTTTTCTTGGCTGTGGTCGTCATGGAGAGAGAGATCAGGGTCCTTCCATCAAATCATCTTTGGGTAACTTCTCTTTTAAACATTCCAAAGCTCGTGACGTCCATGCAGAGTCATTGGGTGATGCTCCCCCATGATTGTGAGAAAGGTCCTGAGAGGACCCCAAAGCAAAGGAGGCCTGTCGGCATGAAACAACACAGAAGATGCTTGATAGTGATTATGCAACCAATTTCAACTAATTTTTCTGCTTCCGTGTATCTCTGAGACTTGAAATATCTATATAGCTTCCTTAGCAGGAATTGCTGCATTGTTGGTGGAGGTGGTGCTTTTATCCACATTTCCTCCTTTTCTATCTCCGATCCTCAATCATGTTTTTACAATTTCCTTAAAGCACTATCAAGATTACTGGTACTGGGTTGGTGTCTATTTATCTCTAAAGAATCTTTACAGGTGTATTTGCCGGAATACAAATAATTTCCCTTTGGTGCTTGCTACATTCTACATTTTGTATTATTCTGCAGAAAGTATGGAATTGTGTTTTCTTCTTGTCTCAGAATTTTATCTACGTCTCTCCGTGGACCCCCTCCTCTGTACAATTATTTGGTCAAAAGGCCTCTGCAAAATAACCCATGCTGGGAAAATTGGGAGAGTGAAGATCTGAGGCCACTTTTCTCTTGTAATAATGTCACAATTTTCTATTCTCAGCTAGGCATTGGATTATGATTCTGTTTTAATCAATTGGCTCAAGCTACAAGTAGAAGAGGGTCTTAAAGTTTAGATATGCTTTACAGTTTTCAGATACAACCAGTCCTATTAATTTTTTTTGTAGCCCACCAAAGGGTGTTGGGACACCAAATGGAAATGAATTTGCCAAATTTTCTCATTCTTTTCCACCAAACGTTGGCACTTTACATGACCAACTTTTGTTGTATTCATCTTACATAAATTTATGTGGAATGTTACTGTGTGAGCCTCTGCTTTCACACCAGAGAGAGCCATTTGGTAAAATTGGAAATGGTAGACATGGAATTGATGCACTGAGATAAGCATCTTTTGGTAATGAGTAACCCAAGTAGATTTAAGAGATTTGGCATCTTTTGGTAATAAGTAAAAAATCCAAGTAGGATTTCAAACAAAACAAATCCGTACCTTATCACCCCATAAAGCAATTTTGAAGCCTCTCTCTCTCTCTCTCTCTCTCTCTCTCTCTCTCTCTCTCTCCACTGATGGATTTCAGATTCACCCTACCCACCTTCACAAACAGTAGAAAGGTGAAAAACTAGAAAAGAAAAAAAAAATCAAATGGGGCTTCCACTTTTGGCAAGTGAGGAAGTGTGTAGAAAAGTAGAGTTAATGGAGTAGAGTATTATTTTACCTTTGAGGGGGGTGGGGGGGTAGGGGAGGAAGGGAGGTGGGGGTCTCCTTATTGCTCAGTGGAGAGACACAAATTCTTGTCGGCAGAGCTTACTAACACTGACTTCTCACCAAACTCTAATAAGAGCGAGTATTAGATGGTGGTATGCCTCACTCCACTCATTTTTCTTTGTAAAAGGAGAGAGAGGAGAGATAATGATTAGTATAGGACGACACCCCTTCTCTTTATACAAGAATCTTCCCCTCCTCCAATGCTCCACATACACACAGATAGAAAGAGATAGAGATCGACAGATACCTCACTTCCTAATCCTAATCTATCACCACCCCTTTTCCCACCCTCCTCCATCTCTGTATATTTTTTTACTCACATTTTTAGCCTATGCTTTAATCATCAGGGTTAACATAATGGCTCTTTGTCAAGTCAAGTCCACATACACTCAACCGTAACCAAAAACCAGACTAAAATGTTGTTGCTGTCACTCTTTTTAATTTGTATTTCAAATATGAACGGTTCGAGAGAGATCAGCCCGGCATTAAAATAAAATCAAGTGGCAAGAAAGCGCGTTGTATATCACAAAACGCTCTAAAAATGTGTATCGGGTGTGTCACGTCGTTGTTAATAAGTGGTCCATGGACCACATACTGATAGTTTTTTTTTTTTTTTCATGAATGCCAGCCAAGGGCTGCTCCTAAGGCTTCATTGACAAAGCAGTAGAGTAAACAGCTGCCTTTTCGGAAAGGAAGATACGATCTACTTTAATTTCACTGTGCTCTCACATGGTACACTATTTTTAAGCCTTTGTTTTGAGCGTCCTCTTAAAAATGCTGCCAAAAAGTCTACTTTCTTTGCCATATTTTTCACCAACCTCCAGCTTGATGTTTTTTTAATGCGTGTCCTTGTATTACAAAATTTCTGAATACAGTTGGTGGTCCTGCTACCCGAATCCTCCTAATTTGCATGTACATATATGAGGCTTTTGCATGATTACTCTTGTTATTTGGCATACTTCCCATTTATGCTCTCATATTCTCATGATTCTCTTTTGGTCTTCACATGTCTTGTTCTTAAGCTTCCAGACAAATTCCCATCTTCCTTTCATACTCCTCAACATGCATGCCTCAACCACACTTCTCAAAATCATTTTTTGTCACCACTCGTTTCTAGATATGTATACCATCCCACCAGAGGGATGGTATATGTAAGGCCGGTGTTGACAATTATTCCTTGAGCATTGTCTTAGGTCACCCTGCTAGGAAAAGGATTAAAGGAGTTGGAGGAAAGACGGAAGGGTAATGAACATCCGCTCAGTTGTTTTACCTACCTCTTTACAGCTAGCAGTCATGTCAGATGGCACTTTTAAACTTCAGTGATTCTGACATAGTAGTCAAGCACCACTTCACACCACTCTGCTTTACTCGCTTCTTCTTTCTTCGAGTGTTCATTATTTCCTCCAGCATATTTTAATTTCCCAGCTCCTGTACGCTACAATGGTAGTAGTAAATGTAAGCCAGCCACAGCCCACAGGGACGGACCCCTTTAAATTGAGTAGACTAACGGCTAAGTCAACCGACAATTTTTTAAAATTACTTGGACAAATAAACATGATGACACCCTAACAGTTCCCAATAATCCTCTGCCGGCGTTTAAATTCAAGAATCAAAACCATGGGTGGGTTTACTGGGTGGGAATTCCAGAAGAGGATGAAAGGGTCACGTGAGAGGTCCCCAAAACACGTGAGGGTGAATTTTGAAGTATACCACAATTATTATTTGGGTGGAGCAATCGAGGCACCTATCATACTGGTGCAACTTTTACAGTGGGTCTAAGCAACTGGGTGGGTCCTACCCACCACCTAATAATTATAATGTGATGTATTTGGAATCATAATACCTGACCCAGTATATTTATTGGTAATCATATGGGGCCTACTGTAGGCAGTATCGTGGGCAGTTGTACATCAGAGCCGTTGAGCTTGTTGACTGAGTTGTCAATCTTGAATTTTTTGGCAACGGGTAGGTCCCATAGCGGATTCGTGAGACTTTTGTCACTTTCAAACTTGAGATTGCTGTCTCAGCGATTTAAGGTTTCGTTGTTGGAAGTGAGTCCACCAAATGAGTGGCTGTAATTGAACTGGGACCAGAGTTTCAACCCCGAAACGGCACCGTTTCGTCTGGAGGTAAGTATGAAGTACCCCCTTGCCGTCTTGGCAGAATCATTTTTATAGATGTCCACGCTCCCATCGCCTCCGCCTGCCGAATGCTTCTTCTAGTCACGTGCGTAACAACTGTTTTTGAAAGATCCATGGAATGGAATCTCTTCAGTCAATGTCCGTACCCATGACGCATTACTTTGTGGCTCCGTGACGTCATTTTGGCTCCTCGAAAAATATACCTTCATTGTTTATAGTTATAGGAAAATAGTATGATGAAATTCCAGAAATCTCCCCACGGTTTGACTTTATTACATGGTCCGTACTCTTTTTTTAACACCACTGCCCTTCACGTCTGGCGCTGAATATAATAGGAATATCCTGATGTCACACGCTGCTTTGCACTTGTCTGACGTAGCCCTTTTAACTTACCTTTAATTTAGAAATAAACTAAAGTAAAATTAGGATTAATTATTGTAATTATATAGCTAATTGTAATTTAATGCTTTAATAAAAATTAATTTAAACGAAATTGAATCTTATGGAATCATGCAAAGATAGAAAAACTTGAACCAATGATGAGAGAAAATGAAAAAATATAAATAAATAAAAAAAGGGCAGGCGCGGCTCGCGGAGGGGACATGGCTTATTTCTCACGTGCCTTAACAGTGAGAGGCACGTGTGGACATCCGACATGGAAGCAGGTGGGATCTGGTGCGACAACACTCATGGCACAATGTGGGTGGGAGTGGGTATGAGTGCCCTTTTTTTTTTTTTTTTCTTCCTCTCTTTAATTTTTTTTTATTTTAATATTTTAAATTTTCATGCAAATGATCCCTCCTTAACCTCCCCCATCGATATAATTTTTTCTTAATATAGTTTCGGTTAACACTTCGCTTTCACGGACAACGAACCAAATCATTGCTACCATGCTCTCCACTTATTTCACAGAATTTGTTATTATTATGATAAATAATTCTCCTAATCTCCATCCCCAATTTATAATTAATAATTATAGTCAGTATAACCAAACAATGGAGGGGACAATATTTTATAATATTTAAGGGGTTGGTCCATTACCTTTCCTTTTTTCTTTTTCAAAAATATAATAATTAAATGTGTTTTTATATGTTAGTATGTTGAAAATGAGGGCTTCGCTTTTGCTAGCTTTGTGGGGGAAAATTTTCCAATTAACATAATGTGATTGAGTACCATTATTATACTTTTTCTTTTATGCCTTTTTTAAGCGGTCAATCATGCTTTGATTTAGTTTTTCGATGAAGTGGCCAAACTGCCCTTGCTCTTCCGGACTTGAATTTAATTGCGGGAGGGGAGTATCGTCTTTCTGCAATGTCGGTCCGCTTTTGAGAAGAAAAGAGTAGAAAATGAGATTTGGTGGGTATATTTTTGAAAGTTTATGGGGTTGCTTAGAACAAAAGAAAATTCGTTCGATTGCTCGCCTGCCTGCCTGCCTGCCTGCAGTGTTTAGCGCGTTCACATGCTGCGAGTGTAAAATACACACATGATTGGAATTCGTGTGGGAGCGTGTTGCACGTGAGATGAGAAGAAGCTAGCGAGGATGAGAGGTTTAGTGGGGAGAATTTTAAATGAAAGATGGTCGTTGTTTTATTAGAAGTGGCGTTTGTCGTATAGCCAAGATCCTAGCAGATTCTCACCATTTCATACGAAGCTAATAATTCCCATTAGAATAAATTAAAATTCAAAATTCCATGGGGATAAAACTCGAATAGGACCGCAAAAGCCGAGGATACTTATACCCCTCACATGCACACCATCCCCAAAAGCTGATGTTTGTCATTTGCTTGTTTCTTAGTTTTAATCTTTGGAAAATATACCTTGTTGTTCCCAGATTATCCCAACTTTTACCCACAATCAAAGTCTAGTTTTTGTAAGACTCTATGTGATGTCAACGGTAAGCAAAAGGGTGATGAAGAAGGATCAAAAAGCGCGATGTTTGAGACTCAGACGACGAGTTAAGTCCGCCCAGCCCAAGGTCATCTCCACACATTGGGCCTGTTCAGTAATGAAAAAGGAAGCCCAGCCCAAGTTCCCTTTCAGGCTAAAAGTCTAGGCCCAGAAAAATTCATGGGCTGAGGGCTCGGGATTATATTTCAATTGAAAAGCACGTGTCGTTTCTTCGGCCCATTAAATTTCGGTGTCGGTCATATCTAGGAGTGAGCTTGGATGGGTAGGTCCATTCAGCCCTAACGCAATATTAACTTTGGGTGAGCTTGGACAAGCATTAATTTTTTTCAACTTAGAATTTAATACTTTTATAATATTTATAATTTATATTATTCCATATATTAATACTTATTTTATTCATTGTCTTTGTAGATTGTTAAGAAGTATCAAATTATAATTATTTTCTTATTTTTATATAAAAATATATATAAATTCATTCTATTTTATTTATTATTATATTAAAATTTTATTAAATTTTAATATAAATATATAAAGAAAATTTTCATCATCCGATAATCAATTCAATCAACTAAAATCTAACTCGATCAACTCGAACTTATAAAAAAAAATGATGTTGGATTATGTTTGAATCAATTTTATACCTCGCATTAGAGATTAAATTAATTAAGTTCTTAAATAAAGATCATCCGGGCATCCCAAGTTCCAACCCTAAATTATCCAGTGATGTGGGCCAGAGCATGGCTAGGGAAGGTGCCTGTTCCGACGTCATACTTAATCATACCCAACGATTAACTGTCACCCTGACCAAAAGAGTTGAGCTGTGGACGTGTCCATTTCAAAGCCACAGATTTAACGGTCTCATTTCCCTCGCTTTTTGGCCGATCTTCTGCTGCAGACTTCAGTAGTCACACCTGGCTCACTTTAGCCTTCTTCGAACTCTCTTCCCTACGCTTACCGCGCACCTTAGCAGGCACTCTAGGGTTTTCTCATCCATGGCCTCTCCATCTTCAGCCCTTAACAAATCGTCCATGGTTCAACAGGGAAGAATCAGGGTTTTGAAGGAAGGATCCACGCCGTCTGGTCGAGATGCGGGTCCCGTAGTCTACTGGATGTTTAGAGATCAACGGTTGAGAGACAACTGGGCATTGATCCACGCCGTTGATCAGGCCAACAAAGCCAATGTTCCTGTGGCTATAGCCTTCAATCTGTTCGATCAGTTCTTGGGGGCCAAAGCTCGGCAGTTAGGGTTTATGTTGAGAGGTTTGCGACTTCTCCATCGTGATCTCGAACAAACTCTTCAGATTCCGTTTTTCTTGTTTCAGGCATATACCTTCGAAATATCGGCTAGTCTTTTAGATTCCCATTCTGTTTGGTTGCCGGGAAACTGGGAAAAATGAAAGATTTTTTATTTTTATTTTCTTGCCAAATTGGTTATTTGTATGACAAGTGAGTGAGAAAGGCGGTGGTGTTTGTTTTTTGGCTGAATAGAAAAAGCTAAACTTTTCAATCACAAGTTCACTTTAGTTATGATGGTTAATATCTTACTTTTAGCTTACTATTCAGCCAAAAAACAAACACCACCTTTAAACTAACTACCAAAGTTATATAATGTTACGGTTCAGTTTTTGGTTTTCTAAGCAATCTGTTGAATGGAAATTTTGTTATGTTTGAGAGTTTTAATTTCTTTCTTCTTTCTACTCCCGGCAACCAAATAGAGCATTATATTTAGGAACTTATTATTTTGTGCGTTCGTTCATTTTAGGGGGAAGCTATAGAAACTATTCCCAATTTTCTTAGGGAATATGGAGCTTCACTTCTTGTAACGGACTTCTCACCTTTACGTGAAGTTCAGAAATGGAAAGAGGAAATTTGCAAGAGGGTGGGGAAAAAAGTGTCCTTGCATGAAGTTGATGCTCACAATATTGTGCCTACTTGGGTTGCATCGGAGAAATTGGAGTATAGTGCTAGGACTATAAGGGGTAAGATCAATAAACTACTTCCTGAGTATCTCATTGATTTTCCAACATTACAACCTCCGAGTGTAAAATGGGCTGGCACGAATCAGTCCATAGATTGGGATGACCTGATTACTGAAGTTTTGAGGTAAAATTTCATTCAAATTTGGTGGAAATGAGTTTAGGTTGATTCTTTGAAACTGTGATATTAATGGTAGTTTTATCTGGCTAGGGAAGGGGCAGAAGTCCCTGAAATCAAATGGTGTGAATCAGGAGAAAATGCAGCAGTGGAAATATTGATGGGAAGTAAAAATGGGTTCCTGACAAAGAGGTTGAAGAATTATTCTACAGACCGGAATAACCCATTAAAGCCTGGAGCGCTCTCTGGTCTCTCTCCATATTTGCATTTTGGACAAATATCTGCACAGCGGTGTGCCTTAGAGGCAAAAAAAATTCAGAAAAATTGCCCTCAGGTCTGTGGTGTAAGATCTTGGGGTTGATTCTGTGGCTTTAATCTTAGTTTAAGAATCTGATAGTTGATTTTGATATGAATAAACCTCCTTGAAAGCTGAAATAGCCTCATTGAGTGTCAATATAACACATGCTCCCCACAATTTGCATTTGTTTGTTCCTCATTTGTTGTTCAGTAGTTATATCTGCTTTCTAGCTCAATCTGCCTGCACCCATTATTTTGAAGGCAGTTGATGTGTTCTTGGAGGAGTTGATTGTGCGGAGGGAACTTGCTGATAACTTTTGCTTCTACCAGCCTCGATATAATTCATTACAGGGGGCATGGGAATGGGCGCGTAAGACCTTGATGGACCATGCCTCTGACAAGCGAGAACATATCTATACGTGAGTGGAATGGCCTTTTTTTTCTTATTGCTTATGGCTAAGGCAGATGGAGTTTTCTCTTTGTTACTCGTTGATTTTCGAGTAGGGTGATCAAACTTTTGAAATGGTTATAATCTGCAGGAAGGAGCAACTGGAGAATGCACAAACTGCCGATCCTGTAAGCTGAAATTTCAAAGATTGTTTTTTTTAAATGCTGTTCGGTTTAAAGAATCTTGATGTTTTAAGGTTTATTTCATGGTTGTCATACCTTAACAAGGCCCATTACTGGGATTTCCATTTGCATTATTAAAGTACTGAAGCCTACACCATCTCTATATCTTATCATTGTCTTGATAATTTATCTATGCTATTATTGTAATTATTAAATTGCAATTTCAGCTCTGGAACGCTTCTCAGTTGGAGATGGTTCATTATGGGAAGATGCATGGTTTTATGCGGCAAGTAACTTCTTAATGACTACATTCCTTTTCTTGGTTGCAACTTCTGGAATATCTTATAATATCTCTTTCATTCCTGTGTTTTTTTCTCTCTTTCGATTATGGGGGTGGGGAAGCTACTGTTTACTATTATTATTATTATTATAGTTCTTCTTCTTCTTATTATTATTATTCTCTTGAACCTTGAAACTGTATTTCAAGACCCCTGTTTCTCTGATAAGAAAATCTCTGTAACAATATCATTGTAAGTAAAGTTTTATTTTGACAAATATCATCTGTTCTGTTTTGTTAGTTTTCAATGTTGTTTTATGTTTTTATGACATTTTATGTTTTTATATGTTTTTATGATGATCCTCAGATCCTATAAAAAACGTTATCAGAGCCAAATTACTATTCTTAGGCTTGTTCAGTGAAGTCAAGTTAAAACTTAGTTAAACTAAATTAAGGAATAATGTTGGTCAGCCTTAGACTGTTGGTAGAAAAGGGTGGTCCCATTGGGCCTTAATCTCAGTCCAGCAAAAGTTTTAATAAGATTTAAATAAAATGAGTAATTTATTAAGAAGGCTTATAGATAGTAATGGTACTAATATTATGTCTAGAATGGATAGTAATTTTTATTTTTTAGAAACTGCTTCAAGACTAGACAATCAAGCAAACTTTTCAATGGAAAAAATGGAAAATTATTACAAAATTGGTCAATACCAAATCAAGACATTAAGACTATATTTGTGTAGGACAAGAACAAGAAGCAGTTCAACTTCTTAATCCTAAAGATATACCACATTTAAAGAAAAATTACAGATTACTTCACATAGGATCTATACATGTTGTTAAACCATTAACAAAACTAGGATTAAACAAACCTGTTTGTGTTTGTTTAGGAGATGCAAGACATAACAATTTTGGAGATTCAGTAAGTGGGCTATTGGAATCAAACATGGTCCATCGACCAATTTATTTCAATTGTTATCCTAATCTAACATTAAGTTCTATAGATGATGAGTCCCCTTTACAAAGCTTAGTTCTTCATATTCAAACTAAAGGATATGACCTAGATTCAAGACCCAAATATTTACAAAATATATTATAAAGCTTTGACAACTTCACTCAATCCCAGATGCTTGATGTCATCTCCTTTGGGAAAAACTTTGATATTCCAAGCAAATGATGGACATCCATCAACAAAGGTTCCTATGTGGTTGGCATAGGAACAGTTTGCAACTTCAAAATGGGATTTCAAAAATCAAGCACCCCTTAAAAATTTGAAAATATGCAACCTGCCTATTATATTGAAGACAGAGAAGGGATAATAACCATAGAATTCTCTCCTTCAACCTCTAGGAATCAAGACTATAAATCAAGAGCTTCTTCCTTTAGATTTTCTTTTAGTTATACACCTACAAGAAATAGGAATCAAGAATTATAAGGAGTAAAATTTCAACCTAATATTCCAAGACCATTCTGTCAAGAAAATGAATTCCCAAGACGTTCCCCCACTTAGTCTCAAATTTAGGTAGACCTCTTGAACCAAGACAATTATTCACAATACCTAAAATTTTTGAGATTAACAAGGATTATTAGATTTGAATTTCTATTAGAAAGCAATAAAGAAAAGAGAAAATGGTTCTTTTCAAAATTCTCCCAAGAAAAAAGAAACAAATTTAGAGAAGAATACTATAAATATATGGAAGAACATCAAGTATGTATTCCTATGTTTATTAGGTTTGAAATCAATGCCTTTAATAAAAAAAAATAGAATATCCTTTTATTACAAAATCTATAATGTGGAAGTAATAGCTCCACCTTTTAAAATTATTTACAAAAAGGAAGACGAAACAAGATGATCTTAACAAGATGAGTGATCTTAAGTGATATTAAAATTATTCAATAACAAAATAACTATACAAATCAAATATTAAAAATGTTAGTTGGTCAAGTAAATAGAATAGAAGACAATAAAGTTGAAAAGCACCTCAATTGATCCACTTCTTAATGAACTTATTAAAAAATTAGAAAAAATTGAAATATTTACCCCTTCTTCTAATACTATTAATACCTTAGAAAACCTTCAAATTAACCATAGAAGAATTTGAAAATATATTCAAATTTGATGAAGAGTTGCAATAAAATTAATAATCATCAATCAAAACCTAAAACAAGAAATTATTATCCTAGATGAACTCTTACTTACATGTAACATGAAGAAGGAAGTCATTTCACTTAATCAAAATATGATAGGAAAGGAATATTTGAATGAAATACATATGGAAAAAGCGAACATCGAATATTTAATACTCATCAAGAAACGATAATGACGATTGTTGCCTACAAAGTAAGAAAAAATACAGATCACATGATTGCATATCATTTAGTTGTAGGATTCACAGGACAATTAAAATGATGGTGGGATAACATTCTCAGTCATCAAGACCGCAATTATATTTTAAATGTTGTAAAATAAGAAGATCAATGTGATATCCCATATCAATTAAGGGAAGAAGTTCCTCGTATTACATATGCAGTGCTCTTCTTTACCGTGTAGAGGCATTTTAAAGCTATGAGGGTCCATTCTGCCCAAAATGGACAATATCCACATGAAAGGGAAAAAATCATTACAAATAGTACTAAAGTTGGTCCCTAATCTTGATGTAAGACTTTGTTTGTTTGACCTTACTGTAGTAACCTTGCAATCTTGTGGGATACAAAAAATACATTGTTTCTACATAGGAAAGTGAATGTGATATATCCCATATTGGTTAGGAGAAGAAATTTTTGACACTATATATACATAGTGAGCTCCTTTTAACTATGTAGATGTGTTTAAGCTTTGAGAGCCTATTGAACCCAATGAGTCTAAAGCGGATAATATCTACATAAAAGGGAGAGGGTTGTTATAATCAATTTCAAGATGTTGTAAATACCTTAATAAATGTACTAACAAAACATTTCTTAGGAGAAGTCTTTAGAGTGGGATATTGAATTAACTTTAGAATTAGATTTTGAGGGAATCGGTATTTTCCTATTGATCTACATAGCCCATGCTCGAGCTTATATTCCTTGGGGATAGAGTTTATGAGGGTTGTATGAGTTTTTAATTCACATGTGTATATAAGGGTACTTTGGTAAATATGGAAGGTTGCATAGGAGCTTATGAACGGAATCTCTAAATTGAGCTAATTGATTAATTGGAGCCAAATTTTGTTAATTAATTAATTAGGATCCTTTTTGGGTTAAATTAAGTGACTGAAGCCCAAGGTGGGCTCAAATCACTAAAGCCGAAGGGAAGTCTATAAATACCCCATCTTAATGGTTAAGGCTTTAGCCTTGCTTCTTGTCCACTTAGAGAGAGAACCCTAACCTCCAATCTCTATGAGATTTCTACCATCTCTGTGTCTAGTTCAAGGAAGAACCATTGGGCGGAAGACTCTACGTTTATAAAAGATCTTCTATGGATTTGGTACTTTCCATACTGACAGGAATTGATCTAAGAATGTCTAGATCTGATGTAATTGATTCCAAAGGATTAGATCTAGATCCTAAACGGCTTTTATTGCTTATTTGTTTCTGTTGCTAGGATCTAGAGAGCCTTAGGAAGATTGCATACACCTAACTGATCCAAGGCTAGGGAATGGAGTAACTCAAATTTCCCCCTACATAAATGTCCTGGTTTTCCACATTTATGGGAGTCTTAGATTCAGATTTTTTTTATAGTTTATAGTTTTTGTTGTTTCTCATTTTTCTCTTTAGTGCATTGTCTTTTATGGTTTTTATAATATTTATGATATTTTTTCTTTCTTTTTTCTTTTTTGGCAGAGGAGGAGTTAGGGTTTCATTCATGCACTGAGCACAAAAGGATCCTAACTCCTTTTTACTATATTTGAATTCTTTTTGAATTCTTGCATTAATTTTTAACAAAGAGCATAAAGATAAAACTTTTTGATTTATATAATTAATAATTTCTCCAATACGTTAAGGCTTCATAAGTAATTACACCATCAAATTTTTCTTTGATCCTAAGTTTGACTCTTTCTGGAAATACCCTTGGAAGACCATCTGTAAATCTGTCTTTTCGGTGAGGTTGATTACCATCTGTTCTGGTTTTATTATTATTATTACAATGCTGTGATGTTCTGGACAGTGTCACATCTTTCTGTTTGATTGCATCATAGTTTGAATATACTTATGGAAACATTTAACTATTTGATGCATTAGCTTGATTATTGAGTTTCCAAGTTTTTCGAGATCTTGATTCTGTTGCCATTAAAACCAAATGTATAGTTGATAATGCCTTCTACCCTAGAGTAGTTTATTGCAGTTTTTAGGTTTTTTGTTGGAGATATATTTTGTGGGTTTAAACCAAAAAGAGAAAAAACATTTGCAGGATGTATTGGGCAAAGAAGATCCTTGAATGGACCAGAGGACCTGAAGAAGCCCTTGCAATATCAATTTATTTGAACGACAAGGTAAGTTAACTGAAATGCCAGCGTGCTACCATGAATGCTGTTACCCTAACTCTCAGCAAGTTTCTTTACATATAATGCATCTGCATGCAGTATGAAATAGATGGGAGGGATCCAAATGGATATGTTGGCTGCATGTGGTCGATCTGTGGTGTTCATGACCAGGTTTGACTCTTTCTATGTGTCTGTGGCTCTCAGTGTAGAGAAGCATGCACCTATTTTAACTGAAAATACAAAGCAAGTCACTAAAACTCTGCTGTGAGGTAAGATGATGATGCACCATAGGAACAGAATGAACCATAGATATTAGGTATCAAAAGCAATCCTATCTTCTTTTTGAATAAAGAAACAAGGCTTCCAAAATTAAGTCCCTGGCCATTTTGATACATGAATATTGAGTCATTGGCTCTCTTTTCAGGGTTGGCAAGAGCGACAGATATTTGGGAAAATTCGCTACATGAACTATGCAGGCTGCAAGAGGAAATTTGATGTTGATGGATACATTGCATATGTTAAGAGGCTAGTTACTGAAACCAAGAAGAGGAAAGCAGAAAGCTCTCTAGGTAAGGAAGCAAAAGAACTTCGTGTTTGAAATCTCAAGGAATCAGATTGGATGTGGGAGAACCACTGAAAACAAAATTTCATGCTTCCTATCTGGTGGATCACTTACACTATAGAAAAAAAGGTTAGTAGCATGTAGGCATTAGTTTTTATGACAAGGAGTCTGCTAATTTTTTCTTAGCCCACAGTTCTGAGACCATTGGCTTTTGTTGTCTTCTTTTGGCTCTGACAAAAAATTACCACTATTTTTCAAAATGGCCCTGATAAATGTATTTATATCAAGCAAAAAGAATGGTACCTCGTCTTAATTGTGAATCTTTCATTGAAATGGATGTTAGTGACAGTGGCTTTAGGCTTTGGAATTAGTATTTGCTGTTAGTTTAGCTTGGGTGTAAGGATCTCTCATAATGTTCAGAATATGTTATCTATCTTATATTCATCTGTAAGGTAGCCTTATAGGGTGAATATCATGGGGCTATTAAGCTGTTACAAGAAATCTTGTACAACAAATTGTGCTTTATACCTTCTAAATCATTTTTTCTGATTGAATTTTTGTATAAGCTCACATTTATATTTAATATGTCATGCATCTTTAGCCATTTGGACTGATAAGTTCACATATTTACCAATTTACTGAGTATAGTACTCATCAATTTACTAGTGAGTATAGCTTTGTGTAGATGGCTTCTTTCCATTTTAGTCAATTTCTCTATTGACATTCTTTTACATTTTATAGTTTGGGATGTTCATAATTTCTACCACTTGGAAATAAAAACCGTTATCAATAAGAATATCATTTTGATTCTATCTTTTTTACTAACCTTTTTCATAGGGTTTTCTTTAAGTTTTCGTCTTCTAAGGAATTTAGAATCAGCTAGTTTGCACACCAAGGATATGTCTTAGAAAAACTTGCTATTACATGAATTAATTGTTTTGTGGGTACATCAACACTTGTTTTTCTTAGGGGGTTATCTGACATTGACACTTTTTATGTCAATACATGCATTTGGTGATTGATTTGCAATTCTTTGAAATTGAATATCCTTTCAACTTCTCACCCACATTTCAAGAATTGTTGTAGTAAGGATGATCTTTGATCTTCCTTTAGAGTCCCATTGAAACCAAATCAAACCACAAGATCTTGAACTTTCTTCAACAAACCAATCTAAAATCTCTTTGGATCAAACCCTCCTCAATCTATAATCACAAGCTAAACACCAATCCAAGTTGCAGATGATATCATTTCCTAAAGATTAATTATGAGGTCATTATTGTAATATGACTATTAGAATTATTTTAGGGAGTAGTATGTTGCTGTTTCAATTTATTACTTCTAAATTAATAAAAGAATGACAGGAGAGAACACATTCCCTTCTCTTATTCCATGTTCTTTAACATGATATGACAGCAAGTTTTAAACCCTGACTCCTTGTTGCAAACTGGATTTCAATTGGACATGGTCTTTTTGCTCATTTTGTTATTCAACTAAGTTACTCCATTATGTCATTTGTTTAAATGGTTTCTAATAGCAATCTTGTTCTTAGGAGTTAAACTCAAGAAAATGTGATTTCTCTTATTGAAAACTATGGCCAACTATTGGGTGCTTATAGTGGGAACAATTGAAGAAGCAAAGTTTCTCTATGCTTTAAGTAGTAAAATTTTTCAATGGTCTAAGTCCCAAATATACAAATCTCTGAAATGTTTTCAGAATTGGATCAATCACTGAATCAAGAAAGTTATTAAATCACGTTTCGTTGGTTGAATTAATAGTTCAACTGCGATCGAATTGCGATATCTGTATTATTTCATAAAAATATTATTTGTATAGTATTAAAAATAAAAATAATTATAAAAATTAAGAATATGTAAATAATTACAAACATAGTAATATTTTTTTTTAATCTTTGATATTATTAAAAAAATCATGGTAAGAATAATATAAGTATATAAAATATTTTTTATTTTATTAAATAAAACATCTATAAGATTTACGTATGAAGATATATTCATAATTGAAGAAAAATTTTATTATTTAATTTTATCAACATGCTAAAGCTAAATATTTTATTATTTTACTAATTTTTATACATAAATTAATAATTAAACATTACCTATAGCAAACCACCCTTCACTATGAAATATTTGTTGATATTGAATTCATGACTACCTTCTTTTAGACCTCCTTTTTACCATAAGATAAAAACATGTATGCTAGTGTCATATATGATTGTTCTTAAGAAGGTAATGTCTGCTGTAACACTAGCAGTCTCTTTTTCAGATTTTCTACAACTATAACGATCGTACTATAATAGTCATCGTATTTGAGATTGCATTTGTATTTGCATCCATTGTCACCTTCGTACGCATCTAAAATCCCAAATATTAATTATTTTTATTTTGTTAATAATTAAAAATCAGGATAACGTTGTAAAAATATCGTTGGGAAGGTGTGTGCATGTCCCTGAAATTCTTGATTTGACTAGTCATCACAACATCTTATGTTTATATTATCACAAATAAATATAAATGGAAGAAAATGCAGAAGAAAGAATATTTCATATAAAAATTAATTATTTAAATTTATTAAATATAGGTAATAATAGAAAAGTCTTTTTAAAGAATATATTCTAATTGGAAAATATAAAGAAATTATTTGATATATGGTATAGGAGACTTCGTATTTTTATAGTTTGTTTATTTGTGAAAAGAAATTAAAGACAATTAAAGATTTATAATAATTAATAAGTAAATAAATTATTTAAAATTTTTATAAAAAAAATATATATTAAATAAATATGTAGAAAGAAGGTTAAACAAATATGGAAATAGAATAATAAATTAGAAAATAAAAATCATTTACATATGCATTTATTTTATTTATTTATTATTATTTTAGTATTTATCATATTTATCATTCAATTCTCTACTACTTTTAAATGTTTGAGCAAATAAAATATTAAGATAAAAATGAATAAATTGGTAGTTTATCTTTTCACCTAACAACAAGTGGATGATATTTATAACCTTCCCCATCAGATTTATATAAGAGTCTCTGTATTTTAAAACTGTTAATATTTTTGAGTTTAAAATAGATAATATTTATAATTATAGGGTTTTTTACAAAAATAAGTGGGGTTTAGAGGAAAATTATAAACTTTTAAAAGCAAAATATTTATATAAATTTTATATATGTTGTAAGAACCATTTTATTAAGTTGCAATTTGCAATTTGTCTGCATTCTGAAGGATGGGTCACTTCATGGAGTTCCGTGCATTTTCTTGAGTCTTCTCTTGCTCCTGTTTTCAAGTGCCAAATTCCTAGAAGTTGAATCATTTTTGTCTTAATTTGAATGTGAGACAGAGAGGGCTTTTGGGCTTATTATCAACCTATGAGATGTCTGTTCAAAGACGTCTATTGGGCATTCCACGGGGCCGACTTTGACATTTTCAAATTTCAACAGCTCCGCGTCAGTCTTTGGGTCTAGTTCATCCAATAATCTGAGGCCCAAGCCTATCACATGTGCGACTCTACCCAAACCCAAGGAAGTTCCAAGTGCATATGTCATGGATTAGCGAAAATGCCTTGACGTATGCTGCTTCCTCACGACCTGCGACCATACATGGCAACCAATTTCATGCTTTGACAGCCCAGTCCCTCCCAAACATCAACAACAATCAGCTGGTTCTGGGTCGGAATTACAACCAACTGGCTATATACTGGTGCTGCAATGTCGATCCATAGAGAACCACGATCGTCCATAGTCCATAGACCACTTGCATTTCTTTTAATACAATGGTGCACTCTGCGGTGTTCAGGACCTTGATTCATTTAGATGCATATGAATGAATCTAAATTTGCAGGTTGCTTGTAGGGTGAAGGGACAAGTGACAATTTTCCCAAATGACAAAAAGATAAAAATAAAAGATGACAGACTCCAACTGAATTTATGGGAGAAGTTGTGAGTGTACCAACCTGTTGGGACTAGTCATCAGGATCGGGATTCAACCTCTTGTCGTACTAGCTTATGGTAAAACTTGTGTAGAACCCACAGCTACCACAACGCATGTGCCCATGCACAACCAGTCCTTGTCAAAAGACACAATACAATGCCTCCTTGTACAGCATGGGCAGGACGTTTCGGCTGAACCTTACATGGTGGGTTGGCACTCGGCCGAATGCCAACAGAGACAAGCGGCACCCATAACAAAAACAATAGTAAATCAAATTATGGAAGTTCCAAATCTCATTCACGAGAGTATATACATACCCATCATCCATATCCAATGAGAAAACGTTATCTCAATGGATCATTGCTAGCTATGCAAGTTGGGCTAAGCCCTAGAGGAAAAAGGGAATGGAAGAGACAAAAGAGACCAGAGTGGACCAAACAGAGAATAAAACAAAGGGAACAAGAAAATGCCAAATCCTGCTTTGACCTAAGAATCCCAAATCCCGAACGCACCAATTTCACATCATCACCATAAACATAACCATAACCATAACCATGTTATAGAATAATGGTAACCAACATCAAAATTATCACAAGAACCCAAAAAGTTGTAACTAAATTGTAGGGGTTAAGGGCACACCCCTGTCTTGATTATTATCATTAAAGTACCTGCACAGGACCTTGCACTTGACCACGTTGCCATAAACATAGAACCCCGGGTGCCACCATGATCCGGACCATGGCTGGGACCAGCCTCCGAGCCTTGTCTCCACCCATGTCGTCCATGTACACAGTGTCAAACTTCGTCCCAGTCTCAACTCTAAAGATTGGCAAGCTCGGGTGCACCGACATGGCCAGAAGGTGCACCAGCCACACGCTCTTGGAGGCTGAGAAGAACGCCTGTAGCAGCGGCTCAGTCCAAGCACGGTTCCAAGCCAGCATAGCCACGATCTCACTCATCTTCCTGTCACAGAATTTACTGAACTCCTCGCTGAAGTGCCTCGTTCCTTTGTTCAACACTTCATCCCATGTTAGCCCTTGTAGAATGTTGAATGACGCGTAGTTCGCTTCGCATCGTTCTATTGGGTTTAGAATTTGATTGGAAGCATTCTTCTGGAATCCAACCGACTCGAAGTCTTCGAAGAAGGCCTTGCTCAGCAAAGCTTCTAGGTAGACGAGGAGGGTTCTAGGGTTCTTGGAGAGCGAAAGTTTTACATCGTAAGGTTGAAGGAGGAGTGATATTCTCTCGTAGACTTTACCTCCAATTTGCCGGAGTTGCAAAGTGAGCGATCGGCTGAGGAGTCGAATCGAAGAGCGGGCTTCTGATACTGCTACCAAGAAATGTTCGATCACCTTATCGTGATCGCGAATTTTGAAATGATTCGCTTCGATTTGTTGATCTTTCCTTGGCCGGTACGGTGAATTGCCGCTACAAACGTCAAGTCCCGACTTTAAATTGTGGCAGTAGACTTCGAGCTTGTTCAGCTTTTTCTCCAATTCAGCCATGGAGTACTTGAGCCGAGAAGCTTCGAGGAGAGCTTCGTCTCTCTTCCTCGTAGCTTGAATGAGCTTGTGGGAGAGCTCCGCCACGGCGATCTTCCAGTGCTCTTCTCTTGCCGTCCACGATGTATCTGACGTCCTCGGACTCTTCCTTGTAAACGACGAGAGTATCGATTTGAAGATACCGTTGGGGCTTGCGAGCGACGACGAGTTCCGATTCATGCCGACGTTGTCCAGGGGAACCACGGAGATCTTTTTCCCGGGCGCTTGGCCGACACTTATTGCAAGAGACCGCACGGTCGTCTTCGGAAAGACTGTCCGAATCCGTACGTTTTCTGGTAGACTGTTTTCCATTTTTGTCAGATTTATGGATGGGCGTCGGATGGTGTTTTGAAGGGTCTCCTTTGTCTGTACAAGAACTTGGAGTCACTTCGTCTTCTTGTTCTTCCCTTTCGCACTCTTGAATCTGCAGACGATAAACGAAGAATCAAAAACCAAAATCCTAAGTTTAGCCCCACTTGTTTTCCAATAAATAAATAAAAAACATAAAAATGCCTGAAATTGTTTTCCCGAGAAACAAACAAGGAGTCAGGGGTCAGGGTTATACTTACAGGAGTGAAGTGAGGAGACCGGGGAGAGGGCGGAGGGCGCGAAGGGGAGGCTCTAGAGGAAGACGGAGAAGAAGAAGAAGATGATGGAGCCATGGTTCAATTATCTATCAAATTTTATCTTATTGGTTTCATCTGCATACGTAGCTTTTCTTTTAAAACCTCTGTAGCCTGTATTCTCAGTTATTTACGTAGAAATTCACACTTGTCACTTTCTTTCCTTTTCTTCGGTTGCATTTTCGTCGTCTTGTAATCATGACCATAAATCACAGGCACGGTAGGCATCCCGGCCTTCTGATCCATAAACCCATAGTGGATCCTGATCATCCACGTCATCGATCTTTTAGAATCTCCTCAGAGGCTCAGACTCACCTCTGTGTATTACACCGTTTCTGTACAATACCTTTTTTTATTTTATGTGATAATTATATTTCTCAAATTTAAAATTCCATATCGTCAATATTTTAAATCGAGTCAAAATAAAATAATAATAAAAAAAAGGACATGATAGGGAGCAGTGGGCCCCAAGTGGTGGGCCCATATGGATACGAGGGTCATTATGACCTAAACAGGGACCTGATATTGAGTTCACAAGGCAAGACGGGGTTAAGGTCGCTCTAGGACCACCTCTGCACAGTGGCGTTTAGCTAGAGTTTGTTTATTCATTGATTTGCAATTGTAGGTCAGACTCGGATCTTCTAATGGTAATCCTTTTCCGGAGTCAACTCTTTTTCATATAGGAGCCGTTTCCAACCTAGAACTGCCGGGAAATGAACAAATTCTGAGCCGTCTGATGATGTTGGGTCCACCGTGCGCTAGTCTTCAATTCTGTCCCTAGTCTGTACACACTACACTGTAATGTTTAAAAAAGTTCATAAAGCTGTAGACATGAAAAGTTGCCCCTTTTAAACAGGGATTTCTGGCATTATTTAAAAAATAGAAATCATCCAGCGCTTGAAAATTTAGGGAGGAAGGATAAGGAGGGGCGAAGGTATTTGTAATGGTGACTCTGCAACTTCTGACAAAATCCAAACAGCTCATTAAATAAGTGTTCCTGAGAAGGGAAAGTAACAATTTGCAATAATGGCTAATGAATATTTCCTTTCCAGCAGGTGTACCGAAAATCTCCATCAGCCAAATGTGGAACGCACTGTCTAAATAACTTTCATTTAACCGCTTCCATAAAATGCCCTTAATTGGAAGTTTGCGACTCATATTATTTAGCTTTTGAATGCGCAACAAATTTTAATGCAAATAATTTTAATTTAAAAGCATAAAACATTACAATGATACATAAAATTTTAACGTGATTCAATTTCACAAATTATTTCAAAACTAAATAGAATTATTAAATTCTTAAAATATTTTATTTTTCACTTCTAAAAGAAATTTATATTAATTAGCAAACATTTTCCTTTATAAAAAATTAGAGAAGGATATTTAAAAATAAAATAAAATCTAAAGAGTAAAGAGTGGTCAATCTGAAATGAATTTGAAGGAGGGAGAAGATGACAGTCTGACAGATCGAGAGCGGTGATTCAGTGGCAGGATTTTTGGGGGTGGGAATATAACGTATTTTTCCAACCGAAGGCATTGTGAAACGGGAGAATGAGTCAGTCTCAAGCATTAATGGGAGTGTTTGGAGTTGGGTTTGTGGCATTTATGGCTTCCATGAATTCTCCTCTGAAAGCCCCCAACTACCACTAATAATTCCGCAGATAGGGCCGACCCAGCAAGAAAAGAGATGGAGAGAAATGCATGTGAACTTCATAAATGAGACAATGGGCAGGGAGTCCATTGAAGTGGTCCTCTGGTTTTTTGTGCCAGCACGGCTTTGCATTTGACCCGTGTCCTTCCTTGGATCACGTGCACGTGTCCCACCCTCTCCACCTCATCTCCTTCCCATTGGTTCTTCCTCACTGCGTTAGTTTTGGTTTTAGGCATTACCCCGCACCTGAACCTACTCTAATGGCTGCATCGTCCCGGCCACCACCGGACAATTCCCCGCACAGTCCACCAGGCACGGACGCGGCCTGCGCAGTCCATGCTCACCACGCCTAGGGCCTAGATATCAGGCCAATACTCAAGACAAGCTTCATCTTTGCTATTAAATTTTCCTTGCACACGTGTCTAAGAATGTAATTTGTAAGGGTATCCAGTTATTCAGATTTTAATCCAAAAGTCGATCGGTTGAAAAAACTTAATCTAAATCAAATGAATTATTAAAAATGAATGTTTAGATCTATCTAAACATCAAATTGTGTAGTATATATTATACTTTTTTAGATTTTATATTGAAATTTAAATTTAATATTAAAGTTGTGGTATGGTAGCTGTTGAGGCCAATAAATAAAGTTTTAAGTCAATTTTTTGGAAGTTATATAATTTTTTGCAAAAAGAAGAAAAAGTGTCTGAAATGGGAAAGTGGTGTTGGGTCATTAATGTGAAGCTGCATTGGATTTGACAGTGGAGGCTTACATTGTAGTGCGTGCTGGAAGAAAAGGAAAAAGCATGGTCAGCAAATGGCAATCGGCGTGAATCAAATGGCGTTCAGCCACCATACGTCCATGGTCACACTTCAATACTTCATTTACTGACGCAGACGTACACCGGCCCCCTCATTAATTATAAATTTACAAAAACTCCTATCATTCTCACGGCGAACCAACATTTGAGTCACCACATTTTTAAAATAAAAACTCTAATTTTTCTTTACTATACCCTAATTATGATACGGTAGCGATGTAGGTTGAAGCTGACGGACAGGAGTGAAGTTTGTGGTGTTTAAGTTGGGGGGAAGGGGCCCAGGGAGCCCAGGGAGGGCCACGTTGGAGTTGTCAAGTTTTAGTGAAGTGAGATCTTTTGTATACTCGGATTAGAGCCCATATTGGGCTTACTGCAACTTGGATGGATTGAAAATCGGTGGGCCTCCAGTTATAGCCCAGCCCATGTACTGTAGCTATTCTAAACTCTCAACGAAAGCCATGTTTACCTGGAAACTTGGGCTGGACCCGACTTATAATATTATTGAGAAACAATAGCTATATTTGGTTCTTCAAAAGTATTTTTTTAATAGGAAAGAGGGAAAAAATAAATATAATTAAAATTAATAATAAATTTATATATTATAAAATTATTTAATCTTTACATATAAAATATATATATATATATATATGAAACAAGTTTTAAATATAATAGAAAATAATTTATTAATTTTAAATCTAATTTTCATTTTTATTCACGTTTTTTTTTTCTATTCCCTCCCCCCCCCCCCCCCCCCCTATTTTCTTTCAAATCAAACTTACCCTAAAATATCTTAAACACTTGAAAATTATTTGATACTTTAAGATACATTTTTTTAAACATAATTAAAATAATTATATACCCTACAAAGCCAACTACAATAAATTTATTTTTCATATATTTTATGTAAACTATATATATATATTTATGATATTTTTCATTATATTATATAAAAATCATAGTGATGATAGATATTATTAACGAATAAATATGATCTTAAATTGTGCTTATAAGTCATTTATGATCTTAAATACTCACAACTTATAAACATTAGTATAAATGTCTTATAAAAAGTATAGTTAATAGAATGATTAGCACGTAAGTAAGAAATGTTTAATTTCTTACTTTAATTTTTTTATCTTATTTTGGTGTCATAAGTACACAACCCTTTAAATTATCACTGGCCTAATCTTTTAGCCTTTACTATGCCTGTCTTTTAATAAAATAGAAAAACAAAAAATATATATACATATTGAGAATGCGATTTGATTGTAAAAAACATTTTTAATAGGTAAATAATAAAAAATTTCAAATATTATAAAAATTAGAAATGTTTCTATAATCACCGTAAACAAGCTCCAAGTATCTTCGATACTATAGAAAATGAGATTATATTTATTTTTATGAATTTAAACTTATTTAATAAATAAGGAGATTGTATCTCAATTTACACCTCCAAGAACACGTAAAGATATGGTTAATTTATCGTCATTTTAAGGTTATGCATTAAAAATTAGAGTTTCAATTAAATCACTTTAAACATACATTACGAATCGTGAACGGTGTGTAAAAAATAAAAACATATAAATTAGAAACTTAGAAGATAGTGTTAACTAAACTTTTATAAACTTTAGGCAAAAATAATTATTTTTAAAAAAAAATTTGGATGCATAAAACAAAATAAATGTAAATATTAAAATAATGATCATATTTTTACATTGATTCATGATACCAATAACATTTTTGAAGTGAGGTTAAGTCACCTTATGAATTGTATTGTCAAGGTTTTCAACTCACTACTCTCATATGGTGGATAGGTCACTTGTGTGATGTATGTTATTAAAAATAAACAATAAAATGACATAAGAATGAGAGTGTGATTTGAGACCTTAACTTATAAAAAGTTGTACATCTCTTGGGTGGTGTTTATTTTTTTGGTTATTTGTTTTCTTAGGTTGTTTGTTTTTCTATTTTTTTCATGACTTATTATAAACTTTTTACTAAATGGAAAAAATAACATATTTGTTTTCTCTTTATTTTTTAATACTTAATAAAAATAAAATATTACAAAAACAAACAACTTAACATTTAACATTATTAAGCATTAAAGTTCTATTTAGAATTAAGTTAAAAAATAAACACCACCTTAGTCTTCTCATCAAATACTATATGAAAGTTATACTCATTATTTACACCCATTATGTACAAATTAATGGGTAATGGTGGGTTATTAACTTGAATGCATCTCTATAATTGCATAGGTTATACTTTTCCATTTTCATCAATTACTCATAAACATAATGTACAAAATAAATTTCATAATGATAAGGTTACAAAAGTTGTAACACCACATTCATATAAATTAAATTTTCTAACTCCCCATTTATAATTTGAGTTTTTCATACATAAGATTTTTGAATGTCCAATCAATTGATTCACCTACCTATCAATTGATACCCTTAAATAATATTTACACAAATATGATTATATATGACCACACAGGAAAAAAGCTAACACATAGGACATTTGTTTGTTAGTTATTATTATTTTGATGAACTAATGAACCGGAAATTTTCGTATATATATAGACACTTTTTTTTCTAGAAAAAAAAAATACGTATATATATATATACAATTGTTCATAACAAGAATACTAAGATTATTTTTTATTTTTCATGTTGAGATTCAAATCAAAGCACATGCTTGAGAAGCCAATTATTCCAATTCCAAATAGTAATTTGGCTGAATTTGGAAATGATAAATTTTGAAATAATTTAACATGTATTTATCATTTTGTGTATATGTGATAAGTAAGGGTCTATTTAGTAATTGTTAATACCCTAAATTTATCTGGTGCCGATTGTTGTGGGACAATAGCACCCCTAAATTTAGGTCCCATGAAGGACTCCTAAGGTTTGGCCGTGAAAGGTTCATCAATTATATATATAAATTGTTTAGAAATCTAAAATGTTTATAACATAATTTTAATATTTTAAAATGTACTAATAAATAAGGTAAAATATGGTTAATTTATCGTCATTTTAAGGTTATGCATTAGAAATTAGTTTCAACTAAATCACTTTAAATATACATTACGAATTGTGAACGGTTAGGAAATGAAGTATAAAATGCCTAAAAATATAGGGTGTGTAAAAAATAAAAACATATAAATTAGAAACTTAGAACATAGGATGTTTGTTATTTATTGTTATTTTGATGAACTAATGAACCACAAATTTTCATATATATAGGAACGCTTTTTTCCTAGAATATATATATATATATATATATATACACATACAATTGTTCATAATAACAAGAATACTAAGATTATTTTTGATTTTTCATGTTGGGATTCAAATCAAAGCACATGCTTGAGAAGCCAATTATCCCAATTCCAAACAGTAATTTGACTGAATTTGGAAATGATAAATTTTGAAATAATTTAACATGTATTTATCATTTTGTGTATATGCGATAAGCAAGGGTCTATTTAGTAATGGTTGATACCTTGAATTTATCCCATGCTAGTTATTGCAGGACGGTTAGCACCTAAGATTTGGGTCCCATGAAGGATTCCTAAGGGTTTGGCCATGAAAGGTTAATCAGTTATGTATATATAAATTGTTTAGAAACCTAAAATATTTATAACATAATTTTAATATTTTAAAATATGTTTTAAAAATAATTTTTACATGTAATATTTTATTTTTAATCATTCTACATATTTATATAATTATTTTTTAATAATATTGGAAAAAACAAGTGAAAACAATATAAGATAACTAAAAAATATTTTATAAAAACACCTTATTTTTTAAGAAAAAAAATTTTAAAATGGTTTTTGGTTATCAAACATGTTTCTTGTGTTTTTTGTTATGAAAAATATAAAACTATTTTAAAAAATAGTTATCAAACAAACGCTAAAGGCTATTTGATAATTATTTTTTAAAACAATTTTAAAATATAAATTTTGAAAGCTGTTATTTAATTTTTATGAAGTAAAAGTTTTTTTAAAATTTAAAATATTTTTAACTTGTTTTTAGTATTTTTAAATAAATTTTATATACAATATTTTATTTTTAATTATTTTACATATTTTTATAATTATTTTTTAAAAGAATTTTAGTAAGCAAGTGAAAACAACGAAAAATAACTAAAAAAATATTTTATTAAGACATAGTATTTTATATTTTTAAGAACAAAAAATAAAAAATATGTTCTTTAATGATACGTAATTTTTATTTTTAATAACAAAAAATAAAAATCAAATATTTTTTATTGTAAAACATATTTCTTTTTGTCAAGGAGAAAAGAAAAATGATATAGAAAACAACAACTCCTAAATAGCGATTTAAATGATATACAACAAAATTCATAATATATTTTTCCTCGCCTGAACCCGCAAGGACACGCTTATTTCGAGTAGATTTTCCAGGTTATCTCGTGTCCGCGCACTCCTGCTTTCCTTTTATTGACGGTCACCAGATAGGAGGGATCAAGAAAAGAGTATCCAGCTGGAGAGAAGAGAGATCTGGAGCTGCAATGGCGTGGAACGTCTTCAAATTCTGTACGGCACTGCGTGGCCTCGGCTCTGTCATGATCTTCATGGTCCTGGGCGTCGTGGGTGTCACCTATTATGCTCTGGTTGTTGTCAATTACGGCCCTTCTCTCTTTCATGGTGACCTTGATTTGCTCATTGCTCTTGCAGTCTTGTTGCTGTTTCATTCTTTGGTAAAGTTACTTTTTTCGGTTACTGTTTTTCCGTTTTGGTGTTGTATTTTGTCATGGCTTGCTTTGATTTTATTTGGGTCGATGTTTTTTCTTTCTTATTCGTGCTTTGTTGGCGAGAAAAAGGGGGAAGGGGAAGAATCTTTTGAGTGGATTCTGTTATTTTGGTTTTCAGAAAATGGACCTCTGACTCAATCAATCGGAAGTTTTATTTTCTGGGGTTTGTAGTGAGGAAAAATCTAAAACTTTTTAGTTCCTTTTCTCTTTTGCCCTATAGTTTAACTAGTGTTTAAGATTTTAGCTAGCTTGATTTGGGGTATTAATTGGATTGGGGTTGACTCTGAGTCGTGCCCTCTTGCTTGACAAAATTGGGGACTCCTACTTTTCGACAGAGTATCAGAAATCACATTGCTTAAAGTAGAGTACTTTGAAGTTATAATGGAAATTTTTTGTTCCTTGTCTGCAATCAATTGTGTTTGGGAAAAGAAAATGAATGGTGGGCGTTTAGGGAAGGTTGCTTTTTCCCCATTTTCAGCACACATGAAAAGGTCGGTCATTGATAGGCGCTGAAACAAATAATGCTGACTTTCAGCAAATTTGATAATGTAGTTGGTGATGCTGCTGTGGAGCTACTTTTCTGTTGTTTCCACGGATCCGGGTGGTGTTCCACTGAATTGGAAGCCCATGGTGGACGAGGAGAAAGGAGATGTTGATCCATTGCTGGGTTCAGAACATACTGGTGTAGGCTTAGGTGTGGACCAGGAAAATATGGTTGCTAACCCAGCAAGTGAAGCAGTCCGGTTTTGTCGGAAGTGCAACCTATTTAAACCACCCCGGTGCCATCACTGCTCTGTTTGTGAGTTTTTGTTTCTATACTTCTTACCAAAGCTTCATCGCCTTTTGTTTTAAGGTTCTTTTATCGCCATTGGATTGTTAAAGCAAGAAATTGATGGGTTTTAGGTGGGAGATGCATATTGAAAATGGACCATCACTGTGTGTGGGTTGTCAATTGCGTTGGGGCAAAGAACTACAAGTATTTCCTTCTTTTCTTGGTATGTTTATCAAACTACTCTATCTTTTAAGTCTTTCAGTGATCATGGAAATGCTTGCATTCATCTGATGCTTAGTTTGATTGGTGCATGTAAGATTGTGAGCATGGAGATGCATAATTTCAAACTGAATGGGGTTCTGGCGTTTATCTGTTTGTTTCTGAGCACCAATGTTTCACTGTTCAGTACTATATGTTTATCTTGTTGAATAGAAAATAGAAGGTGAAAAAAAATAAAGCATGAACCATAGCTGAAGTAAGGAGCAGACTAAATTGTTCCCTTTAGGGGGAGTCACATGCCTGAGATGATGTTGCTTGAGTTCATTGACACATGAACTTTGGGTTACTACAACTCTTAATTTTAATTTCTGGATCCCGTGCTTTCTCAGGAATTAGATCCCTGAACCTCATATATCTAGCCTAGGAACATAACATAGAATTATAGGAAACCATTTGAAGAAACTACCTTAAAGTGTGTTTCAAAAGGTGTGAATGGAAAGAGTGTGAAATGGCGTTTCTGTTAAGAACATGCATCCACTCTAAACCTTTGTTCCCAAATAAATATGAAAATTCTGCAATACTATTGAATGTAATACTATTGTGCTCATGCATTTGTAGTGAGTTGAAAGTTCTTTTCCAATAACAAAGTTTTCAGTAAAAATTCTCTGCTCATTGTTTTCTATCTACAAGTTCTCTTTGCATGTGTTGACCCAAGTATATTGTTATTTAATGTTATGCAGCTGATTTTGTATTGGAAGTGCTATAGGGCACATGAAAGAATCCTTGTACTATTGAACAACATACCTGAGTGTTATTATTATTTTTTTCTTAATCTTGATGCAGTTTTACACATTTCTTGAGACAACTCTTGTCACTTTATCGCTATTGCCTCATTTCATAGCATTCTTTTCTGATGGAGAGATACCTGGAACACCAGGCACCATTGCAGCCACTTTTCTTACTTTTGGTAGGTCTTCACTACCTTTTCCTTTATTGATTTTATTGTTTTGTCCCTGACTCATAAATATTGTTGGTTGATCCATTCAGTTTTGAATTTGGCATTTGCGTTGAGTGTACTGGGCTTTCTGATCATGCACATATCATTGGTAGCAGCCAATACCACAACCATTGAGGTGAGGCCTTCCGTTAACTATATACTTGTTTTTTCCCCATATGAATAGGGCTGACTTTGAACTCCTTTTCTATTTTTGTCTGATGTTTTGTTTTTGATTGCTCAATGTTGGTTTTATTAGGCATTTGAGAAGAAGCGCACCTCTACATGGCGTTATGACATTGGTCGAAAGAAAAACTTTGAACAGGTTACAGTTTTTTTTAACATGTTACATTATTGCCAATTTGTTCCCATTTCATTTAATTTGTTTGCTATAAATTTTATGTGATTTTCACAAGATACACCTAAGGAAACTATCAAATAGACAAAGAAAAATCCTAGGCTTAAGTCTCTTTAGGAGGTGCTGTGTGTCATATTTTTCCTTTCCCTGATCTACAAAGTGGGGCAATTTGGTTTCTGTTTTATGCCAAAAATAAAAAATATACATTTTATACCTTGAGTCTATACTTGTTGGTAAGCAATTCCGCTTCCACCATTGCTGGAGTTTATCCAGAGGTAAAAATTGAGAAGGCAGTACCTGAAGTCTTGGTTTATAGATTGCAAAATAATTCTTGTTCATGTCAATTTAATTGCTCTATTTGGTCCTCTCATCTCTTCAAAACACCCTTCATTGGGGTTCATGTGTATATTCTTCTCTTCACTGATTTAATTCACATTGATGGTTACGATCCTTTAAATTAGCGCTCTAGGGTAAACAGTGAGAGAGTTCCAATCAGTAACTATTTGTACATCTGAGAATTAGATCCACCTCCTATAATGAAATATCATTTTGCATGATTGCACCGGTAAGCTGAAATGCAATTTATAGATAAAAAACTGATATAGTGTGAACATGCTGCTTGATTACTAATGTGCAGCAAGAAAGTAAGGAATGATAAATTCGACCATGTAGTTTTTTAGTTGATTTCTGAACCTGGCGTATGCTCTTAAGTATAAATAACTTTCATCGTTGCATTTGCTTTAGATCAACATTATGCACCATGCCTTCAAGTGCTGAGAATGGTTTGAAACAAATCCATTTCTAGAATCGTAGCCATCATAATTGTCTCCCCTACTCATTTTTCCCAGGCCATAAAAAATTCCTACTTATTTCTTGTTTTCAATAAATACAAATTTTCAAATATTTTTTTGAAAAGAAAAGGAAAGGAAACACTTCATAAAGAGAGAATCTTTTACATCCTATCATAAACACATCTGTAGCATCATCCATTGCAATATATTTAAGCTTAAAAGAAGAATTTAACAACTAGATTTATCATTGAATATTGCAATACATTTTCAAGAAATTAATCTGCATCAGCATTGCCCTCCCTATAAACAAATACAGAATAAGCCTTTAGGAACAATCCTGTGAAAGGCCTTCTGATGAGGGTGCCATAACCAGCTCAACTTTCAATGCATAATCCATTGAACATTCATAGTAATCTGAGAATCTGAACATACTGTAAAACAATTAAGGTGCCATCTTATAATCTTTAATTAAACCTCATTTAGTAACATTAAATTCATGAATCAAAACTGAGTCAACTTGATTAGGTAATATCTAATGGTCATGTAGAAACAGTTGGCCTCTGAATCTTTGATATCTTGAAAGCATTCATCCAAGATCCAACCACTTTGTATATGAATACCTGAAGAAAGATGATTATGGTTGCTTGATAAACTCCTGTACAAAAGGCCACTTAACTGATCAACTTATCCCAGGGGAGCTTTCCTACTACAAGCAACAAAGAACCGGGAACCATAGGTGGCATAGCAGACCACTTTACCGATTAATCTTAAGTTACTGAGTATGAACAAATTCCTATGATTATCTAAGAAAACTTCCTGGTTAGTCTCCTTCCAAACAACTCAATGTCCACCATTCCATGAACAAATATAAATAATTCAAAGAATCATATACACATACACACGTGTGTGTGGAAGAACCGGTGTCCTAGCTCTTGACTTGAATAGCTTGTCTATATTAATTATGTATTCTTGAGTAATCAAATTAAAGTTGTTGGTCACATAATAACACAGATTGTGGAAATCTTGCATGGAGAAAATATTGTTACTCGTGACAATGAGTCTACTCTTTCATACCAGGTGTTTGGGATGGACAAGAGATTCTGGTTGATCCCTGCATATTCAGAAGAGGACATTATACGGATGCCAGAACTCCAGGGTCTTGAGTACCCATCAAGACCCAACTTGGATGCTCTCCAGCAGTTTTAGCTACATGTCATAGTTGGCAACAAAGATAATGAATTCTGGTTCCCTTTACCACTTACAAGAATATCCGAGAAACCAAACTATGCAGTCCTTTCCCTCAAACTGATGCTGCCCTGCAAATTTGGAATGCAAGCCATCAAAAGTCATTAATATGTACAGAGGCTTCACTAATACCGTCACCCACTTGAGAGAAGCTTTAGCACTGTAGTAGATTCCTCACTCCTCTCTGAGGAGCAGCTGAAGCTGTGAAGTATAAATTAAGAAGAATGAGAAATGGCTTGTGATGTTCTAGTTCCAAGTTATACTCGTGCAGATTTTGGGGAATCTTAAAGGGATGCATAGCTTCATTTGTGTGCGTTTTACCACTTTTAGATATAATTGCCTGTAGTGATGTTTTCACTTATCATGGTTAATTATCCTTGTAAAGTGATGCCTATGATTCATTGATATAAATCTTTGTGACCATTGACATGATGAATATGATCCCGTTGGGACCATACTACTGATTCATTCAACAGTGTTCTTTAATCATGACAGGGTAACTCCAAATCTGAACATGGTTTCCTGAAAATGCTTTATAAGACATCCCTGGATGCAGGACTGTTTGAGTTACTGATATTCCTCTGGTTTCACCAAAATGGTCTTATGATACTACTGCAAGATGGCATTTTCTTGAAACAGGGCAGCCATTTTGAACAGCCTCATTGAAAAACAGATGGTTTTCAAAAGTGTGGAGCATTGAGTATATTTTAGGGATAAGGATTGTTCCATACTGTAAAAGTTGTTGCTTCTCATAAGCTTATATGAAAGATGCTTGTGTTTGCCGTTCCAACAAAACTTCGCATCTTTTCAATTTTTATTTATTTTATTTGAAACTTTTTATACATTTCTCTTTTACTCTTTAAATTAAGGGGGAAAAAAGGGTATATAATCCATATTTGTGTTTGACAACCTCTAGAAATAAACTTCTCAATTTCTTTTTATTTGATTTATCATAAATTATACAAAAAAATATAGTGAGAACTATTTAAAATCGTGTATAATTAATAATGCGTTTGGTAGTGATTTTATGAAGTATTTTTAACATTTTTTACATTTTTAAAACTTGAAAATTTTTATCTTTCAAGTATTAAAAATGTTATAAACAATTTCTAAAATCAATATCAAACACTCTAAATTTATATATATATATATTGTATAAAAAATGAAAAAAAAATTGGTTTATAGAAGAAGGAATTAAGCGAAGCCTAATTCGAATTAAGAAACAATCAACCTAAGTTCAATCTAATCCAAACTTTAACTAAAGTTCAATTCAATCTTATTTTTCAAAGTTTATGTTGAGTTCAGGTTGTTCAAGTTGGATTTGGGTTGGTCAGGTTAGATTCAAGCTAGTCAGTTATATAATTCAAAATCTATTTATAATATATTTTTTTAAAGGGACAAAATTTTAAGATAGTAACAAAAGAATAAACATAAATTTGTATATTTAAAAAAAATAAAATATATGATATAATATAATTTGATATATTTTTTAAATATAAAAAAATAAATATTATTATATAGAAAATATGTATGATAAATATTATAAAAATATTAAATCAGACTCTTATCTCAAGCTCAACTCAAATTAAGTTCTAATTGAAAAAACTTAACCCTAAGCCAAAACATTAAAATGATTGTCCAGCTACACAAGAGCAACATTGCAAAGTATAGATATATCAACTCTATAAAAATTATGTCTTAAAAAATAATTTTGTAATGAGTTTGGCCTTGTGGTACATTATAATTGAGAATTAATTTATTTTTAGATAGATAAAACATGAGACTTATAAAGATGATATTATAATTGGCAATTAATTTATTTTTAGATATGTATAGAGATAAAATTTTAATGCAAAAAAATCATTAAATAAATTATTTTTTATTCTTCTTTTATTTATTGCATTACTTTTTATTTTTATA